>NC_140123.1:188992176-189365008 GCF_964035555.1 Netta rufina | reverse complement strand
AACACGTTTTACATCACTTCTCTTCCATTTTTCACATAGCCACTCTTAATGTGGGCTGCAGACAGAGAACTGAAGGTCTGAAACATGTTGGATAACTTAATTTCATCAGTTTGTTTATATTTGTGAACAAAATACTTCTGCCTTGTTTAACACCGTGAACTGTATACTTACCATCAATACAGATTGCATGTATCAGACTAGTTGTCAGCCTTTTTGTGATGGGTGCTGATCTCCACAGTAGCATTTTGACCCCCTCTGTGTAATTACTTCAGCAGTGTATGTATTTCCCCCTGCAGTTTCAATCTTGACATTGAATTAGTGGAATTGGCTGAAACTCTAGGTGGTATAACTGAGTTTTTCTTTACAAAGAACTTTAAAAATGTCTAATAAAATGGTAGTTTTAGCCATAGTAGAATTAAATGCAGGCATGTAAAAGAAGGAAAAAATAGATTAAGCTTAATCTGTATTTTGTAAACAATTAACCAAAGCAAAAAAAAAAAAATCTGTTTTATTTTAAAACTTAAGTGTTTGATTATTTTCAATAGGAAAGCAATGGAAAGAAGTGTAAGGAAAGGACTAAGAAACAATTTAACTGTAAGTCTAGTTTATTAAATACGTATGTGTAAAGAAAGAGAACATGTGAAATGGCTCTTACCTCAACTTCAAGATTTGGAATTTTTCTCTGATATCAGAGTTATCCCTTTGCATTAAAATGTTATAAAAGGTTTAGGAATGCTGTGTCTCATTGCACATAATGTTGCTAGACTGTTGATTTCCTGGCAAAAAGATTAATTTCCCATTGGAGCCTAATGAACTACATGGGCTCATTGTTTGTAACTCAGCTGTGCGGTCGAATTCCTAAGTTAAATACTTGGACATTTTCATTTGATTATTTCTTGTGCAGAAGGGTAATTTCCTGTAGTCCCAAACAACAAACAAGTAAGCCACCAGTTTGCCTAGCCTGATCAGATTAGTTGATAGCATATATCTCCTGAGACAATTTCACAGTGCAAGTTCATACAGCAAGCATTTCTTTTGTATGCAGGCCAATTGATTTAAGAAGAATGACATGTAAAATTAATTAAAAGTCTGACTTAATTCATTAACAAACTCTTCTCACTTTTGCTTTTTTTTTTTTTTTTGGTATTTACTGCTTATTATTTTTCTTACAACATCTGAAAATAATTGCCACTTTTCTTTTTCTTTATTAATTTTTCTTTTACTTGCTTAGAACTAGCGATGTTATCTATTACATTATGCTCTTATCACCTATTAACACAAGATATTTTTATAGTTTCAGTTATGCTGCATGGCTACAGAGTGTGGAACTTTCATGACATCCAACTAAAACTTATAGCCAGAACCAAATCCCTCCTTCAGTCACATTCATAGATACGATATTGGGTGTTGCAATGATCAGCTGAGAATTTTAACAGTGTTAATTTTTCTTTTTAGTTTCTATGCTGAACTTACATTTTTTCTAAGTAGACATGCCTTCATTCTTAAATATTTTAATACTCATTTTTGAGTTGAGGCAATTTAGTAGTAGCCTTACATTGCTGCAGTTTAAATGGTGTAAGAAACAATGAATGCTTGTTCTGAGATGAGTGGGAAAGAGCTTTTTAAATGTCTATTTTCATGAATATGTTTTTTTTTGTTTGTTTGTTTGTTTTTTTTTTTCAGGAAGTAAAGAATGGGTGACACAGGATGCCATTTTTCCACACTTAGGCTTTTGTGTGGAAATGCAGGTCGTCCTGTGGCTAATCCGTTCTCCTGTGCCCAATCTGTCCTTCAGTGTTTCTAAAAGATGAATAGAGCTGTGAACCCAGAAAAGGGTATTGTGATACATAATTGCAGTCCCATGCCTGTCTGATCATCTTGCAAAGCAGTTTAACATATTCCAGTCAGCTGTAGTCCGTATGAAGAGGTGTTGAAAACTGAAACAAACTGAAACTGAAAACTTTTTTTGCATACATACATCATTGAAAATTAAAAATAAGGAATTACTTTCACTGCCCTAGCCTGCTTTTAAATGATTTATAATCTATTTTTCTTTAACATTTTTTTTTTCCCTAAGAGAACAGGGAAAGCATTGAGTTGATGTTACACACGTTAATTCTGGGAACTTCTTTGCCCCCAGACAAGAACCCTTTTCACCTAGTAGCACATGTTCCCCATTCTGTTGCAGTAGTAATGGGGATAGGTAAATCACAGGGTTTCACAAGTAGTAATGGGGATAGGTAAAGGATACAATTTCTAAATTTGTATTTGAATACCATGGAAAACAGTGCAGCTAGAGGGTAAATTCAGAAGGATAAGGATATATTGCAGCCAGGGTGCATTACAGCCCGTGATATACTTAGAAGCTTTTTAAAATTCTGTGATTCTTAATTAAGAGGCTGGAATACCTTGTCTAGCAAGGACAATTTAGTATTTTGAATGGTTTATGAGATTAGAGTGTGTAAGCCCTGTTTGGAGTGGGACTACACAGAAACGTGGATTTCAAATCAAGAACCTTACTTAAAATATAGAGGATTGGAATACTGAGAGCTCAAAACTACATTCTTAATCTGCTGTGTGGATGTTCTGGAGCAAGCCATGTAAAATAGGGTGATTTGCTGTTGATACACTGAAGTAGTTAAGTAGATAAAGGAGAATTCTGATACTTCTGTTATAAACAGATGATTGTGGTTATAAAACAGAATTTTAGTATCACTTGTGAAAATTTAGTATATACTTACATGTAGGATTAGGGTATCTTTTTAGTACATATTTTATAATTATCTCTTTTTTTTCCAGGTTTAGGAATAACTTTGCAATTGTTGGTTATACTCTCACTGGCACTAATCTATCAAAAACATTTAGTGGAATTAGTGTCACAATAGCAAAAATACTGAAGCATTTACTTTTAAAAATGAATTTCTTACTCGTAATGGTTTTGAGTAACTTGATTACAGTTTTTACTTAACATTAATCTCTTTAATCTGACACTTTTTGCAGATTTAAAAATGGCAGAAAGTATTTTATGCATTTTGTGTGTGTGTGTTCTGAACACAAAAAGTTCTGTTTTGCAACTGAAAACATTCAGACAGCATTATTCTGTTTAGATATATAACCTCAAACAACTCCGCTACCCCTCTGCTAACATCTGAAAATGTCTGTTGACCCTAGATATTTTTTTCTGGGCTTTCTGTTCATATAACCTTCTGTTCATAGCTTTATATAGTTGATAGAACTAATGTTTACTGCTATATAAAACATGTGATGAAAGGATTTGTCTTCCAAAGTCTTCCAAAACTTTTTTGAGACTGTCTCACATTTTTCTTGGAATCAATTTGAATATGATTTATTATGATAGATAACATTCCCTTTAAGATTTCTTTTTCTTTCTACTTTAAAACACAAAAGACTTACTTGAGATAATTAAAGAAAGAAGAAAGAAAGAACATTGGTCTTAAGACTGTGGGGAAAAAAGTTTGCATTTATCATTTATGTGGAGGGTTTATTTATTTATTTATTTATTTATTTATTTGACCTTTTATGCTTAACCTGTGTCTCAAAACAGTCAGATACCTTGCGTACCGGATGTGCTGCATATGTTACCTATATATAGTAAACCTGAGTTGAGGACAGTTTGTCCCAGCTGCAAAATTTTCTGCTTTTGGGGTTGTGCTACTTTTAGCATACTGTAGTATTTTTTTTCTCCTTTTTTTTTTTAATTATTATTTTATTTAATTTTCCAGTTTGTGGAGGGGAATTCTCATATATGAATGAGGTTATCAGAGAAGCACATCAGGCTAGACAGAAGCATAGAATGCAGAAGTGGAAGGTTTGTCTTCTCAGTCAGGAAACAGATTCGACTGTTAAAAAACCCTAAGCTTGAATAAACGATGCACAAGGAAAGAAAATGTAGACATGTATTTTGACAAGTTTGGGTATTTCCTCTTTTTTTTTTTAAAAAAAAGTTTTTAAAGGTAGAGTTAGAGAAGTGTAGCAGTAAAAGGGGGCTATGCAGACAAAAATTCTCAAAATTTTTCTTTCCAGGGAGGTGAGAGAAGTGTTTTCTATCTGGTGTCTGCTGTGCCAGGAGAAGATACCAAGAGGGGAAGTCTAACAGGTTTTCCAACCATAGAAGGTAGCTTAGAAAAAGTCCGGTTTTGAGTGACAAAAATTAAAGATGTGTATGTTTTCACAATGCAACATAGATGGTATAAAAACCCTACTTTTCCTGAGTGAGCAACCTGACAAAAGGAATTAGTAACAGATTTTCAGCAGTCTTTTTATGTCTGCTTGTTTTTGTGCCCCAAAAGCACCAGTGAGGAATTATTGACCTTTCTCAGTATTTATCAGCACTACCTATTCTTAAAGGCGGCACTGTAGACTGCTGTGATTCATACCATACAAAAGTGCTTGCTTGTTAGATCTGTTGACTAATATCTATTTTTCTTGTTCCTAAGCAGGCATACTCTTTGTATTCTTACTGTATCAAAAATAAAGCTGGAATGAAAACAAGACACGTACACATTGAGACTTCTTTAACTGAATTTAAAAGGGGACATTGAAAAAAAGCATGTATTGAGTTAATATAGTATTTCTAAAAAGAAGCCATACATGTAAATGTCTTCAACTAATAAAAATGTTCACTAATAGAAATGTAGGTAAAACTTCTCTTTTCTCATGTCTATTTAAAAACAGCTTTTTTGTGATCATATGAAGAAAAGGAGCAACACAAGTTCTTGTACTAATGATGACAACAATATTTGTTTTCTCGTAGCATTTAGATGTCCCAGTTGGAATCAGTGGCTTAGCTGCATATAGCCAGCCAAATGTACATTCATACAAGTCCAAGTCAGGGATCTATTACATCCAGTGTCTGGATTTTAGTGAAGATTTATTTTGCTCAAAAAATATATCCTCTTGCCACTTAAAACCTGTAGTGATAGAAGATTCTGTTTAATAACAAAATCCAATTATTTGCCTAAATGTGCTTTTCATGCTTGTTCTAGAAAACCAACACAGTTTAATGAAAATGCCTATTCATTATATTTTACCTTTGGCACTACATCAGTTCACAAGAAATGCTAGTCAGAACAATAGATCTTCCTACTAATTGTTGTTAGTTTTGTGAAAAGGAATGAGTAATGTATTTGAAATATATCCAAACAGCAAATTAACATATAAATAATCAGAAAAATAATGTAATGGATCAATACTTATTGAAATATTTTCTGAAAGCAGATGCTATGCTAGTGTGTGTTTTCTTGTGAGTGATTTATTTTTTTTGACAGTAAGAAGGAAAGTAGAAGATTGTGTTAATTTGTCAGGTGAAAAATTGTATTTATGATAGATCACTATATTCTGGATGTGTTTCTTTTTAACATGCCACAGGCTGTATTGTATTCCAAAGTCTAGGTGCTTAGCTGCAATTACACATGAAGAGAGATGTAGGCCAAATTAAGTTGATCCACAGGAGAACAAGGAGAATAAGTGCAATGTTAGAAGACCTGACCTAGAAAAGAGTACTGAAGAGACTGGGTTATTAAGTTTAGAGAAGAAGCTACTAGCCCGATAAGGGTTTTCAGTGGATAAAATTCTGCCTTAGGAGCAACAAACTGTTCTTTCTGTGAAGTGGGAAGATGGCAAGAAGCAGTAGGTGCAAACTGACTTGAGGGAGACTTAGGTAAGATACTAGAAAAAACTGCAGCAAGGGAAATTTGTGCTGTACATCAGGGAAGAATTACCAATGGCAAGGACAGTTAAGTCCTCTAATAGATTTCCTTGGGAAGCTATGAAGCAGGAGAGTTTTACTTTCAGATTAAAATGCTACGTGTTAGGAATAGCATCATCAAGCTGAAGCAGGCAGGTGAACAGGGTGACCTCTTGAAGTCCCTTCAAGCCTTTTCCTCCAAAACGCTAGCTTACCTGAAACTTATTTAGAAAGCTGAAAGGTGTTTAGGCATCTGACTTTGGAGTAGTTTTCTGCTAACTGTTGAAGTGAAGGTTTATGAGGAGGCTTATGAGAAGACACACTGGGATATGAAAGTATTCATGGGAAAAAGCGATATATGAAACCTCAAAAAGACAGCCAGTGGTCTAAGTATTTTATTAGATACTCCACTTTCTGAGTTGCAAACAGAATTTAAAACAAAAACAAAAAGAAACTATGCAGAGGAAATCTTATGATTTATGCAAATCTTTGTGGGTATATCAGAAAATAAACTAAGGTAGTGTGTTTTTTCCTGGAGGCAGCTAAGCACCACATAGCCACTTAAATACTCTCCCCTTCTACTGCTACAGTGGGAGGGGGGAGAGAATTGGAAAAAAAATAAAGTAAAAACTCATGGGTTGATATAAAGACAGTTTAATAAGACAGAAAATAAAGGGATGATAATAATGACAAAAGAATATACAAAGCACGTGATGCACAATGCTGACTGATGCTCAACCAGTCCTGGAGTTGTGACCTCTCCTTCCAGCTAACTCCCCCCAGTTTTAATGTTCGGCATGACACCACATGATATGGAATATCCCTTTGGGCAGTCTGGGTCAGCTGTCCTGGTGCTGTCTCCACCCAGCTCCTTGTGCTCCCCCAGCCTCCTCACTGGCAGGGTGGCGTGAGAAGCTAAAAGTCCTTGTGGTTTAGCATTAGCACTGCCCTGTACCAACTAAAACATGAGTGTGTTATTATTCTCAGCATTATTCTTATCCTATATCCAAAACACACCACCATACCAGTTACTAAGAAGAAAGTTAACTCTGTCCCAGCTAAAAGCAGGAGAGGAGGCCAACAGTCATTCTTCTTAAATAGCTTTTTACATTGCAAGATCTTTAGGACTTCAGCGTGTCCTGAAGCAGAGCCTTGCGCTGTTCACTTTTCTTCATATACAAAGAGCAGTGAAATTAGAATATTACTATCTTTCACTTGATGATAATTCTTATGGTATGAGGATTTGGGTTTCTTACCTCTGCTGGTCTGTTCTTTTTACCCCAGCACCTTCAGGACTCATCAACAGGCGGCCCTGTGGCTACTCTGACCCCTGGTATGGGAAACACAAAAGCAGCCCTACAACAGGGACAGCTACAGATGGCCCCATAGAGGTTGCTTGTCAACTTTTACCTGTTTGGTGCTACTAGTGACTGAGAGCTTTGTGTTCACTACTCTCTGTAGTAATATTCCACCTCGACGTGATGCCATCAGTTTTTTATGATGTCTGCATGGTTTTAAATTCAGTAGCAAAATGAAAATTGGCAAATTGTGCTGAAAGAAGATGTGCAGGAAATCAGAGGTCACTTGTTAAATAGAAATAGGCAAACCTAGATGTACTCAGTTGGAGCTGTGATGCATCATACTCCACAGCTCATACTTGGAGCAAGTGCTGTCTGGAATTTGTTCATGTCTCTGAAACAGTTACACATGACAGAATTGTTCTACTTGGAGGTATAGAAGAGCTGGATACCAGGTATTGTCTCCTTGAAAAGTATTAACATTTATTTAAAGACAGGATAGGATATAGGAAAGCTTTTAGAAGCATTTTTGTAATGCAAGTTAAAATTTCATCTCTTTACACTAGTTTGTCAAAAAGCACCCACATTTTTTGTGGTTTTGTGGTGAGTGCTAATTAATCATGACAATGATGCTTTATAGTATATTTTGTACTTTGCTACAGCTTTTATTGTATTAAATTACATGGTTTTCTGCATAATTCTTTCAATACAAATTTATGGCTTTAAGGAAAAAAGAAATGCAACACTGCTCCATTATGCAGAGTTGTACATGTTTTAGAGATGTGCATGGTGGATCTGGGAATAGTTTTAGCCTCAAGAGAATCAAACAGTTACTTGAAATGGTCATTGCTTGAGTATCACCTTGCTTACGGCTATGAACTAATTGAGATTAAACTAAAGTGATTGTGAGATTCTTCCGTTTCCTGTGCATTGGCAGTTCCAATTATCCGTTAATACTTTAAAAGTATTATTTAGTCATGAAAACAAAAAGGGGGTAGAGAGGGAGGGTTGCTTCTGGGTACCTCTTTCATTCTCACTTTTGCTTTTATTTCTCTGATTGTGTCGGTAGAAAAAGTATGCTTTTTTTTTTTTTTTGCAGCTTCATTTATTGTGAGAAGATCTCGTAACTGTTGTAAGCATTTCTGTATGCTCAGCTATAAAACTATATAGATTGTACCAGATGCTGTCTTAACTTATTTTATAGAATTATAATGGATGCTGATATTAACATCAAGTCTTTAAAGATAAAATCCCATTTGCTGTGCTAGTTTTTTTCTTTGTGGTATATAGTAATAGTCCTGTTTTATTAAAACTTTTCAACTTTATTTTGTTTAAAATTTTGAAGTATTTCTGATATTTTAATATTCTGTAAAAAGTTTTGCATTTTCACTAAACGCCATAGCATACGTTAAAAGTGTATTTTTGTGAGTTATTTAGGGGATAAATGGCATGATTTTCAAGTGGTTTGAAGACACAAGAGCACCTATTACCTGCAGTTAGAGACTGTGTGATAAAACATGTATCGAGCATTTTCCTGACTGTGTCCACTTGCAAGTTTCACTCAACAGGCTTATATATACTACTGGTTACTTCATAACTGGACAAATACCCATTTAGTGTGCTATATATATCACTTGCAGTGTTACTTATTTATAAAGAGTGCATTGTAAGGTTGAATCATAGAATGATTAAGGTTGGAAAAGACCTCTAAGATCAACTAGTCCAACCGTCCACCTATTGCCCACTGAAATATGTCCCTAAGTACCATAACTACTGTTTCCTAGAACACTTCCAGAATTATTAGGTAAAGAACATATATTTGCAATATAATTGTTACTGAAGCTTTTCCCACATCAACCAATTAAAGCTTCACTTAGGCAAGTTCTGCTTAATATTTTTTCATGTACTGAGACACTCCAGCTCCTGATGACAGGGTCTTGTTCTGGTAAGATGAGGTTATTTTCCTTGCTCCACAGATGCTAAAAGATATTGTGTAACTGCATATTCCCAAGCAGTGAATTATTAGTGTTTGTAGTATCTGCTTCTATTTTATTATGCACTGAGCCTTTACCTAAAGCCAGAGCTGTACCACTGCAGTCACTTAACAAATCTAGAGAAGCTCACAGTTCACAGAAGTACCAAAATAAAATAAAATAAAAAGTTAAATTATACATAAGCATGTAGTTAAAATAACATAAACTAAGACTGATCATTTCTCCTTGGTCTCACAGGCTTAATCACAGAATTACAGAAGAGCTAAAGTTGGTAGGGCCCTCTGGAGGCCAGCTGGTCCAACCCCTGCCTGAGCAGGGACACTCAGAGCAGTCTGCCCAGGACCATGTCCAGGTGGCTTCTGAAGGTCTACAAGAAGGAGACCCTACAGTCTCTCTTGGCAACCTGTGCCAGTGCACTATCACCCGCACAGCACAGAAGTGCTCCTGGTGTTCAGGCAGCACACCTTCTGTGTTCCAGTTCCCTCTTGCCTTGGCACTGGGCACCACTGAAAAGAGCACAGCTCCATTCTAATTGTATATAAATACACCAAGTATTTTTATATATATTAATACTTCTTTCCATCTGGAATTGCTTAATTTCTTCAGTGGTCCTTGTCCACTTTCAGCACACTCCTGCTTTCTGTTTTCCATGCTGTCCTAAGCAAATACAACTTAATTGTGTGTGCATGTGAATGCCGAGGAAAAAGGCAGTGGTCAAGGGACCTGTTATGATTCCCCAATGCTGTGCTATCCTTCCCTAGCTTCTAGGCTCCTTAAGAAATAAATTCCTTAATATCTTTGTTTGCATAGCTTTGACAACCCAATTCAAAATTCCTCCAGTCTGATTTTTAGGTTAGAATACGGCTGGTCAGACATCTAGTTTATTAGATATCAGGGCATTAGGTATAACCAATGAATTACCAGTGTTCTGTTTCAGTTGTGTTAGAATAAGTCTGAAAATTTTATTTTCTAATAATAACAGAGAGCTAAGGTGAACGAGGAATTTATACCCTTTTCATAATTAGTTTTTCTTTATTGCATAGAAATTTTTCACTAGATGATTCAGAGCTGAAAACTTCCACGTGTCTTCCTAAGAAGATGTACTGGGTCTGGCTGGAATATTAACTTTCCCTGCAGCAACCCATACAGTGCTGTGCTCTGCACTTTTATCTGGAACAACAGTGTTACCACACCAGTGTTGTGTCTACTGCTGAGCAGTGCTGGCACAGCATCAGGACTCTCTAGCCCTCCTAGGGGGTGGGCAAAAAGTGAGAAGAGAAACATCACCAGGGCAGCTGACCTAAACCAACCAAAGGGATATTCCGTACCATATGATGTCACACTCAGCAATAAAAGGTGAAAACAGGAAGAGGGGAGGGGTGGGCTCTCATTGTGAAAACGTTGGTCCTCCTCCTGAACACCAGCTGCGTGTGTTGAGGCCCTGCTTCAAGGACATGGTCAAGCATCACCCATTTGTGGGAAGCAGAGAGTAATTTCTTTCCTCTGCACTTCCACATAGCCTTTATTTGTTTTGTTTGTTTGTTTTCCTCCCTTTTTTTCCTTTCCCCCTCCCTTTTCCTCTTTCCCTTTTTTTCCCTTTAGTTAAATTTTTTAGTTCATAATAATCTTTCCTTTATTATTATTATTACTACTACGACTATTATTATTAATATTATTATTATATAATAATTGTTATTATTATAATATATTATAATATATATTATAATTGTTATATTATATATATAACAATAAATAAATTATAATATAATTATATATTATAACAATATATATGTTATATATATTATATATAATATAATAGTAATAGTAATAGTAATAGTAATTTCCCTTTAATTAAATTATCCTTATCTCAACCCGTGAGTTGTTCTTTGCTATACTTCTTCCCCTCCTCATCTGAGGAGGGGGAGTGAGAGAGCGGTTGTGGTGTTTAGCTGCCTAGCATGGTAAAACCACCACAGGAGACAGACAAGTACAGATGCCCACACTTGGGTGACTGCCTACATGTGGTCAAGCTCACCTAATTTCACATGCATTGTATTGTTGTGTTGACCTTCTAAGTTTTATTCTTCAGTTTTGTGAGCTTGATCATGGTGAGAGCTAAAACACATTAGATAGATCATAATTCTTAATGTTAAACTCAGTCATATAAATTATGCATATTTAATAATTTGTATTATGGATCTAGAATGAATGTAAAGTCTGTATTTGGTACAGGTATTTTAATGAGTAGTTTGAAAATGATTTTCATTTCACAAGTGGATGAGATTTGCAAGCTTCCCTTTTTCAGCAGACAAATGAAAGTCAAATTAAAAGGAGTAGCTTGTCTCTCCGATTCATTCTAATGCTATTACTTTCTGAGGTGATGTTGAAGACGTCAGATCTATCTCTGGGCTCATATAATTCCTGTTCACTGTAATGGGAACTGCAGACACCTGTGCATCTTTACTCAGGCAGGTTTGAATTCAGTAAAGCTGTCCAGTAGCAGAGTGGCATGTCAAAACACAATTTTCTTCCTAAGAAAATCAAGCAATTATGTTTTCTTCTCCATTTTTTTTTTCAGAAAAAGAAAAGAACACAGTACAATTTTAATGGAATTAACAGTAAAGGCAGAAACAAAAGGACTGCAATTTGCAGCATGCTTTAATTTTCTAGTGATTTACAATTATAAAAGCCAAACAGAGAAACCTTTGCCATAGAACTACCCACTTGTTTGATTGTTTTCCCCTGGGTTCATTTATGGTTTAGAAGTTATCAAGGTTAAATAGAGGTACGTTTACCTCTGCTTAACCTTGTGTGTGATTTAATCATGACCTCTTCTTAATGTAAACATCTTTTCATACAGACTGTTGCCATATAAAGTAAAAAGATCTCTTCTGAATTCATATATGAAAAAAGATAATGTACAAACACAATGGAAATGAAGAGTTTGTAATGTAGCCTCACTGTTAATTTACATTTTGAAAAACAAAAAGTTGCCATAGTAACATGTTTGTTGTAAAAAAGTCTAGATCATATATATTAGTCTTAAGAAACTTCTACTTGTACAACATGTTTCTCAAGTTTTGTGAGCAAGAAGGAGCCTAAATCTGTGCATTTGTGGGATTGGCCTCATATAGTTCAGATTTGTGCAAAACAAAATATGAAGGTATTAGTCAATTTTGCAAAACAGACCTTTTCCAATCAGCTTTCTAATTATGTTGTTCATGAGATAATTGTTGTTTGCTTTGTTAAGTAAAAGATTAGTAAAGATTAGTAAAAAAAAAAAAAAAAAAGAGGTGTTTTTCAGGATAGGAGTATGTTGTAACTGTTTTTGTTAGAAACTGTGCTTTTAATATTGATGATTTTTAAATATGTAGGACAGTATATTCTGTCTTTTCTCATAAATTTATTTTTATTTCTGTTTAATTTACTAATTACTATTTCTAGAGCAAACATAGTATATACATATATAATATATTTTGTATCTTATATAAATTTTCCTGTATGAATCAGAGCTTTGGTTAAGAAACCAAAAGATATAGTTAATAATGAGGTCCCTTTTGCTACTTTAAAAGGCCAACTTTAGTACTGTTCACTATGGTTATTGTAAACTGAGTGCCACAGACTGCTCTGGTGGCTTTCTAACTCCATGTGCAGCCAAACTGAGCAAGTTATTTTTATGGAACAATTTGCAGGGTCAGTTGTTTAACTGGTTAATTTACTCCATATCTCAAGTCTCAGCAGACAGTGAGTTTTCATTTTCTATTCACAGTTCTATTTTTGCATTTATATATATATTTATATATTATATGATATATATATAAATTCAGACAAATAATAATGTAAAGATACATATATTTATATATACTATAAAAATGTATGTGTTTTAAAAATATGGAAGGAATAATAATTTGCCTCAATTATCCTGTAACGCTTTCTAAATAAGATTGTATTGGATCCAGCTCTACTGATAATGCCTAGTGGCCTTTTGAGTCATGGTACATCTGAACTATTTAATTTTTCAGGATGAAGGCTTTTGCTGATGCATGATCTTGTTTAGTTTTATAGCCTGAATAATTCTTCCACACTGGTATGGACTTAAAAATAGATCTCATTTCTGAATATATTAAATGTAATAACAGAAGCAACATATCACTAGACAGCACTAAGATATTCCCCAATTTTTCAGCTGCAGTTCTAATGAAAAGTCTCCTTTTCTGTTAAAAATTTATTAGTATCTTTTATTTATTTATTTATTTATTTATTTTTACAGTAACACATACATTCTTTTGTATAGTATCATTAAAAAAAAAAAAAAGTTAAAAGCAGAACTAACCATTGCACTGCTTTAAGACAGCTGATCATGGAGATTCTATTGCTTTCCTGGATTTTCATGCTGCACTTACCTACAATGTCTGTCTTTATTCCGATGGGTTGCCGTGATATCAATCATTTTGTCATGCAGGAAGGCTGGAACAGAAAGCACGCATGCACAGAGTTCTTTGAAATTCTAACATGCTTAATCCAATTAAATCCTAAAAAGATAGTACTTTATGTATGATTGCTAGGTTGCCATTGCAGAATGAGGTGAATGGCAAATCAGAAAGCAATGTTCATGCCCTGCCAGAAGGGAGGGACCTTCTGGGGACATCTAGGCTCAGTGGTGAGGTGTGGCATCCCTATCTGTGGAAACAGTGCTGGGGTTATTCTTCATCTTTGTTCTTCCTGTCTTTGAGAGGGCTGTAGCCATTTTTGATACCTGCTTGTGGCCAGCCACCTTTGTGTTTGTGCGTCATGCAAGGTTTTATGTATGTGAGATACATGTTGCTTATTTTCTTTGTTGTTCTGGTTCTCCAAAGCTGGATTCCTGTAGTAACCAGTGACTGACAGTGCCTTTTATTTTGTACACCCTGCCTCGGTCATCATCATATGCTTCTGTCCCGGAGGGCCTCCTCTCCACATCAGCGCAGCATCAGATTGCCTTCTCATGCTGTCCTTGTGTTTCTCTTCCAAAAGATCCCAGGTCAACAGACCACTGGTGATTTTACAGCTTGCCCAGGATTGCTGTTTAACACTAATGCAGTTTTATAAATGCTGAATCTGTCCATGTTGCTATTTAGTAGAAGCATCCTTGAAGCTCTCAATCACCAAGACAGACCAACATCTGCTGGAAGTCTTGGGAACACAGTTAGTAATGGTTTCCTCATGTTGCTTTGTGGCCTTCTTAAAGGTAAATGTGTAAGGGAGAATTAAGTCCCTTCCCTTCCCTTCCCTTCCCTTCCCTTCCCTTCCCTTCCCTTCCCTTCCCTTCCCTTCCCTTCCCTTCCCTTCCCTTCCCTTCCCTTCCCTTCCCTTCCCTTCCCTTCCCTTCCCTTCCCTTCCCTTCCCTTCCCTTCCCTTCCCTTCCCTTCCCTTCCCTTCCCTTCCCTTCCCTTCCCTTCCCTTCCCTTCCCTTCCCTTCCCTTCCCTTCCCTTCCCTTCGCTCCCCTCCCCTCCCCTCACCTCCCCTCCCCTCTCCTCCCCTCTCCTCCCCTCTCCCTTCTTTCTTTCCGCCTGTCTCTCTGTTCTAAAAATATATGAGCTCTTAATTTGAGGTGGAAAAGGTATTCAGATTACATCCTGCTCTTCATCAGGATCATTTCTGGCAGCTTTGAAGGAGGTCACTGGTAAGCCTCTGTCCAGTGGGAAAGAACTGGTAAATATTGGGATAAAAAGTTAGGTCTTACATCCATTTTTATGTAAACTTTTACTTCTTGGAAGTTTTTAGGGTACAAAGTTGCTGCTGTACTCAATCTTGAGCATTTCTGAAAGTCATCCATCTCTAATCGCTAGTCTTTAAAGTATAACTTTGTGTTCTATTTTCAAAAGTCTGGGCATATAGCTTATTTCTTTATGATAGAGGTGGTAATTGAACTGTATACAAGAGTGCAAACTTTACTAGATCCTTGCATACTAAGATCCATCACCTGCATTTGTGTATGTCAGGGCTGGTGATTCCCAGGGGTCAGGATACTGGGACTTTTAAGGGCTCTCCTGGAGACCTGTCCAGACATGGCCCCACTGCCAGGGCCCATAGCAACCCCAGCCAGGAGCAGGGCAACTAGAGGCACTGGGCACCAGGCACCTCCATGAGGACAGATACTGGCTGAGGCTGGGACATGTCCCTTAGGACATGGGCCTGCAGTTAGGCCTGGTTTTGGAAGCCCATGGCCGGGCAAGGCAGCACCATGAGGAGATGGAGACCGGCCCTGCTGGGGCAGAGGCTGATGGCCCTGGGGCTGACGTGGGGCCCTGGGCAGGGACATCACTGCTTGCAGGACCATGACGTTCAACATTTTTGTAGCTGGTCCTGTAGTAAGAAAACTACTTTAAACTATTAGGAATGCAGCATGAAAATATCACCATTCATTGATGCATTGATATATTTTGCATATTAAGTGATAGACATATGTGTATTAAAGAAAATGTTCATTATGGATTTGGTAATGAGTCCCGAACAAACTTGTGCTACACTGATAGTTGAAGAGAATTTGAGGTCTGCACTTCGGATGATTGATATGGCATTGCTCAATGTCAATACTTTGGGGAAACAGAAACTGCTGCTACTAATGCCATTTCTACAGAAAGATAGAACAGGAATCCAAAAGGGGAGGGCTAATACTAAATTGATCTGTATTGTACTTTCTCTAAATCCTCACTGAAGCATCAGTGAGATGCTCCTTCAGTGAGTGTATAAAATAGGAAGTGTTTTGCATTTTAGTAGCACCTAGAAGTTTTAGAAGGGCACGATGCTGATGTTGTCTTCCATGGATGTGAGTTGGTGATGTGTTTTGAGAGATGTCTCAAAAGGCCATGTTACACCACTATGCAATAATTTTAAGCTGGTGCTTTCATCTCCTTTCCAGTTTCCTTACTTCCACCTGATGTTCTAGTAATTCAATAATGTTGCATATGGGACATCATAGTCAATCTATAGCAATGAACTGTGCTACCATGACATAGTGTAACATCACACAGAAGGGGAGGCTTGGTAATAGTGAAAGGATACAGCTGAACACAGAAAAGTTAAAATAATTTGTAGGAATCAGGAGCAAACTGTGCATGATTAAATTGCTTTTTCCTCTGTTGCTTGTTATGATGTTACACCACTGTGACTTACATCTACACAAATAAAGTAATACTTTGCTGAATTTCTGAATGTCATCGCGTAGCTCATATTTTAGATATTTTTATGCTTGAATCATATATAAACATATTGATTCATTTAAACTGCAGTAGTACAAAGTGTTCTTTGTATTCCTGCATGCAAAAGATGGGCAGCTATGTCAGTGAAACCCTCAATGGCCTTCTGTGGGATAATTTCTGCAGAAATTATTTTATTTTTTTTCAAATGACGTTTGGTAGTGCTGTGATGCACTGCTGGTAAATCAGTAACCAGAACTCTTTTCTAACCCCTCCAGCTGTAGCAGCATGTACTCTTTTTAAATTCTGCAAGTATCTCAGAAGGTCTCAGTGTACAGATATGTGCAATGAATCTTTGCTGCTGAAACAGTAGTTGTCCTTCCTTCACCCCTCTGCTACCAAAGCTTTACTTTGTATTTCAGTTGGATCACAATCCCAGCTGTCCTGGAGCTTTGTGAAGCTTACATACAGTTCTGAGACCTGACAGGCTTAAATGCGCATTCATGGCTGGTAGCCTGCCTGAATTTTGTTTTAGCTGGAAGAGTGACTGCTTACAGCAGCGTGGATGTGCTCTACTTGTAAGAAAGCTTGTGTACATGTTCATTCACATCTTGGTGTACAGAATACATTTTAGATTTTCAGTTGAGTATGATGACTGTAATTTGGATTTTGGATGAAAATAGGAAATGTTGTGATCACATAAGTGTTATACTTGTTGAATCTTTAGTTCAAACAAAAGATGAAATGTTTATTTATGTTTTGGTTCCCATGTTTATCCTTTTCTGTGCATTCAAAAACATTCTTAGTCATATATCCATAAAGTTCAGCATCATGAAAACTGTGAATGGGTTTAAAGTGGATGCTTGTGTTCTGTGGTATTAGGTGTACATGTACTGTGAATATAAAGGTGAAAAATATTTCATTAATTCCAACATACAGTGGACTTGTATATTCTGATTAAATGCTCATTAGCATTCATCATTACTTTTAAGGAACTTTGTTTTTCAAAGGTTTGTAACAAATGGTGGAAGACGGAAAATAATAATACCCCTGTCACTTAGTCAAAGACAATTGGAGTCTGTCAGTAACAAAAAATTCTGAACATGCAGAGTAAAGAATCTGTTGGCAAAATGTGTGTGTGTGTGTGTGTGCGTGCACATGCATATGTTTTCTTATAATTGAGAAGTTAATAGTAGGTCCCTGTCTTTAAGCAGCTCTGCAAATGTTTTGTTGCTCAAGTCCTCTTGCTCTCACCTTTTTCACTTTCCAATTTTTATTCATCTAATTAAATTATTCAGTTTAAGCATGTGAAATTCAATCATACGCCATCACAGTCAACCACATTATATTCTGTCTATAAACTGAGTTTGTCTGTGGTTCCCCCCACCATTAGTACTATTATGGGCTCTTTCAAAACTTCATTAATTTTATTCCTTGAAATGTTCTAGATTTTCTTCAGCCTAAATTTATTTGTAGCATGTATCTGTTTGTTATTTTGCACTTGCCAGTGTTTATCCCTGCTGAACTTAGGAGTATTTTCATATTGCTTCTTAGTGTTTGTTTTGCCATATTGCATAAAATCATATATTTTTCCAGCATTATTTCAGAGTATATACTTGCAATTCTCTTAATCATTTCAGTATTCCCAAGCTTACAGTGTCTCGAAAACGTACACTGAATTTTAACACTTGCAGTTGCACTTTTTAGTGTGGTATCTCCCCTCTTACAATTTGTTAGGTTAGCAGTTGTCCTTTCACAGCCTCATAACAGTGATAGTATATAGTTAGTCTGTTGTTCATCATCTTAGTTCTTTTTCCTCCTCTGTCATTTCCAACTTGAAAATCCCCAAATTTTTAGTATCAATTATTTTTAGTTCTTGACTTTCCACTTTATTGTTGTCGTCCCACTTTTGTTAATCCAATCATCAGATCAGATGCTATTTGTTCCTATGTTGTATTTTGAGATTTTCTATATTAACAGTGCCTGAGCAATTTGTGCCTTGGATTTTTATTCATTTATATATATTTTTTGAGCTTCTAATGTAGGTGTTCAATAAAAAGAATTCATTAACCACATTTGCAATAACATTTTATTTGCACATAAAATGCACAACGCCAAAAAGCAAGATTTAAGTTCTGATCTAGGTTGAAGCTGGCATTTGGAGGTTGGATTTCCAAATTAAAACTGGTCCCTATATTTCTGAAGTCTTTTTCAAAGGTATAAGCTTCAGTAGCTAGTTCATTTTTTCAGGACTTCTATAAAGTAATATTCCCATTTATTGGAATATTTATTTATTTACTGAAGCCTTTATAATTAAATTAGAAAAACGTGTTCTTGTGTTCTCTCTCTCTCTCTTTTTTTTTTTTTTTTTTTTTTTTAAGAGTAGAACAAAGCTTGGTTTAACTATGGCAATTTATCTTTAACCACTCACCTCTAATTTTATGTTACATTTTTTCATTTATCTCTTGTTTGTAGCTATAAAACTGCTCAAAAAATGTCCTGTTTTTCTATTTGTTGGTTTAGGAAAAGCAATAGCGTAAAAATTAGAGTTTGTTTGTTTGTTTGTTTGTTTTGTTCTCTTACTGTTTCACAGATGGTTTTTTGTTGTTTTGTTTGTTTGTTTCTATATACCTGCTCTTTGAGAAATATAGTTGGGATTGTTAGGGGTTTTACTCCAACAAAGAAAAACTTAGTTTCTTGAGAATTTGACTGCATATTTTGCAGTGTGTTAGGGTTGTGGACTTTTCTGGTTGTTTTTGCATTTGTAAGTAGTCATAATATAAACAGATGATAGGAGAGGAATAATTTGAGTGATATACATGTTTCCTTTTTATATTTAAATCCCCCTTTAAATTTTGTGTTTTGGTCATTGAATATCTGTCTTGATTTTTGTAAACATTTTTTGCAATTCAGTAGGTGAAGTTGAATTCCCAAATGCATTTTGGTTCTTAGTTAGGATTGTTCCACACTGCTTACCTCCTTCATTTGTAGAGTAACATCTCAACTTTCTTGTTCAGGCAGGCCTAAGTGACTGCAAAAAATAACATTTTTCTGTCTTTGGAGTGGAAGATTTGCAGAGTTGTGTGGTGTGAAACTACCTAGTATCCATTTTATATATCCATTTATATGAACTACTTGCTTGATTTACTTTCACTGAAAGGTTAAAAGAAGTTCACAATTCTTATATGCAATCCATGGTTCAGCTTTGAACAAAATGTACGTTGGGGAGGTGTTTCTGACTTTGTTCAACACCATTTTGATGGTTTCAGATCCTGAGATTAATTTTGTGAATCTTGAAATTCACTGCAGAATTCAGGGCTACAAACTCAAATGAACTACAATGAGCAAAGAAAAAATTTGTTTTCCTGTAAGCTGTTTTCCATCTCTGATTCTCTCATGCTGCATGTCCCTTATCTGATGGACTGATCTCAAAATTCTGTCCCTGGTCCCTTGTGTCAAAGAGAGTGATGAATATGCTACCTCCTGCTGGCCCTTTAGTTGTATCATTTGCCCTCAGGAAGATTTCAGAGGCATGTGCTTTATAAATGGCATCTTCTATTTTCCTTCAAAAATTGTTAATACACTTTTAAAAGGAATAGTTGTAACACATTTACAACACAGTGCGAACTATAAACTTGATTTATATGGAAGTATATATTTTACTGGAGAAGGCAGTGTACCCTAGCTGCCTATAATTTGACTGTAAATTTACGGGATTTTTTAATACTACTTGCTAAACTGGAATTAGGAGTTCCTGAAAATAAAGTATTTTGGATGAGTTTTGTGACCTCCTTTCATCTGTAAATACATCAGCATTTACATTACTTCACAGTAATCGCTGATTAAGGTTTTCTATTTTAAACTGTGATTTATTTATTTATTTATTTATTTTCCTGTATTGTATGTTTCTCAAATCCTGCAGCAAAAGCTGTAGTTATCTTTGTGCCTTTCAAATAGTTTCTTCAACTGGAACCTTTTAAGAAAAAGAAAAAAAAAAAAAAAAAAAAAAGCGTTACAGAATTTAAACCCTGGAAGTGTGATTTGTGTGTGCTATGACTTTTTCATTATTTACTAACTTGAGATGCTATAAATCTTATCGTTGGAATCAAAGTACTCTACTCTGTGACTGCAGAAGTAGCAGTGCTCAGGCAGCAAGTAGTGAGTTCAACTGACAAGATTCTGGCTTGTGTTTCTCTGACACAAACATGGCTCACAGAAAATGGATACACAGACCAATTTTGGCAAGAGTTGCAAGATCTCACAAAGGAAGGAGTTCTGCACAGGTTGGAGAGCTGTGGAACTGATCTAAACACTTTTCATGTGAGTCGCTGAACAGGCTGGGTTCAAACTTCTCAAATGTAAATAAGATTTATCAGTTTCAGAAAGCAAACCTGCAGAATTTGATAAATGTCTACAAAAGACATTTATAAGGATAGCTAGAAAGCTTTCTTGGCCTGAAATTCAACTGGCTTTGAACTTATCTTTATACTGTTTAATTAATGTCTTTGTGGAGCAACATTAAAATAATACTGTGCTATAATCCGCTAAGAAGTAAGACTGTCTCAAACTACAGCTGAATTACATGCTGCATAAATTAAATTTTGCAGTGCATGGTATCTTTCTGGAGCTTTACTAAGTGGCGTGATTATGCAAAAATAGAAAAGTATGAAAATAGACATTTCTGTATAATCATTACTCTGTCATTATCCTCCCTTTTTTGAACATTTAAGTCCAATGCCACTTAGAATTTGCATGTTTTTGTTCAGTTATTTCATCTATTGCTATCAAGAAGAGCATGCTATACAGAAATACATCCGGATTTTTTTTTTCCTAAATTCAACATACTTAATAGAAGGAAAAATCATTTATTTCAACATATCATTAATTTTCTCAATTTACTCTACTTGTGGACGAGTAGAATAGGGTTTTCAATGTAGCATAAACTAATTCCAGTTAGAAGAAAGTGATACCAACATAAATGACATGCTTTTAAATAAGAAATATTACCAAATACTCAATGTGTTTAGCCTGCAAAGGCTTTGAATAAGTCAGGAATAAAGCTGGTGTATTAACACTGCTCCTCAAGTGGAAAGAGGGGAAGTTTGCCCTTCAGAGATGGGCGTTAATTTAATCTAAACTACCTGATGGTCTTCAGTTCAGCAGCTCCGTTTTGCCCAAAGAAGAATAGAGTTGAACTGTTGCCCTGTCCCTGCCCCATCACTGAGTGGTTCAGGGTGGGCTGGCTCTCACTGCTCTGGGAGAAGAAATCAGGCAGAATGAAGGGCTTCTGAGGGTCTCTGTGGCACCTGTGCTGCCATGCCAATAGTCTGCAGTAAAAAGAGCAGGTGGCAAACATGTAAATGCGTTTTGTTGTTATGAAATCAATAGGGTTAGAGATTCGCCTCCCCTGGAGGGTTCCTTTTATTTGATGGTAAACAGTAAAAACTGACTCCAGGATATTAAATTGAGATTATCGTCCTCCTTCATTTAACCATCATAGAAAAGCTGCCTTCAGTCCCGGTGAAGCCAAGTATCCAGGGTTTTCCATGCAGAGGACAAAGACCTTGATTATTGTTCTAGACCACAAAGGTCTACTTCCCATGGTCTCTGTGCAACTCCTGCCAGGGACTCAGGCTGGCAGGGCAACTGCTAAGACCTAAGCAAAAAAAAAAAAAAAAAAAATTCATCAGTTGCCTGGAAATCCTTAAAGAATTGCTGGTAACCCAGGTACTGCCATGCTACATGGGAAGGATCTTTCTATATAAAAGTCTGAAATGGAATAATCAGAATGACACTTGTATACTTTTTATGAGAAAACAAACAAACAAACAACATTTACATAGGTGAGTATCAGGCAAAGAAAGGCACTTTGTAGTTAGTTTTGCTACTTTTATGGCTATTTTTGAAAATATGATCTATTAGGTTTCATTATCTGTGAATATAGTGGCAGAGAGACATGAGCCCTCACATCTGTTTTTAAGAGTCCAACTGTGCATACACTGACATGGTGATTCATATGCTGACCTTAATTTATGTTACAGTGCCCCTTGACAGTGTGCCAGCTGTGAGCATGCACAGAAAGTTTAACAGGATCCATCCTTGTGTGCTGTCATGAAAATATGAAACTTGACAGCCTTCTTTTAGTTACCTTTGCTTTGTCAGGTACTGTAAGCAAGGATATTCAATGTCACAAAGTATATAAAAGATACTGATATTATCCATCAGCAAGATTTAATTCATTTGTGTTGGATTGCAATACCAAATTAATATAATGCAACCAACTGGAGAGCATGAGACCTCACAGCTTCACAAGACCTCACAGCCAACTTCGCTGTATGGACAAAAAATGGTAGTTTTCTTTTCATTACATGGAAATAAAATTAGAAGTTGTTGGACTGGAGTATTGTCAAAGAGGTTTTCACCTTCTTATTTTACCATTGGTATTCAGTCAAAGAACTGAGGGAGTCCTGTTGTTTTCAATTTGTTTAAAAAACTAATTTCCAGTATAAATTCCAGATGAAAATGCCTGCTAACAAAATTAAACCAGCAGATAACTTGGTCTGCACCTGTTTGGTTTTAATGGAATGTAAGGACATATTTTTTTAGGTAAATGACCCATTTGGAGAAAAGCATTTTGTAATTTGAAATGGAATAATTTATGAAGTGGAATTAAAAGCAGAGTAGTACCACAAACAACTGCAATATTGTCATTATCAAGGAGCAGGAACATTCTTTTGCCCAAACTTAATAATTGCTGGCCCTTTTCTCTTGTATATCCATTGCAGGAAGCAATCTCTAGGGGACATGCAAGGACAACAGCCAGCTTTCTGCACTACCATATTATGTAGGGATAGTATCCTGTCCAGTTTCCAGCTCAAAACAGCCAGAATAATGCAGCAAAGTGATCAGCTTGCTGTTTGCCATCGTTGCATGTCTATGTAGGGAAGCTTCTTACTTGTTCTGCATATCCTGACCTGCAGCACACTGAAAACTTTACCTTGGGGGGAGAATATCTTCAAGAGTCCACACAGTCCTACATCAAAGCCAGTGTACGTGTATGTAATTCAGTAAAAATACTAATGTTAGTTTTGATAAGAAATGGCTGCCATCTTATGTTACCTGGACATGTCATGCTTTGCGTGCAATAGACTAATGCAAGACATGGGCAGATGAGCTGGACTGTTACTGCCATGTGAATGCTCAGGTATCTGAATGCAGAGGTCAGAAAGAACAGGGAAAAGAATTGCCTGGGTTCAAAGGGACAAGTGAGGCCAGCTTATGTACCCTGTGTTTAAAAAGAAAAAGTGTGTATCTGGTATTTCATAACTGATTCCTACAGCTGATTTGAATGACACTGCAAATTGGCTGCTTTTGTCAGTCACTACCCTAAATTCAGTTGTCTGTAGGATCGGTCCCTCGCTGTTAAAGATGGGAAAGAGCCCTCCTTAGGCTTTCAAATGTTGAAAAATAAAACAGTACCAAAAATATCTGAGAGGTGATATTTTCTTTAAACAATCTGAGACTTCTTTCACTGAAGATGCATGTTGAGTAAAAGCCTTTTTTTTTTTTTTCTAAGCAATATAACTGTCTCTAATAGATAGAATTTTTCCATCTTTCAGACTAAAACTCTATTTTTTTCCCAACGACTAGAACAAAAAGGTTGAGGACTTCAATATTGCTTTAGTCCGCCTAATAATTTTCATACTGTATGCACTTACAGACTTTTTTTTCAGCAGCTTAATGAAACAGAATGATTGCACCACAGCTTACTTTGTAGTTTCAGTGATGCATGTACAGGAAGAATCAGACAGATTGGTGCAGTCTTGTTATTAGCAGAAAATAACTTTATCTGATAGATGGATTTATAATTTATATGTATATATAATCATTATACTGTGTTTTTTAATTATTTTTTATAATGTTTCAATAAATATTGGCTTTAAGGGAATGGTCCTTGCATATTTATTAACAATGCTTGTTTTACAAGTTAAGCCTTATCAGGTATGCACACAATATAGCGAATGTGGACCCACCACTGAGAGGTTTATGAATGTTTCATGTATGGCTCTATGAGACCTTGTGTATGAGTTCTGATAGCTTAGAGGTTGCTCTATTTTGAACAACCTTCTTGGAAAAATGCATTAGGTCAGTGAGTATCAACATTACATACTGTGTTTTGTCCTTCCTTCCTTCTGACTCATCTATTGTTAAAGGAGAACTGAGATTGGACTGGGTCTAGGGTTTCCCCTGTGTAAGCTGGGAGAATAATTAAACAGGCTCAGTTAATTAGTATTTGTGAGTTGTTCAGACCTTACAGTGATAAGGTCCATAAAAATGCCAAGATATAAAATAAAAATGATTTACTTGAAGACCGTAATCCTCTCTGTCCTTTGTCAACATTTGTCCTATGTAGACTTGCGGTTTAGTAGCAATAGAATATGCTTCTGCAGCATTTGTCTTTTGAAGAATTCAAAATACTTTATCATGTATTAGCTAATTTTCACAGTACCTCTTGAGGCTGGTATAAGTTTTTCTCTTTTGTTATAACACCTTAAAAGATTAATCAACATGCAAGTGAGTTGTCCATGAGAGGTCTATGCAAAGCTAATAGTAGCACGTAGACCTGTTAAAAGTGTAGCCCTCTGGTTTCACCGTTTTGCCTTGACTTGTGTGGAGATAAATTAATGGTATCACATTAATGTATTTCTAGCAAAGAATGAGTTTAAGGAGAAATGGAGCACAGGGAATGCACGTGTGGTTAGAGGTTCAGCTAGAAGATGTAACTGGGCTTGCTTTGCTGAGGTAGAAGTGTAGCCTAAGAGTCTGTGATAGTAGTAATAATAACTCATGCTGGAGTATTTGTCTGCAGTTCAGAACTGTAGGTACTGTAGAATGGTGCAGGTATGTCTTTGTATGAATCAGACTGATGCTTACAGAGTTGCCATTAGTCCTACAAGGTTCAGTATACACCTTTCTCAGGTGCACTGTTCTCAGTCTACCTATATTCTCCACACCCCTTGAGACCTTATAGAACTCTAAAGAGATCTGATTAGTGCTACAGCTTGTCATCCTCTTGTCTATTTATTACAAACTCAGTATTAATTTTGCTCTGGAAACTAGCCATAACCAGGCTTGTGCCAGTCGGTAGCACAGTGGTTCTGCAGTGAGTCTGCATGGTTTATCATCATTACAGCTCACCTCTACATAGTACTTCTCCCCGGGCTGGTGTCTCAGGAATCACGACAGCCTTCAGAATGAATGTCTTACTGTACTTGATGGAGGCATTGTAGAGACGGCCTTGGCAATGCCAAGTCCACTCTGCTCCATGACCTTATTGATCACTAACAATGTCTTCTACCTGTCTGAGATTTACATATGCTTAATGTTTCTGGTATTTTTTTCCCGGGGATGTAGATGGAATGAACATATATCACATGAGGATACCTAACTGCTTTACTGATGTTGTTTTCCTGACAAAATTCTCATGAATTAAGGTGTTCACAAGGCCTTTAGCCATAACCTCAACTCTTACTATGTGCCTAGTGAAGGAACCTCTGATCACTGAAGGTTTGCTTTGAAAAGAAAATGCTCAGACCATCCTGCCTTGAGAAAACATCTACCCCTTAATTACAGTTAATAAAAGTGACTTTTTTCAAGACCCTTGGAAAAAATGCTTCTGCTGCTTTCCCACTGCTGCTCTTTGGACTATTTTAGCTACTGCCAATATAAGGAGCTTCTCCAGTCCCTATTTGGGTGCTTTCCTTGAAAACTCAGTCTTCTTTCTGCACTTTCATAGAATCATAGCATGGTTTGGGTTGGAAGAGACCTTCAAGATCATCTAGTTCCAACTTCCCTGCTATGGGCAGGGACACCTCCCACTAGACCAGATTACTTTCCTGTCTCACAGTCTCTGGATCAGCCAGCTTGTGAAAGTGTCTTGTCAGCAATGAAAGGAGAAATAAAAATCACTGTGGCCCAGATAGGTTATGGACATGAATACTGTGAACTCCCTTCAGTTCTGAGAATTGGGCTTGTTCAGTTCAAGTGCTACAGTATTACCAGCTGCTCATTAGATGGCCACAGGAATTGGCCTAATTGTAGTTTGTCTCATTCTCCCTACAGTAATGTTTTCTGGGTTTTGGTGGAAATACTCTGAAGAGTTGTCTTCGTATCAGGCAGGTCCTGCATAGTTATATGGTGGCCCATTCTGGGTGGTCTTACACAGCAGAGGCAGCAAAGGCAGCATGGTCTGTGATAAACTTGGTCAACCATCTGAAAAAAAATGTCTGTAGGAAACCTGATGTGGGGATGGTTTTCTTGTTGTGTTTGTGCATGTGTTTCACACAGACGCGGAGTTCTGACATGGTTGCATGCAATTTTTTGCTTAATAAGTGCAGCACCAGCAACTATTTTAGTTGCACATCGTGTGCCGGAGAACATGTCGGGTAAATGACAATGGATGACATTCTTTCCAGCACTTTAAGGATGTGTTAGTTGCGGGCAAGGCTGAATCTTGGAGGTGGACAACCTCCTGCAGATGCTCTGCAGCTAGGCAGTATGTGCAGCTGGAGATTTGCTCTTGTGGTTACCCCTAAAGATGCTCCTAGAGAGCTGTGCGTGTGCAGGCCTTAGAGCTAAGTATGTATTCAGTGGAGGGCTGAACAAAGAAAGAAGTGAAGTGGGTATTAGTGCTTAAGGATGGACGTAAAAAAGAACAAGAGGAAGATTATGCCATTGTTTGAGATTAATATAAAAAGTTCTACCAACTGAGGCTTTTATTTCTGTGATCCTCAAGAGTTAAAAGATATCATAATTCATGTCTGCTTTACAATTCAATACTTAATATTTTTGAAGTAGCCAGTACTTTCAAATTGTGGAATGTTTTTCTATAATTACATGATATTACACAGGAGTCACTAAAATTCCTTTATTATTAAATTACTAAGTGTGTATCTGGAAGTGTGTGATGCTTATATTTTTAGATTTTCATGCTTTGAGTCTGTCTGAGGAAGTACCTTGGTCTCCAGAGCAGTGATGTAAAATTAGTTTCTGCAGTGTATATCTGTCTAGAAACTGCATCCATGCCATATTTGTTGTTCTTTTTTGTTTGTTTGTTTGTTTGTTTGTTTTGTAGCTTAAGTCTCTACTGGAAGAAGGTGTAAAAGATTCCAGAGCTTGAAATAAAGTATTGTGCCTGGGAAGTTTCCCAAAGCAAAGCTGAGAAATAATTTTTGGTGACATAGAATTTAGCATTAGATTTTAGCCCCAATAAATGCTGCCATTGTTTTTTCTTGTATTACAGAATCACAGAATCACAGAATCACAGAATTTCTAGGTTGGAAGAGACCTCAAGATCATCGAGTCCAACCTCTGACCTAACGCTAGCAGTCCCCACTAAACCATATCCCTAAGCTCTACATCTAAACGTCTTTTGAAGACTTCCAGGGATGGTGACTCCACCACTTCCCTGGGCAGCCTGTTCCAATGCCTCACAACCCTTTCAGTGAAGAAGTTCTTCCTAACATCTAACCTAAAACTCCCCTGGCTCAACTTAAGCCCATTCCCCCTCGTCCTGTCACCAGGCATGTGGGAGAACAGACCAACCCCCACCTCCCTACAGCCTCCCTTGAGGTACCTATAGAGAGCGATAAGGTCGCCCCTGAGCCTCCTCTTCTCCAGGCTGAACAAGCCCAGCTCCCTCAGCCGCTCCTCGTAGGACTTGTTCTCCAGGCCCCTCACCAGCTTCGTCGCCCTTCTCTGCACCCGCTCAAGCACCTCCATGTCCTTCTTGTAGCGAGGGGCCCAAAACTGAACACAGTACTCGAGGTGCGGCCTCACCAGAGCTGAGTACAGGGGGACGATCACCTCCCTAGCCCTGCTGGTCACACTGTTCCTGATACAAGCCAGGATGCCGTTGGCCTTCTTGGCCACCTGAGCACACTGCTGGCTCATATTCAGCCGACTATCCACCATCACTCCCAGGTCCTTCTCTGCCTGGCAGCTCTCCAACCATTCCTTTCCCAGCCTGTAGCTCTGCTTGGGGTATTAGTGTTAATATATAATTAACTTTTCACAGTTTCTTATTTACACTTTATTATTATTATTTTTTTTTTTTTTTGGATGACATGATATTATTGGAGTAATTTGGAGCTTAAGTACAGGTACATCTCTCTTTCAGATGGTTTGCACTACTGTAAGCACATAGAACTTTTGAATCATTCAAATTATGAATATAAGATTCAAATTTTATTTATTTATTTATTTATTTATTTATTTCCTGGAGGGCATTTCACTATCTTGCATTTTCCTTTCACATGGGGAGCTATTTTTAAAACTAAAATGAGAATATGCAGTGAAACAAAATGCACTTGTTTCTTCTTAATTTGAAAATCTAATTTTGAAGCATAATTAATATATTGCCAATATATTTTTTCCTGCTTTTCATTAATCTGTAAAGAGTTTTTGATATATCTGGTTGTGGTTTTCTAAATAGAATCTTGGCAGACTTCCACTGCAAGCTAGTTTTTACCGCTATTCATTAGCTGACTTATCAAAATAGTGTAATCAATGCCTGTCATAGCATAAATACATGACCCTTTTCAGTAGCCCAAGTAGCTATGTGTGCTTCCCTTTGAAAGGAATATTTAATTCCTAAGGGAAACAGAAGGACAAATTAACATTGGCAAGTTGGTTTCTATCAGTTTGTCTGTAAGTTTTAGAAATATTGATTTGTTTTGGAAAAAATGAGCTCATTTTTCATACTTTCCCTTGTAAGGCACTTGGAAACGTACCCATTTTTTTAATCTTTTTTTTTTTTAATTTTTTTTTTTTTCCTGGTATTGCATTACTGAATATTATTAGATTCTACTGAGACAAAAATACAGAGTAGCTTATGAATATACAACAGTCAATGGATGTTATTGAATGAGATGTATGACTTCTGTTACACAAGTATGCAACTATCATCTTTAGTATCACGTGCATGGGCAACAAACTGAAAGAAGCCGCAGTTCTACAAAGACTTGTGAAACATCAAAGAAATGAGCAGAATGCTGAGTTGTTAAAGTAGCTTCTTAAAAACCCTAAGAGATGTATGTATTGCTTTGACTAGAACTGTAGGTTGACAGGGAAATGGACTAGATTCTTCTTAAGGGTTTTGTGTCTGATGTGTGACTTCTCTGTAATGATTGACAAGGCTTTTTATTTTCTCCTGCTTACTCAACATTTTTTGGGGGTAATTTTCCTACAATGGGAATTAAGCTTTTTTTTTTTTAACTGTTCAATAAAGCATTAGCTTTAGTAGTGTATTTTTTAAAGTATTTTCACATGCAATCCAAATCCAGGAAGTTCATTTTGATATTATTTCGTTAGTTTTAAGACATTTGTGAGTAGATGCGGGAACATCGATGGACGAGGGCATCGAGTGCACCCTCAGTAAGTTCGCAGATGACACCAAGTTAGGTGCGTGTGTCGATCTGCTTGAGGGTAGGAAAGCTCTGCAGGAGGATCTGGATAGGCTGCACCGATGGGCTGAGGTCAACTGCATGAAGTTTAACAAGGCCAAGTGCCGGGTCCTGCACCTGGGGCGCAATAACCCCAAGCAGAGCTACAGGCTGGGAGAGGAATGGTTGGAAAGCTGCCAGGCAGAGAAGGACCTGGGAGTGATGGTGGATAGTCGGCTGAATATGAGCCAGCAGTGTGCTCAGGTGGCCAAGAAGGCCAACGGCATCCTGGCTTGTATCAGGAACAGTGTGACCAGCAGGGCTAGGGAGGTGATCGTCCCCCTGTACTCAGCTCTGGTGAGGCCGCACCTCGAGTACTGTGTTCAGTTTTGGGCCCCTCGCTACAAGAAGGACATGGAGGTGCTTGAGCGGGTGCAGAGAAGGGCGACGAAGCTGGTGAGGGGCCTGGAGAACAAGTCCTACGAGGAGCGGCTGAGGGAGCTGGGCTTGTTCAGCCTGGAGAAGAGGAGGCTCAGGGGTGACCTTATCGCTCTTTTTAGGTACCTCAAGGGAGGCTGTAGCGAGGTGGGGGTTGGCCTGTTCTCCCACGTGCCTGGTGACAGGACGAGGGGGAATGGGCTTAAGTTGAGCCAGGGGAGTTTTAGGTTAGATGTTAGGAAGAACTTCTTTACTGAAAGGGTTGTGAGGCACTGGAACAGGCTGCCCAGGGAAGTGGTGGAGTCACCATCCCTGGAAGTCTTCAAAAGACATTTAGATGTAGAGCTTAGGGAAATGGTTTAGTGGGGACTGCTAGCGTTAGGTCAGAGGTTGGACTCGATGACCTTGAGGTCTCTTCCAACCTAGAAAATTCTGTGATTCTGTGATTCTGTAACATAAATTAACTTCTGTTATGTTCTTAAATATAAATATTCTAATATTAAATATAAGGTGGCTGGTAATATAACAACAGCAGTAGTTTAGCCTGGTATTTGAAATTTTCTGTTACTTGTATGTGTCATAGGACATTATAATGACTTCTTTGCAAAACCATGAACTCTTCAACTATAAAGCTGTTTTATGAGAGCTATGTTCTGTAAATGTATGAGAGGACTCTCAAAGGCATTTTAAAGCATGTGGTACTTGATATATCTCTAGAGGTTTTTGATGGTGAATATTGGTATTAAACTGTTTTAAATAAAATGCCAGACTCTTGCAAAAAAAAGTTGTTTGCCAGTTGAATGTTAGGGTAGTTTATAGGATAGAGATCTGCTTCTGTGATATTTTTTATTTGTAGGCTGTTATGCTTAATGAATAATACTAGACAGCAGGAATTATATACTGTAGGTTTAGAAATAATATCTATATATAGAAATATTTCAGGATTTATTTATTTTTTTAACCTGATGAGAAACTGAATAAAAATGCTTTATCCTACGTGATTTCCATGATTTCCAGATTTTTTACAGATGTTACATGAAAGTGCTTCAACTGCAAAAATCAGTCAAAGTATTTGGAAATTATATTCTACATACATTTGCTGCATATGTGAAGTGAATATGGAATTGCATTTTTTTAGTAATTTATACAATATTCCAAGAAAAATAAAATGAATTAATAGTAGAATATAGAACGCAAAATACAATGGATTTATTTGTTTGTTTGTTTTGCTTTTCATTTATTTATTGTCAAGAAGACAATAAGTGGTATCTGAAATACCATGAACATGTGTTAGCAAAAAGGAAGCAAAGCTTCCATGTCAACAGCATGGAATGCTTCATCAGAATCCCGCCCAAGGAGATTATAGTGAATGAATTAAGAAAGTAATTATTCTCTTGATAAAACAGTGAGGTTTCTGTACAGACTATCATTTAGATGTAACATTTATTCTTTGACTCTTTTTGTTTATGTAACTATGTGTTTTTCATAGTACTGGAAAACATGCTGTCTTGTTTAATTCTTCCTATCTTTTGCTCTCATTGGCATAATCAGAGCAAAATGACTTAATATAGTATGGCAATTCTGAATCTGACTTACTGCCTCTTTTTCTCAGCCTATCATCTCTAATGGGACAAGGCAGTTGGCTTTAACAAATTCTTGTTTTATTACTAGCCTTACATATTCTGTTGTTGTTGTTACACACAGTGGCATAGAATAGCTGCTCACATTATGTTGAATAACATCCCAAAATTGAAAGTTAGTGAGTTTCACAGTGTGAAACCAATAAAGAGCTGCAATATTTCTGTTCACATGATTGCACTGCTACTGAGTTTTTGGGAACCTTCTTATATGCCTATTAGGATGCTCCATTCAGAGTAGAAACTCTTTACTGGGCTGTGTGATATGTATAATTAAAAGTTTCAGTGTGTTATATTAGAAGTGCATGATTATCTCATTTATCTTAATTGCATAGCCATTACATTGCCAAAATAAAACATATATTTATGAAGTCAAAAACATTCCTGAGGGCTTGTGACTCAGTAACTTCTATATCTGTACTTGCTAACAAAGGGTTTATGGCATGTAGATAAAATTGCTATTTTTATATATTAATGATATGAGAGCAGTTCATAACATGAAAGGTAATCATAAGAAAGTATAGCAAATGGAGATGATACTGGCATTTCTGGGAAGTTCTCCATGGTTTCTTCTCTAAATATCCTTCTAAATGTATGATTTATGATTTACATTGGTCTTTCTATGGAGTACCATATCTATTTTAGAAGAAACTGGTGAAATTAAAATTAGAAGATTCTGTATCAAATTTGAGACTGGAAAAATGTTATTTTTTGAAATTTTATTGAAAGAAATGGAATGTATTAAAGCAAGCAAGGCTGACTGGACAGATGCTATAAAAAATAGAAAAACCTTTACACTGCTATATTTATTTGGTTGGTAAGAAGGAGAAATTCACTGGGCCATGAAGGAAAACTTCAAAGAAGACTGGATCTCTTCTTTGGTTTTTAAAAACAAAGCTATTGCAGTATTTTTTTGATTGGAAGGCATTGTCTCTCACAGTGATAAATTTCTATTTTAAAAGTCATAATTTCATTGTATAAAAATAAAAATTAAAAAAAATAAAAAATAAAAAAGAATTGCACGTGGTAGGTTTTCACATGAAAATAAACATTTACATTTCCCATCTTCCTCAGCAAAAATAGATAAGTAACAATATGCGGCAGTGGGAGTTGATAATCTGAAACCACTGGAGTTGCCTGACTGTCTGGGAACTTTGCAGTGTGTGCCAAACTATTGAAAAAGTCTAGAAGGATTTCACAGGAATGTTTGTGCTACTGTTTTTGCTCTCCTAATACCAAAATACATTTGACAAAGGACACAAGAAGTAGCACATGTATTTTTTTTAGAAATCTGACAACTTTTTACTTTGGATAAAAATCTCTTTTACAAGCACTTTACTTCAGACTGATGTTAGGTCCTATTTTTATGGGAATTGCAATGCCTAAGGATTTGAACATTTATGTTAGATAAATATCCTAGAGCTTCTGATGTAGCTATCAGATAGGAATTGGATATGAACCTTTACCAGTGTATCTTCTCAGGCTTGAAGACGTGAAGATTCAGCGCTAATACTGTATCTTCTATTTTTGCCAGTGTGGACAGGAGTTTAAATTAATGTCTTTGTTTCAGTCTTGCTTTTTCTTTTCTACTTTGAAATCTGTGTCTGAGACTGAAACCTATAAGTTTTGGACAGCTGCTACTGACATTTCTTTGTAGTGACTGGAGTTATTTATAGAGGGAGAAGATTCAACAGGGAAAAAGCAGTGGTAAAATTTATGATGAAACAAAGTGTTTGGGGACCTCTTCCATCCTTCTCTTCTAGCAATGTTTAATGTCTGCAGAAAAGGTGAAATGCCCAGGAGTTAGTTCCATTACTTTTGTGGAAATGAAAAGATTTAGGTGAGATGTTCAGAGTTAGAAGCTCTGCTATGTATAGGTGGGAGTCTGATAGCAAGTCAGGATCTGGGGAACAGTATCTCAGCTGAACTCCTGGTACTTCTCCTCATCAGAGATGGAAAGGGAATAGACATTTCAGGCATAATGCTTTGAGTTTATATTTATGGAAACTAAGCTCTTATCTTAACTTTTTTACTATTCTTTTGTGGGGGTTGACATTCCACTCACAGACTAAGACATCGAGTAAGTGTCGACATGTAGCTGTCCATATGACTAGAGACATATTAAAATCTATTAAAAATAGATGAGTTTCATAACCTGAATTTGGTCTGATTAATCTATATTTTTAACTCTACACTGAATATCGGGTATATTTCAATGATGGTGAATTGAAGAAAAAATGGTAAAAGTGAAAATGCAAATCAGAAAGAACAGGACTTAGGCACTTAAGTATCTGTAGAGAGTGTGTCAGCTAGATTATGCACGCTAAGTGTACAATGATTTCTGGATGTTTGATGGGAAAAGTGACTAAGTATATTCATCAAGTTTCAGTAGAGGTGACCAAGAGAGAAGAGTGAGCATAGGCTGTATATCAGGCACCTCTCTTTTTTTTTATGATACCCACACTGGAGAGTATTCTTCTAAGGTATATGAGCAGACCTTTGGGTAGCTTCTGGAGGAATTATTTCTGTGTCTTTGCCTAGAGGAACTCAGATTGAGAAGGTTAGAATTCTCACTGTGAAACAGTGATTAAACCTCTAAAGGCACCCCTTGCTCTTGTAAAAGCCGAACCCCAATGGAGTCAGGGAAGTAGGCATTTTACAAACAGAAAAAGCCTCTATAAGGGTCACTAGGTCTTAGCCTAGTGATTCAAGCAGTCTTTTGAAGAGATTGAAATCAGCTTTGGGCTTTGATCCTTCAGTGTTCATGTGCAACACATCTGTCGCATAAAATACAGAAGTTGTCCAGGGCTAAGTTCTGTTGAGAGTTTGTAGTTTCAATGGCAAGTTGGAACATATGTGACTACACATCATTGTATATTTTCCTATTGACTAGTGCTTTTATGGTTACAGATAGTGAAAATCTAGTTATATTCCAAAGTATATGCATATCAAATAGTAATACCTTTATTTGTTGAAATAAACACAATATATATCTTAGCAAGAAAATAAATCTACTGTGATTTTGCATTTGCAACTGCTTCAATGAGAGTTGAGTAGTTAAAGTAGCTAATTTATGGTATTAATATTTAAAGTTATTAAAAAGCAGCATGGGGGAACAGTTCAGTATACTCCACTGGATTATGAACACCTTTTATCTAAACTAAGTACAACCTAATGGAATTGGCAACTTGATTGTTTTCCTTTTGGTGTCATACTGCACATCACTCATATGCAAACATTTCCCTCTTTCATCCATAGTATACTTTCAATTTTTAATATGCTTTAGGAACTAAGTGTCTAACAGCAAAGCTATTTTTTGTTATTCATATGTACTTTAGCATATAAAAGACAATGATACATATATAGATTTTTTTTTCCTTTCTTTCTATTTCCATTTATATGTACCCATTTGGAATTAGTTACACTTGGTAGTTAAATATAGTACTGGTCTTTGCAGTATAGTAAATTCTGCAGAAGAGGCCCTGGTGCTAAGGACATGACTATATCTAGTACTTGCTTTTGGATGTAATTTCACTAGAAATTTGAGGATTGGGGGGGCGGGAGGGAGTACTCCTTCTTTATCACTGTCAGTTACAGAACTTTACTCTCTGAAGATCAAGTGAAAACTGCTTCTGACCTTGTGGTAAGTTAATGCTTTCCTGACCATTAAAAGGTTTTTCCAATCTCATTTTCTAACATTTTATACTGCTTACATACTCTTGTAACAGTTTGCTATTCATGCTGTTTTAATTCCATCTCAGGGTTTCCTTTTTGTTTTCACAAATCCTTTCTTGCTATGAAACATATCATACATGGATCCAAGAATTTACAAGTGTTCTGGTTAAAATCTTAGTAATCTAATGAAAAGACAAAAAGTAGATTTGAGTCCAGATTTAAAAATGTGAGTGTAGGTTGAAACAGAAAAAAAAAAAAAAAAAAAAAAAAAAAAAAAAGTTAATAGTAATACTCTTATTGTTGTACTGGAAAAGTTGTTAATTTTTACCTTTTTCTCAAGTGCTGTTCTCATTTTTCCAGCATCTCTCTTGGTCCTAATGGTGTGAGTCTTCCCAAGGCAGAGGGGTGGTAGGAGGGCTCCTGGGGAGCCTGCACCTTTGCTGGAGGGATTTTGATGTTGATTGAACTCTCCTGCTCAGCAATCGGATCTGCTCCAGATTATCTCAATGTGCTTCCCACACTGCTGCCTCCTGGCTGCTACCAGCAGGGTGAGCATGATCCCACAGCCTTCCCCAGGCTCAGCCCCCCACGGGCTCTTGTTTTCTGGGCAGTGACTCCCTGGCTTTGCCAGACCCTTCCTACTGAGGCACTGGCAGAGCCCAGCTCAGGCAGCAGGCACTCGGCCCAGAGGCAGGCACTGAAACCAGCTCAGCCCAGCTGCTGCCAAGGGGATACCGGACCTCTGCTCACAGCTTGGGGCACAGACCCTGGATCTTTACTTGAAGTAGAAAAAGTCATATTCACTGGGCTGCAGTAGTCAAAAGGTACAAATGAGTACTTATATCCAATCACTTTCATCCCAAAAGACACTGAAGTCAAGAGCCAACTCTTCAAAGTTTGTGAACACTTGCAATTTTGCCTTTGGTGGTTTTTATATGGAGCAGGAGTGCATCCCTGAAAGTCAAGTCAGTATCTTTCAGTATCTTTCCTTAAATAAACATGTAAAGATGTACCAAAGTTCATAGGTAATTTGTTTCTCAATAATTAATCTTGCCTCTCAGTGAGGATCCTGTCTTGTGGTCATGTTTAATATTTACTTTTTAATGAGTCTCCTTTTTCTCCTGCAGTGTAGTGTGTACTGTCTTCTCAGGCTGGTTAGCTTTTCTGACGTGAGTCTAGTAAAAGTGATGTGAGGAGTAGGCCAGAAGGTGAAATTTATACAAGTCAAACTGCAGTTTACAGGAGCACATAGCATCCTTTTGTGCAGAAATTTCTTGAAATTAACTTCTAATAAAACTAATCAGAGAAGCTACTTTTCCTACTGTTAAGAGGTATCCTACATCTTCAGTGCTTCTTCGTAATCATTACAAGTTATGATTCACAAGGTGGGTTGCAAAGTGACCTGACACATACCTGTTCCCAGGGGACTCTGACTCTGTTTCAGCGACATGTTCCATGTCAGAGTTTTGGCTCCCAATTAGCTATGAGACTGATGTACAGAACTAAGACCTAGATTGTTTTGAGAGAGAGAGATTATCTGTTGTCTAAAAAATTACAACAGTTATATGTTAGGCAACATTAGGCTTGACAGCATACATGTAGAACTGAGGCTATGCTGAAATGGTCAGTTAGAAATTTGTTTTGAGTTCAGTAGGAGTAGTACTGCCCAGTAGCAGAAATAAAGGAAGGCAGTGTAACCTGAATTCAATTATCTTCATATTCCGGTCCATTGGTTGGTGGCACCTTGTTTCCAAATGTGTTAGTTATTTTTGAAATAATTTGGAGGTCAGGAACTTCAGTGCATAGAAACACAAGAGAAAGCGAAGAAAAAAGTGGAAAACTTAAAGTTACATGAACCAAGTCAGAAAATAATTTGGGGAAGGTAATGTGCTCCCAGTCTTGTTATTGGCAAAAGGAAACATGTTATGTGAAAAAAAAAAAAAAAAAAAAAAGTATAAAAAAGTGTATTTGAAATTTTAACAGTGTGGTAAAATAATTATTTTTATTATTACAGAATTATTACAGAAGAAGAGAAAAGAAAGTAGGGGAAATAATATTATTAAGGAAAAATGTGGTTATTAAATAGTACAGTTATTGTTATAGGCACATTTCCTTCTGTCTACCCCTTTCATAATATTACATTTATATTATTTATAATATTACATATATATTACATTCATAATTCCCTGCTCTTCTGTATCATAAAGCTGTTGGCATCAGTTATGACTTGTGGTGAGCCACCAGCATCATGAGGAATATGATGTTGATGTGATGGTGAAGGAGAATGTTCCTTCATTCACCATAAGGAATATCATGATGGTTTATCATTAATGGTTTCTTCTCTCTCACTCTAAAGTGTGCTTGGGATTAGTCTTGCATGATCCTTATCATTCATAACATCTTTTTTTTACTCTTTTGTCTGCAGTTACATATTATATCCTAATCTTTTACATAGGTAATAAGTTGGAAGGTATTCTTTAGTGTCTCTCTTACACATGCACCTATTTTTGCCCAGTTCTTATCTCTCCATTTCTTTAACTGACCATTGGTGAATTATTTTTTTACAGCCCTGGGCTTTCCAAAGGTCCACTTTCTAATTGTCTCATGCTTTTACTCCTCTATGCTTCATCCTATGTCTCCGCCACGAGGCCTGTATTATCATGTCATGTCTGTATTCTTCTATGCTAAGATGACAAATATTTTCTTCAGAGAATAAATACTTGTTACTACTGTCTGTAAAGTACTGTACCAAACTAAAATGATCTATTTAAACTGGTCTTTCCCATCTTTTATATAGAGGTTTTACATAAATGCCTACATACAAGAGATGGTAAAATATAGTTTTGGTCATTTAACTTAATCATTCTAAAGTATTAACTCTCACAATATATTGCAGTAGGAGATTGTGTTCTTAGTGTGTCTTTCCTGTTTTTCAGGACGTGCTGAGGTAGATTTTAGTTAAAAGGATAAAAGAAAGCTGTAGAAAGTTGAACAGCTTCGAAGTATGTCAAGGCAAGAGATCTGAAGATTGACAGAATAGAAATTTTAATAACCTTATTTTACAGCTGAGGGGTCTGTGTTACACTTGGTTGCAAGAAAGTTGTCAAGCTTTATGTTAATTCACTGTTTTTGGAATAATATATTGGCTTTTCCATACTGTGAGCTTCTCTCTCTCTGAGCTGTTTCTTTAAAGTGTGTTTGTCGTCATATATTATGGGTCTGGGACAGTTGCCTGTGATTATATGATTGCTCATGAATGCTCTGCTAATGGTATTTTTCCTGAAGAAAAATATTGACTCATTTGTTTTGAACTCCTACTCCACCCACATATAGTAGCGTAGAATTATGTAAATCTTGTAAATGAGTAAAGTTCTACCAAGTGTAATAATGTTTATTTAAATGTGGGTATCTCTTATTTCAGCTTGGTTTGAATGACTGCTATGAAAATCCTATTGCAGCACGTGTAAAGATTTAGTTTTTTTATTTGATCCTTAAAAATATTGTCCTATAAAAAGCTGTAATGAGAGATTGTCACCAGTAGAGGAACTTTTGGTTCTAATTAAACAAAACCAGTCTTCCATTTATCAAATTTGAGTTTACTGTGTTTATTAATGTTTAAAGCTTTTCATTTTACATTCTAATTGCTATACTTTTATAAAATACCTAGACTACCAAAAGTAAGAAGGATTTTGTTTTAACTTTGGCCTTTTCCAGTGTACTTCATTTAGTTGAGGTTTCTATGCTTTTGCTTGTTAAGAGTAACAATTCACACTAAGCACATTAAACATGTTCTAGATGTTTTAAAACAACCCTCTGTTTGTTTCAAACTCTATATAATAGGAAGGATTGAATATTACATTAAACTTAAAACACTACCATATCAAAAAGAAAAAAAAAAAAAAAAAAAAAAAAGAGCATGGAAGAGTTAAAAATGTTTCATTGCACACACACAAAAAAAATAAAAAAAAAAAAAAAATCTGAGAATAAAATTGTAATGATTTCAGCAAAAGAAGATAGTGTTGGTCCATTTCAAGACATCCATTATGTAGATTGTAAACTTAGTATTGATTATACTGTCTTTTATTATTACAGATTTTTTTTTCCCATAGTTGATGTGTTTGTGGAAAAACAGAAACTCAAGCTCAAAGGATAAATTACACTCCATGCTATTCTAAGAGCTCAAAACATACACTGAAAGCTTAAATGAATGTGCATATAAACTTCAATATAGGAGAAACTTCTGGGAACTACTGTGGAAACTACCAAAGTCTTATCATGACAATATAAATAAAAAACAAACAATCAAACAAACAAGCCCTACATTATCTGAACTATGTAAGTTTGGAAATTTCTAGAAGCTAACATACTGACTGAATAAACCCAGAAAAAAAAAAAAAAAAAAAAAAAACTTTTTTTTCTTAGTTATTTCTTTTTCCTCTGCTTTATTGCCAAATTAGGAATTGGTATTCTTGATTTTTTCTATTCTTGACTTTTTGCTTTCAAAAAAGAGCTACTAAAACAGAGAAAAATATTGTTTAAAATCATCTTGTTTTAGGAGTATAAAATGTTTTCAAGTTGAATTACAGACTTCTTACAGCACTGACTTTGTATATAATATAGGAAATGCAATGCCTTGTTCAAAATTTGCAAGGATAAAATTTTGGCATATAAATTTTGGCATATCTCCTCTCTTTACCTCTTACATAGTTAAAAAGTTTACTTTTATCCTAGGAAATGTCTTTCTGATATATGGTTTTAGTGCCTAAAGGGAATCAGCAGGTATGAATCACAGCAGGTGATAGAGGTGTGATGGAGAAGATTGAAACAGTGATTAGGTTCTTAATTAGCAAGAATCTACAGGCTATAAATTAGTGCCAGCAAAAGTAATTAAACAGCTTTTATTTGAATTTGGTAACAAGCATACCTAGTTTTAGGAGGCAAACAATGTGAAGATTAAAAGAAAAAGATACTCATTTCTGAGATGCAATGCAGATGTGTTTCAAACATCCAGAGATAAACTCATTTTTTTCTGCTGTTAGAAACTATTAGAAACTTATGTTAATTATTTATTAAATATATATATATTTAATTCTGTCTCTTATATATATACATCTTTGCTTGATTTCTTCATGAGAGTATGAGAGTGGGTGTAAAGGTGTAGGAACCAGAGATACTGGGGAATTTGCTCTTGCTCTCTCTCTCTCTCTCTCTCTTTTTTTTTTTTTTTTATCTATGAATGTCTCTTGGATCTAGAAAAGCAAAGTATTTTTGGCAGAAGTTTTTGGTCAGGGACACAGCAGATACCACTTCCAAGGTTCTTTTGTGTTTCTGTTATGCTGTTGTGCTCTGGCTAAATATGAAGCATCATGGTTAAATATGGGCATTATGTAGTTTGCAAATAGACTGTGCCCTGATCTTGATCAAATGTTTAGTCATTAGGGATCTCTCAGACCTTCAGAGTTTTTCAATTACTTTAAACATAATCTTTGTTCTTCTGATTCTCTCTGTAGTGCTGTTACAGGAAACTACTATGGGCCCTACTGTAGTGCTGTGTGGCCAGCAGATAGTTGAATTTTCTTGGGCTATTTCTGTTGACTGATATTTGGTCTCAGCTGAAGCAGCAGGTGGGCAGAATAGACTCCCCACCACCACTTTTTTCTGACTAGTAAACTTTCTATATTCCTTCCATGTCTTCTTCCTTCCCTCCTTTCTTTAGGAATATAAATCACCATTTTCAGTAGCTTCCCTTTTTGCTTTTCTTGTGAAGAATCTGTACTGTAAATCTGCCATCTTATGGAACTATAAGAGGTGAAGAGCTATATTAAACTATTAGCTAATATCTCCAATCACCGTAAAATGACCTCTCTTAATGTAGTTGACTGATGCTTGTAGTAACCTTGCATCCAGACAGATCTTGTTCCTTGTTCATAGAATCATTTAGGTTGGCAAAGACCTTCCAGGTCTTCAAGTCCAACGATTAACCTAACCCACCATTACTAAACCATGTTCCTTGGTGTCACATCCACATGTCTCAAGTAGCTCCAGGGATGGGGACTCTGCCACTTCCCTGGGCTGCCCATTCCAATGCTTGACTACTCTTTCCATGCATAAATACTGAGTAGTGTCCAATTTAAATCTACCCTTATGCAACTTGATACTTTTTTTGCATGTCCTATTGCTTATCACCTCAGAAAAGAGATCTACACCCTCCTCACTGCAACCTCCTTTCAGGTAGTTGTAGAGAGTGATGAGGTCATCTCTCAGCCCCCTTTTCTCAAGACTAAACAACCTCAGTTGCTCCTCATACATCTTGTTTTCTAGTCCTTTCACCAGCTTCATTCTCTTCTCTACTCACTTGAGGGGCTCAATATCCTTGTATTAGTGAAGGGCCCCAAACTGAACATAATACTCAAGGTGAGGTCTCACAAGTGTCATGTACCAGGAGACGATCACTTCCCTAGTCTTTCTGGCCATGCTATTTATGATTTAATACTATTTCATCATTCCTGTGCCACAATCTATTGTTTGTATTTTTGATTAGAGTGTTCTTGATGGATAATATATCTAGAGTTTGTTTAATCTGACTCTCAAGATGAGTCAGTTTTACTCCTCCTCCCCCTCCTACTCCTCCTGACATTTCTGCCTCAGAAGGAGTAATATTTTCTGACTCATTTTTTTTAGAGATCAAAGGGAATTTGGTTTGAGGAAAGCATACCCACATGCATCAAACAGGGAGCTTTCAGAATATTAGTGCAACCTATTGAACATTTTTGTGGCCCCTTACTTTCTGGCTTCTGACAGCTTCCTAGGAAGTTTTTTCACTCCTTATATATTTGGTTCAAGAATCAGTAGATCTGAAAAGCAGACCACTAAGGAGACCGTTCCCTTTGATTAATAAGTGAATATATTTGCTGTAGAGCCAAGAATGGAACATCTTGTAACTGTTGGCAGTATTACTAAAAGAATAAGTATCTTCATGGAAGAGGGCAGAGCATAACGAGAGTTTTGATCAAGAGGAAAGAAGACAGTCTTAGAAAGGCTTTCAGGAGTTGTTGCATTACTGTAAACAGCTATCTATTTTCTTCTGGGTATGGTCCAGTGACTGCAGGAACTAAACAAGTCATTTTCAGGCTCATATGATTTTGAAACTGGACATTTTTTAAGCTACTTGACTTCTTTTCTTCCTTTCTGGCATACTCTGCCTGACTTTTTATGTCTGATGCCAGGAATGTGGCATTCATGTTTTTTAGCTCAGGAGGTTGCCACTGCAAATCTGAATATGACTGCTCTCATTTTCCATTCTGAAGTATTTGCAGTTCTAAAGAAAACTGGAGCACATCACATAAGACATTGGGGAAACCATTTGAGTGAGTTCATCCCTATGTAAGGATAAAAGTCCCCATTTGAGCATCTCCCAGTGAGGGGAGATGGTGAATGCAGTATAGTCCCCTATTCTTTTAGCACCTCTAATGGCTGTAGAGGTTTCATAGGTCAATGCCAGTCCTCCTTCTCCACTATTGCTTCTGTAAAGGAGATGCCAGGGAAATCACTGGGGCACAGCACACTCTGGCTGTCTTGCTAGTTGTGTTATGACTGGGTGTCCTTTAATGTGACAAGTAAAAGTGCTTCCTTGTGTAGGCCTTGTATTCTCTGAGTCTGGGACACAAAACACTTCCTGGCTGTGTCCCATCATGTATCTGCTGCATCCAACAGATTTCCATGCTGTAGAAAAGCTGGCAGTCAGTGTAGTTTCACAGTCTGCTCCTAGGAGCCAAAGACTACCTTGAGTAAAGGAAACAATTCTATTGAGAGAACTGTTTGTCCAAGAGTTACTTGTTTTAACTATTTCAACTAATTTATTCCCAGAAGAAAAGGGATGGAAACAAATAAACAAGGAAGATCACAGCTCAACAACTCTACTCAAAATCTGCTTTGAACTCGGTAGGTTCTTTGGTTCTGAACTACAAAACTGCTTTGGATGCAGAGTCACAAACATCAATGGAACATATTCAAAGGACACGTTTGGTGCTCACAGGCAAAAGTAGATTACAGTTGTTGAACTCATTGGATTTATCAGGGGGACTTCTAGTGTTTGTATGCAAATTTCAGTGATGGTAAAAACATTTCCTGAATTTTATGCTTTTCTTGCTAGTTTGAAAAACAGCAAGTACAATATGAGGCAATGTTCCTTAGAAGTATTTAGATGTGTAATCCTAACTGACCCTATAGTGGAAGTACATGGAATGTAGTTTTTCTGAATATATACTTATGTATGCTTGGTAATTATGTATCTTTCAGGATGTGGGCATAATTAATTTGTCATTAATTTTGTTATTTTAATATCTGGATGCTGTAGTAAGTTACCTTTGTAGGTTGGTAGAAGTGGTTACCAAGGGATTGACGCTCATTCTGTCACTGGGTGATTCAAAAGAATATTTTGCACAATAATTCCTGACTTGCACAGTATACTATAAAATAGAATATTTGGGAAGACAAGGAAACTTATTTAACTTATATATATATATATATATATATATATATATATATATATATATTTAACTCTATGCAACACAAATTTTTAATAAGAGGTAAGAATCCCAGGAAGGGGGTGCTTTTTTTTGGACTAGATACACAATAATTGAAAAATTATATATATAATCTTATACATACATATTACACAAAACTAAAGCCTATAGTTATTATGAAATATTCTACTATAAATTAATCATAGGATTAAATTTTTTAATATGCAATTTATCATATATATACACATATTGTTTTTGTATATATATAAATATTAGGCATTAGTCTTTCCCTAGTCTTTTTTGTCATATTTAAAAGTGTTTTTTAATTCAATTTTTATTTTCAAAGTTTTATTCTGAGAACATTTTGATGTAAAGATGCCCCTTAAATATTAATTTTGCTTGATGTGTAGTGATATATGATAAAAGAAAATTTAATTTGATTCTTTCTTTTATTATTTCCAAAGAAATGAATACCATGCACACAGAGGAACATTAGTGTACTAATACACATGATATTATTGGTCCCATAACCTAAGTCAGAAGATAAGTGACATTTCCCAGATCAGCACTTTAGACATTTATATACTTAATGCAAATGCAAATTATGAAGCTTTCCTGAATTTGACCCTGTGAACACCAAAGATTTTGCTTGCAAGGAATTATCTATTTGATCACTTCAGCTGGAGTCTCTTTCCTCTGAGCCTCCTGCTTTTGGGCCACCTCTGCCTGCTCATGTGGAATGAAGATCTAGCTTCTGCATTGGCAGAGCACCTTGGATATTTTTTTTGGTGGATATTTGGTTTTCCACCTGGTGTAGCATCTCTGAGTCCTTCAGAAGACAGCAAAGATGATTTCCTCAGTTGCATCCCCCAGCTGGTGGTCAAGATCTCATTTTTTAACAACATGGCAGTTCCATTTCATTTTAAGGTGGAAAAAAGAAATCATGGTACTGCATGTATGTGATGTGTGTCTTCCAACCCATACTTCTTTATTTTCTCACAGGCTCTGAGGAAGGGGGAGAAGGGAGAGGAAAGCTTGTAGTGTTTGGATTCACACTGAAGTTCTTAATATGTAGGTAGACAGGTAATAGTTCCAGCTGTGTGTAAAATAATGACAAACACTGATAAAATGCATTATTAATTTCAGTTGAAAATGACTTAGCTTCTCTATAAGACTGAGAGGAAAATTAAGGGCTACCTAATATATGTCTTCTGCAGGGTATACATTTTGGTTTCTTATCTTCTGTAAGCAGTTTTGATGTGATCTTATTTATCATAATTTTTTGTCATTAATTTTATTAGTCCTCCAGTTTTCCTTTCCTACTGCTAGCTATTCATAGGGTGTCTAAAACATTGCTTTATAACAAAATTAAAAGTTCATGAAAAAAGTAACCCCCACCAGCAATAATAATAAGAACAAACCCTTCATATCTGGTTGGGGAGTGACTATGCTTGCAAAGATTTAGACTTGTCTTTGTAGCAAATGTTGGCTGTGAATTGCTTTGGCATATTATCTTCTGTGGACTTAAAATGTCATTAGTTTAATATTTATTACGCTTCATTAACTATATAGAAGTTGCTAAATGATTTAATTTTCATAAATGGAAGTTATCTTTGCATAATTTTAATCATTAGGACATTTTACTTATAACTATGTGCTGTCTCAAAGTTAGTGAGAAGAAATCGACTGCTAATGAAAAAACTGCTACTATTAGAGACTGTTTAACACACATGATTATTTTCTCTTTGGACCAAGCAGATGTTAAAGCAAGTGAAAATAATACGGTTTTATTTATTATTTTCTAAATATTGATGCTGCTCATTTTGGGTAAACACAACAAATTTATATATTTAAAATATATTTTGTATCCATTTCCTTGTTTTCTTGAGTTAGGAGTTACCTTCTTCTGCACTTCATACTGTGTACGTATGCTTCTGTTATTATAACACACATGAAGTATATTATAATAATATAAGTTCTGATATTTAAAATAGACTGTTACAATCAAGATATGCTTTTAGATGTATTATATATGTAAATGTTATGCTTGTCATGGAATATTGGGATTAACTTTTTCTGCAAGAAAAGATATCATCTTTGGTTAAAATAATCTCAAGCTGAAATATCATTAACTCTGATTATTACTTAAAACAGGGCTATTCTTGGCTTTCTTATGCATACTTTTTATAAACTAAGTTCCACCAGTTGACACATAGCAAGTAACCTGTCATGTACCTTGTTAATAAGTGCAGAAAATACCAGTGAGAATATAGAAATTATTAATCTACAGCAACAGCTAGGTCTGTTTTGTTTTTTGTTTGTTTGTTTGTTTGTTTTTGTAGAGCAGACCAATAGTTTTTGGAATGTGATGGTCAGTGAGGCTGTAAAGAGACAAAGTCACCTTCAGTCAAAAATCAGATAGAAATTTCCCTGTACCAAAGGAATAGAATATTTAATTTATGATTGAGGAACATCCTCTATTTTGGTGAAGAATTTCTTCTGCATGTTATAAATGGCTCAGGATTCAAATTAGGATTAAATAAAAAAATAGGATTTATTGAAAGAATATAAAGGAATAGAGGTAAGCAAACAGCGCTGGGTGCACCAGGAGTCTCCGCTCCACCAGGACACACACCAGTTACATCAAGCAGCTGATTTTTATGCTCCTAGACTAATACATATTCATTACTACTTCTAAAAAAAATAGATTATTATAATTAGCTTCCGGGGTCCAGTCCCTCCTACTGGAGCATGCGCAGTCTCCTCTGGGGGTCTCTTCTGGGGGTCTCTAGGGGTCTTTCATGCTGAAGGCTCGTAGTCTTCCTCTCCCCCTTTGTACTTACTGGGCACCATACCAAGTTTATAGAACATCCTCTTCAAGTTTTGTCTCCCAGCCGTCCTTCAGCTTCTTTCTCCTTCCTCTTTATCTCTCGGCCCCCCCCTAACCAGATACCAAAGATCCACATAGTATCCCATAATAGTCACTAGTTGTTATCAGTTGTTCTGAAACTCCCAGACACACGAGTAATTAAAACATTCTTCCCCAGCCATTCACAGACACATCTATAGCAGTGTTAGAAATAGAAGTCCGGAATAACAAAAGCAAACAGGTTCATAAATTTAAGGAGTGATAAATTGACTAGAATGAGGGGGAGACTGGGACACACTGCAGCTGTGGTTCAAGAATTGAATTGCCAGTGCAGGGCCCAGAGGCAGACAGGATTCAAACAGAATTGTTCCTTATGGACACGAATTGTTAAAACATTCCTCACATGCAGAAATTGGTTTAGCATCTGATGGACAAAATTAAAACTGATACAAAACAAAAGAAAAAAAATGGTTAGATGAGTCTTACTGTTCAAGATGAATACAAAAAGCAACAGTCATGTGACAAAAAATGAGTGTTGTACCAGCTTTAGTAATTCAAAAGGGTAATAAAAGGGAGACAACTTTTATTTTAAAAATGAACGATCTTCAGTTACTGTCTGTATTTAAAGCATTATTTATTTCTACCAGTCCCCAGCTGAGTTACAGACCAAGCAGGATAAGCATGAGGACTGCAATCCTACCAAATGTCCTTGCTTAGATATGGTATTTCATCTCTTGCAGGTGAAACTGTATTAGTAGTTTGCCTCAAATAACCAGTCCTTAAAAAGTTTCTGCTCTGAAATCAATAATATCAAAGCCAGTTCTTTGTCATATTTAGCATATGTAATTTTCTGCTCATTATTGAGCTGTACTGAGATATTTTTTAAATGCTTCTTTTAGGAACTTCTTCAATATTTTCCCATCTGGTTATCATATGCACTTCTTTTTCACCCCTCATCTTCACTTTAAAAAATGAACAAAACTGCTCTACCCAAAAGATGGACATTTTTGTTGTCCACTGTTTTATGGTCAGTGCTTGTCATTTATAGACTCATTCTGTGGACATAATGGAAGAAGCAAAACATTCAAACTGGTACTTGCAGGTGTCACAGACATATTCCCAGAAGACCAGAACAGAATCTCTTATTCAGAACAGTAAGTCTTGCAAAGCTTTTTGAGGAAGGATGGACTTATGATGGGATCTGGAAAGTCACAGTGTCACAAACTGAAAAGGTGTCACAAAACCGAAGAAACAAAAACATTTTTCTTTTGAATATGTAGACTTACTTGTGTGGTTTTATAATCATCCTGGCTTAACACTTCAATAAGTATGCTTTAAATATACCTCCCCTTAACAAACAACCAGCAAACATTTCCTTTTGATGAACAAAATGTGGTATTAAAGTGATTTAGGGTAGAACATATTTTAAAGAAAGTAAAGCAAAGAATGAGGTAATGGAAGAATGAAGCTGTTAAGACCTCAGACCTTTTAAAAGGTCAAGGCTACCTTGAAAAATGCCCTGAGGCCCAGTCTCTTGATTTTAACCTCATCCTTCCCATAAGATTATTACAAAAACTGATTTTTTCCTTTTTTTTTTTTTTTTTTTTTTTTTCACATGACATACTTGGTGTGATTTTCCTAGAGGGACCGTCTGAAGTTTGTGGTAAGCTACTAGTTTAATGTAATTTACTCCTCTTTTTACCCTTTGGGAATTGTAGCTGACCTTATTACATCTTCCATTATCTAGTTGGAATGTACTTTCCCTATTTTGTAACTGTGCGAGCAAAATTCTTTCTCCCTTCGCAGGATGCTGAACTTACTGATGGTTCTTCCTTTCTTCCTTTCCTGTGCTATTAGATCCTTCCACTAAGGTGTTTTTGTTTGTTTGTTTGTTTGTTTGTTTTCTGTTTGTTTTTTATATGTTAAGTTGTTTTTTTCCCAAAAGACTCTAATTCCTTCCTGCTTTCCCTTCTTGTAAAAAGCCAGCTTGTTCAAGAAGATACTTAGTGGTCTCATGGTTGGTTTTTTTTTGTTTATTTATGTACTGTTTTTATGTTCTCTCTCTTTTTTTTTTTTTTTCTTTTTCTGAAAGCTTTGAAGTCACATATGGTATGTTGTTTATTGTCTTGTGTTTGTTTTGGTTTTGTTTTATTTTTAAAGAAAAATATATGATTTCATTCAGAAGATAAAAGCTCAAATTTAAATTTATGTAACTCAGTTTACAATGTTAGTGTCTTCATTTTATGGAAGAAATGAAATTGCTTTTCATGTGATAACAGAGACATCAGTACTGATTTGAGCTGTTAGTGGGCTGTTCATTAAGTAAGACAACTGTGTCATTATGCCCTTTTCCCCATCTTTCTGTGCCAGTAGGTTTTCTTTGACCTTAATAATTATAAACCCATGGCTATTTGGTCCTCCAGACATACCATTAATAACTTTTCCTGTGAGATACAGGATTCTGACCTAGGCAAGTATTTACTAATGTGCTTAGTTCTTTATTTAGGAGAATTCAGGCTCATGGTTAAGTTTGTTCTGAAGTCTTGGTGTTGTGGGTTGACCTTGGCCAACCATAAGATATCTACCCTGCCCATCCTTAATAAGACAGGGAGATAAAATAAGATGGAAAAGCATGGGATGAGAGAAATACAGGAAGATCTCTTACCAATTAATATCATGGGCAAAAAGGACTCTGCTTGGAGCAAAGTAATTTATTGCCAATTAAAATAGATTCGAAGGGAGAGAAACAAAGACAAGATTAAATCAAGTCCTTTCCCCCACCTTTTTCTCATTCTTAACTTCACTCCTGAGTTCTCTACGTTCCCTCACCCTTCCCCAAGCAGAGATGGGGGAATGAGGAATGGGGATTATGGTGAATCCATTACAGCTCTTCTCTGCCGCTCCTTCTTCCTTATGCTTTTCTCTTGCTCCAGTGTGGGCCCTTCCCATGGGCTGCAGTCCTTCACAGTAAACCTGCTCTAGCATGGGATATCTCCAGGTCATAGTTGCTACAGGACCTTCTCTGGTATGGGGTCCTCTATAAGCTGCAGTGTGGATATCTGTTCCAACATGGGACAGAACTAAGTTTGTCCAGTAGCTCAGTTTGTTATTTGTCATCTTCTCTGTTCTACCTTCCTTTGTTCCTGATGGATATTTTCCACGATTTGTATGTGATGGATGTTAGTTCCTATGCCACTGGAAACACTGAAACACCAAAGTGATGAGAATATTATTCTACATATGAGCTTATGTAGAGTAGAGCCTTAATTTCATTCTTCTGTGGTTCTTAAGCTGATAGTGGTGAAAGAAATTTTCAGCAAAGGCTTGGAGATAATGTCCTTCTGAAATGCTGTGCTGCACTGGAAGCTGCTGAGTAGTTTAGTTTATTTGTCAGACTAAAATAACACTGCTAGAGACTGAGCATCCTGATTCATAGGCAGTTTCTAGCTCTGAAGAGAATTAATGAAGTAATGAAATAAATTGTCAAGTTGCTTTTTCATTGAAATACAAACCACGTATTGGCAGAAGAAAAAAGGAAATATAATAATAATAATAATAATAATAATAATAATAATAATAATAATAAAAGAAATGAATATACCTCCTCCTCCCTCAGTCCTTAAAATATCAATTGACTTTTGATCTAGTCTGCTATTTCTGCTTTCTGTAAGAATTGATTTTTGTCTTACCTGAAGGGACACAAGTTTGACCCTTGAGGCAGATTTGGGTTGATAAAATCCTGACACGTTTAATTCAGTGGTATTTTGAGCCCATACAAGTGCTATATTTTTATGCAAATGTATAAAAAGGCTTATAGACCAGGTTGAAAGTGAGTAAGCACTGCAAATTGAATTTTCATGATAGAGACGCAAAAAAAAAAAATTATCTAGAATTGGGGTAGCAGCCTGGACCTGTGTTTATTGGGATATCTGGAATGCTTGGGGCTGAGTTTTTGTGTACATTCTTGCTAATTTTATTCAGAATTTGGTATCTAAGACTAAGAAAAGATACCAATTCTGATTTTCTTAGCAGAGTGAGTAATATGTACTGTTATTTTGTAGACAGGAGTTGGAATTGAGGAGCACGTTTTACCACCAATCTTTTTCAGTTAAGTATAGCAGAACTACTGACAAGTCATGTTATTTTCATACCTAAACATTACCCTGGTAGATACAAAAGATATGGTAATAGAGCACCTTTGATAGATGGTGCAAATCAGAAGACTCAGGAAACTATATATATATATATATATATATATATATATACCACGCACATACCACGTACATAATATATATATATATACATATATATATGTATATATTATGTACGTGGTATGTGCGTGTGCATATATATTTCAGATTTCAACTAAGAAGTTGAACAAATCTACTTTTATTGTGATCTGTTCAGCAATGTAATTAAAATAATATTTTGCCTCTAGAATATAGTTTCAATCAGGAATAGTTGCTTGGATTACTTTCTATAAACTGCAAAGCCATACTTCTATCAAACATAGAACACTTATCCTTCTTTTCCTTTCCAATGTCAGTGCTAAAAAACAACAAAAACATCTTTGCTTGAATAAATATACACATGAATTAAAAATAAATGGAGAAAGTTTTTACTCAAACTTGGAATTAGAATGAAAGTTCAAACTCAAATTTAATGATGTTATCATTTCTTTGACATTTTATTCCATTTGTTTGCTTTGTTTATATGCATGGCTAATGTAGTATTTAAATAATAATTAAAAAAAAAAAAGGAAAATTACTTTGTACTACTGAGAAATCCAACCCAGTTGATCTTTGTATAAAATGTATTGGTAAAGAAATATGTTCATTATTCATGTGCCAGAAAGGCTCGGTGACTTCTAAAATTGAATAACCATGGAAACACAACTGGGTAACATAAGGAAGAAAGTGCAGCAGTAAATTTACAGTTAGTCTTCTAATCAAAAGTTATGTGGGTTCTGTTTTACAGTATAATTGAGATTTTTTTAAAAACTAATATCTTACCAGTTTAAGTTTGTAAAGATATTTTACATATATGCATTCATACATAAAAAGCATACTTAATTGAAATAAATATTTAATTTTGTTGCAGCCTCTTTTTTGTTTTATTTATTTTTTTAGTAAATTCTAATCAGAAAATCTACCAACTTCTCCCCTTTCAATTCTGTTTCATATAACTTTTTTCTCTTTTTTTTTTTTTTTTTTAAATTTTTAAATGAGATTCTGAGAACCTTTCCCAAGCAATATATTAATTTAAAAAGGCAAATTTATCAAGTATTGTGTGGTAGAATAGTCTAGTAGTCAGTGAATTAGAAAGATCACTGATGGATTATTGGACAAAAGTGTAATAAAATATTGAAAATTGAAGTAAAGACAGTTTTTTGTTACTGTATAAAGCATATGTTGTTTTTAACGTGACAAATTACAGAACTCATGGGGTTTTGCGTAGTACTTGGCCCACATTCCAATGTCTGTCTTTTATATTGCTTGTGATCTTGGACTGAAAATATGTATTAGCCTTTTTAGAAAAGTATGCCTCAGGTATTTCTGGGCTATGCTATTCATATAATGACCTGCTGGCTAATGTTTTCTCTTCTATATCTCATTGTGAACCCCAGCCTACATCTTTCCTTAACAGTTTTTATCCATGTGAGGATATATCTTCTTGTATGGCAGAAAATGTATTGAGTTAATAACAGTGATTTTTCATATTATTCTCACTTTCTCTCACTGTCTAGAAACCATAAGATCAAATACATTAAGCAATAAAGACAGGGAGAAGATTTTGAGTTTCTGTACTTCAAACTTTTTAAATTTTTAAGTCTGTGAATTTCTTTGGGATAGCAGTATTTGTCTTTCTACCTAAATTCAGCATTTGTTGTGAAGGAGGTCTTTCTTCCTGAATCTTTTTTTTGGCCACATTTCCCTCACTTGTCTTCTCCTGTCACACAGAGGAAATACAATGGAAGCTAAGTCCCAAAATGTATTCTCTTGGTTCTGGTGCAACCTCTAAAACACATCAAATGTCAAGCTATGCCCACTGTGAGTAATTCATGAAGAAATTGCCTCAACATTTTGATCACAGTCAGGCTTTTATCATGAAAGTAGCTGGCATAGAAAGACACCTTTAGAAGTGTGAAAACAAGCAACACAATGAAGTAAAAATGATAAAATTGAACACAGTGCTGGCACAGTTCAGCTCCTGTCCCTGGCAGTAGCTGCTGCTTTCAACAATAGCCTGCAGCTGCCAGGAAAACCCCACTCGCTACAGGGAAGTAATTTCTGTTGGTTAACTTTCATTTTAATATCAAAGAAGAGTTCAAGCAAGAATCACATATGTGAAAAACTATGAACTTTGACAGTGCGTGTGTCCATAAAATGGTCTTATAAAGCCCCTTTATTTTAAGATTTACCTAAAGGAATACTTTATCCCATCTGGCTCCATAAATAATTTTTCTCTGTAATCTGAATGAATGTTGTTGACAGACATCTTTCCAATCAAAATAATATATTCAAAACTTTAAGTAAGGAAAAAAAAAAAAAATGAACAACAAAATTTTTAAGTAGACATCCAAATCCTTTGCATTGTAGAAGGTGGAATCACTTCTTCCCTTCCCCAAGTTTGTTTGGTAAGGGAGACATCTCATTTTCAGAAGAACTGTCTGTGACAATATATGACAATATAAATCTTCAATATTGTCTTTGTTTTTGATAATTTTCCCAGTAAGGGTTTATATCCCCATACCTACTATCACCTTCATTTCACCAAAGGATGAATTTAAGTCCATCAGATGTCTTGTATTTGCACAGTTTTCTGAAGTTCTGCAAGCCATCAACAGACTCAGTAGCTCTTTGGCTACCACTTATAAACAGGCCTATGTGTTTTATAGTATATAGGGGAGACATATTTTATCACCATATATGGTGATAAAATCTAGTTGTAACCTGCCTGCTGGAATGGAACAAGTGAGTGGCCTCATTTGGATTTGGTACTCTCTGTGGACCCAATTATCCATTGCCTGCCACCTTACATGGTCATTTATAGCCATGTGAGGAGGTATATAATACTACAATAGCTTAAATTCATTTAATCCCCCGTGTGCCTGTGTGACAAAGACTACAATAAAATATGAGGCAATGGAGTATCAAGAAACTAATACCTGTAATACAAGACCTGAACAACAGTGATACCAATTCTGAAGTGTTTCAGGAAATCCAAAGTTAAATTTGGTGAGTTTCAAATCAGAGAAAGAGCTTGAAGCTTTCTTGTTTTATTTCAGTCTTCTAATGAGCTTAAAGAGGTAAATAACAAAAAGCACTCATACTATCATAATTAAAGGTCTAATTTAGAAGATAATTTTGATTCACGAAGGTGTCAGGACACTTCGTACTGGAATCATAGCACTAAGGAGTAAGTTACTGCATCATTACCACTCTAGAAATAAGACATCTTTAAGACAACCTAACTACCAGGAGCTTGAACTTAGACCTGACTGTATTAGAGAAGTCGCTGATTTAGGTGTGTTTGTATTGTTTCTTAGGCTTATGTGGAAATTTTTGTTTCCTGTGCATTTATTCTTCAGTCAGCCTCATTTAGACAAATGTATTCCTTTTTCCAAGAAGCTGTCAAGAACTGTATCAGTGTTATTTTCTGCGGTTTTGTAAACATCAATATTTTCTGAATTTTAATTATTTTCCTGCCTGTTTTGAAATGTCTGTTGCTTATATTTTAAGATTTTTTTTCCAGTTTTATTATCTTATGGCTACTGTGACATATTTTGGGAAAATACACACTATTTTGTTTTGTCCTCTTTCCATCTTTTTTTGAAACGTGTCTCAGGGAAACATTATGAAAACATGCCATCACATTGTTTTTCTTATATTCACATTAATCACTACTTGGTATAACCTGCTGAAGTCAGTTGAGATATCTTTTCTAGCTTCCTGTCATAGCAGTGTTTGTTCAAAATACAATCCTCTTGCAGCTCAAACAGAATGTGACACATACAGAGTTATAAGAATTTGTTACACTTTGTGTATATATGGTGATAAATTTCTATCTAGACATAGTATATTTCTATGCAGACAAAGTAAAAGAAACAGTTCTTTGTCTAGTTACAAATACACACTTATTAGCTAATTAATAACACCCTTAAAATGGTTACAGATGTGATTATAGAAAAGGCCCAGTATCTTTCCCCGAGTGTTGCACTCATCCTTCCAGGCCCCCTCTGTGTTTGATGGTTTCTGGCTCCTCCAAGCCAGCAGTGAAAGGTCACATCTTGAGGTCTTTGCTGGGAGGGATGTGATAGTCATGGTGGAGACATCTTCCCCCCACTTCCGGTGGCCTGCCAGGATTTATTTCTGCTTCCTCACCCCAGGCTGCTGCCTCCTGGCTGCTCCCAGCAGGGTGTGCATGGCCCCACAGCCTCCCCCAGGCTCTTTTTCACTGGGCAGTGTCTCCTGGTTTTGCCAGATCCTTCCCATGGAGACACTGGCAGAGCCCAGCTCAGACAGGGGAGGCAGCAGGCACTCGGCCCCGAGGCAGGCACTGGAACCAGCTCAGCCCAGCTGCAGCCAAGGGGAGCTCAGGCCAAGCCTAAGACCCCTGCTAGAAGCTCTCGTGCTGCTTCCAGGTGTGTCAAAATGAAAGGAGCTCTGCATAAAAGCTGTAGCTTCTGATGTAGCAGCACAGCTTGCCTGCCTCTTGATGCCCCATGAGCTTCCTTCTCTATGTGAGATCTACTCATTTTTTTATTGTTTAATCACATGATACCCCTGTTTAATAGGTCTAATACAGGATGGAAGAGTCAGGGCAGTAATAGGAACTGAATGGCATTTCTCTGAACTTAAGGGTGAGCAGTGGGTCAGTGGAGTCTCCTGTGGAGCAGCCAGAGATATGTGCATTAAAGTTTGATTTTTCAACCTTAAGTTATTGTACGCTCATAGTGGCAGAGAAGGTGCACAGAACTAAAAAGTCAGGAGACAGAAAAACTCTTCTCTCAGAACAATTTGATCATCTGTAAAAGAAATGTGTAATGTGTTGGGGTCATTTTTGGGGGGGAGTAAGGAGCAATATGTGACTTTTTGTGTGTCTTTAGAAATAGAAGTATTATTTTTGTTACATATAGTATTTTGAAATACTCTTCCAGGTTCAGGAAGAAAAGATTCTTATTAACCCTTAGGACATTCAGAATGACTTGCATTTTTATTGCATCTTAAGAGACAAGTAGAACAGGACGTATAACCCTAAAAATACTGGTTGTGACATAGTTTGAAGAAGGAATTATTTCAAAAATATATCCTTAATGCACTGGTTTAAAGCTATTTATCAAGCCAAAATGCATATCTTCCTTGAACCATGCTGCTTTCCCCAGTTTTCCAATACTTATATAACACCTCCTCTTGTTTGCAAAGAAGTAGCTTTGGTTTGCAATTTTATCTAAAAATAGTAATAATACTGAAGTGTCAGAAATTTCCAGAACTGGGAAATCTGTTCCTGAGTTAGCTTTAGTTTTACACTGGGTAATAGCAGTGCTTCCCTGTCTGAGTTTCTGAGGGTAAATTGATAAGGTGAAATGTTCTTCTGGAAGTATTTCATCATGCTGTCTGCAGACAGACAGAAGTGGTATTTTACCAGTTAGACTCCGTACACATTTAATTTTTATATTTTTCCAATTGAAGGGACTAAGAGAACTTAGTGGAATCCCAAAGAGGGTTTGAGAGAGAGGTGCAGCATACCTCAATCCATTTTTAACCTCAGAAGCACAGCTTCAAATCGTGAATGTGACAGCTTTCCTTTGCTGCACTGTACCGCAGTCCTAGCTCCTTTCCCAGCAGCAGCTGATCTCAGCACCCTGCTCAGTGCGTGGTGGCAGTAGGGAAAATGTGTGTTTGTGTAGGTGTAAACATGTGTCAGCCTATTATGCCAATTTCCAGTTCCAAAGGCAATAGATGGGTCTTTAATGCTCATTTTTTTTAGTAAGTACTGGTTTACAGAGAAATATTAAGAATCAATGATCCATCAGCTGTAGGACCTGGATTTCCTAGAAGACTGTTCATTAGTTTATTTACGGCTTCTTCATACAATACATTTCTCTGTAATGATATATTTCTATGTATTAACTGCTTTACGACTCCTCATCATGGAACAAATGTCTTCCATTTTATGAAATTATGGAATTGTTAATTCTGGAGCTGCGTCATTCAGTGGTTACAGAATGAGACATTGATAGTAATTGCAAAATGTTTAACATAGAAACCTTTGAACCCTCCTCTTCTTCAGTTTATCCAATAAACAAATTTGTTATTGGAGGAAGGGTTTGAAGGTGACTGATCAAAGCCAACAATCAGTGAGGATGAACTGTTCTTAAACAATTAATTCTACTGTTGATTGAGTTAGCTCGTGTTTTCCAGTGAATACGGTGTTTGAAATCCATTTGGCTTATGCATAGTAAAACTGGCAGAATACATACGTGTCTATTTGTGATACTGCCAAGCTTCAGCTACACACCTATTTTCTCAGCAGATCTTTTATTCCAAAAGAGGTGGATTATATTATTCTGTTTGCATATCTAGTGGCACAGTTGACGGTATGTCATGAAAACAGAATTTTCTGCTGTATGTGTTGTTGTTAGGACTTAAGAAAATACTTGGAAAAGTGTAGAGGAAGGATGATATTATAAATGAAGAAAAGGGTTGCGATCCAAAATAGTTCATCCTGCCACATTCATTGTGCGAGACTGTGAAAAAGTCACACTCTGTTACTGTCAATCCATTTGTAAAGTAGTGCAAACTATAGTTACCTAACAGAGATTTAGTATATAGTTACCTAACAGAGATTTAGTAAAAATAAATGAAACATGTTTGAATGATGCTTGAGGAGATTTGAACCAAAGATTTACTGTAAGTGTTGAGTAGGACTTTGGATGGTGGAGTGTATATTACAGTATACGACTTCCACTGGGAAAACAGCATTTTTTTTTATCTTTATGTGAACTCTTTTGGTATTTGATCTATTTTTCTGTTCTCCATCATTGCCCTGTGAAGTTCAAATATTTTGAACTGTGAAGTTCAACCGTACCTTTTTATTCAGTTGAATTTCTTTCTCCATTTTTTAAACATCCATATATTCCTGCTTATCCTCCTGGATCAACATTCACTTTCTTAGAGATGAGAGTTGTCCCTCAGAAATTATCTCCTTCTGTCCCTGCCTTATCTTCTATCCTTTCACTTCCTGGAGTCATACAGTTATGAAAGAAACTCAAGGCTGTACAAAATTATCTTGTACTTTATTTATTTATCCCTTAATAGGAAAAGTTTATTTAGCTCTCTCTCTCTACATATATATATATGTATATATATATGTATATATATATATATATTATTATTATTTTCAGAATTTTTGTGCTGGCCATTTCTCATATGCATATTTAGTTATTTGTTTTAAAATCTGAAAATAATACAAAGTTCTTTCAAAATCTGCTTGGAAGTAGTTTTGGCATTTAATTGTAGATTTGGTGATAGCTTTGTAGAATTTCATGTAGACTGTACATATTCCTTCATGTTAAGAAACTATAAAGTAAAGAAAATATTTTGTGTGTTTTTTTATTGTTATTTGAAAATATTGTGGACTACTTTTTTAATCATGAGTTATTTGTCAGTTTTTGCTTTGCAGTGTTTCTATGTTGTAGAAAGTCATAGCTATTTATTTTCTGTGCTTTTTGTATGATTTTGCTTTTCTTATTTTTTTCTCTTTGTTTAGTGTGTTGTTGTTTTTTGGTTTGTTTTGTGTTTTGTTTTTTGTTTTTTTTTTGTTTTTTTAATCTTTAATATTAGTTATCTTTACAGTGATATGTAAACACTTGATAGGAGATTTAATGTATCTATTACAATCCATGTACCATATTTAGAAACTGTGTGTTCCATGAATTCAACCCTGATTACAAAATTCATTAAGTTTATAGAACTGTATATTCCATTTGATCCACTAGTATAATTAGATGCAAGAAGAGGATCATAAAAAAGATCCTTTGGTGGGAATATATAGTTTCTGTGAAGAGGAGAAGAGTAGTAGGCACTTCTTAGGGTGAAGAGTAGTAGGCATTTCTTAGGGTCACATTCAAAATAAGCTTGATAAATTGGAGGAATGCTTTGAAATCAGTATGATGAAGTTCAATAAAGACAAATGCTAACTGTTACAGTTTAGAAATGAGGAATCAAATGTTTATGTACAAAATGGGAAATCAATGTGTAGGCAGCAGTAGTGTTTAAATATATCTTGGTGTTATAAAAGGCCACAAATTAAAATTAATAAATTGTGTGATTCTTTTGCATAAGAAGAGCAAATAGTTCTGGAACGTACAGCCAGGAACGTCACTTGGAACACATGGGAATTGCCATTGAGTTTTCTTTAGTGGGTAGGATGTCACAGGAGTATTTTGCCTTGTCTTGGGCATTAGGCTTAAAGAAAGAAATAGATGAATTGGATGGAGTCCAGAAGACAAAAACGATTACCAGAACTAGATATTTTAAAGATGAAAAAAGGTTTGTTAGTGTTAAATAGAAAGGTTGAGAAGTATATATGTCAATAATATTGCAAGAAAATGCCATCTAAAATATGAAAGATTATTATGAGCAGTGACTGGTTCCATTTCCCATATCATAGCAAAAGGAACAAAAATAATCGCCACAATTCATAACACTGAGGATTTCAGCTAGATACAAGAAAGTTTTTTATTTGTGAAACAGCTAAATACTGGAAAAAGCTGTAGGGCATCTGGTTCTCTGGAGTTTTAAAATATGTGAGGCAAATCTGTATCAAGGATAGTGTAAGGGTACAGTGTCCTCCCCCAGAGTAAAGGGGGTGGATGAGACAATGCCTTTATTTTTCACAGTCGTGTATTTTTATGTCTTTTATCTTCTTGCCTTATTAAACTAGTATGTGTTTGTGAGGTGTGATAAAGAAAACTTGGAAAGTACTTTAATGATATCGTAAGGCAAAGTGTTTTTTTGTTTGTTTTGTTTTGTTTTACGAAGATGTATTGAGTAGTTACATATACATATCTAATTTATGTGTATATACTGTAATAAATGTACATATTCTTTAGATATTAATCATTATATGTGAGTGTGTGTGCATGCGTGTGAGTTTTATAAGCAAGTGATGCTGGAAGAGTAAACAAGGTCCTGGATAAAAAACATTCCTTAAAAACTGAAATAAAAGAGTAATAAAATCATAGAATCATAGAATGGTTTAGGTTAGAAGGGCTCTTTAAAGATGTGCCAACCCTCCTGCCATGGATGGGGACACCTCCCACTAGATCAGGCTGCTCAAAGCTCCATCCAACCTGGCCTTAAACACTTCCAATGATGAGCCATCTACAACTACTATGGGTTAAATGTTCCACTGACTCACCACCCCCAACTTAAAAAAAAAATAGAAAAGAAAAAAAAAAGTCTTCCTTTATTCAATCTAAATCTCCCCTCCTTCAGTTTAAATCTGGTGCTCTGTTTAATTTAATAATATTCATTTAATATACTGTTTGAGAAACAATGGTGATGTTATTCATTTTTACTTGTGGGACAGCAGAAGCTGCTAGCAAGGTTGGAGGTGTTCAAGTTGTTAGCTCTGTGGGATGAAAAGAGACAGATAATTATTACCTGTGGAACATGGAGGAGTTATCTGGGGAAAGAAAGTGAAAAAAATAATAATGTGTCTCTTTTAGGTCCATGTTTTTTAGTATCTGGCAATACTGTAAGTTTTAGTTCCAGAGATTGTCTTTTGGAGATGGTTGGTAAATCTCTGCTGAGAAACAGACTGAGTGATCAGAAATGCAGTAAATGTTTTGTGAAAACTGTTCTTTGATTAACTGGATGTTCTGTCTCTTACCGTTTTCATATATGAGATCATATTAGAAGGTCTGTTCATTTTGACCTACATAGTTTTATAACAGTATTTGGTATGCTGAGTTTGTGTGCATGCATAGAATCCAGGAGTTCGGTGGTTCCATTATGCGAGGATTTATCATGCTCATTGTGAAGAAGCACGTTTTACATTTTTTATTCTGGGAAAGACTTGTTCCCTGTGGTATACATTGATGGCAATTTTGATGATGAGTTTGATGAGATAGAAGGCTGTTTTAAGGTTAGATGTATGTGAGGATGTTTGGGTTCCTGATTAGCTCTTCAGAGTCAGTGAGATATGTACACTCAGACAACTTCAAATCAAGTTTGGTAACTATTGAAAGTATTAATGCATAGCGATTATTCCAGGAGTTCAGTTATAGGAGTGGTTTAAGCCTTCTCTAATTCTGAAAGAACATGGTTTTGGACAGTAGTATACATTGACTTCTTCACATATTGCAGTGCAGCAAAAATAAAAGTAATCCAAAGCTAGAGGCAGGAAAAAATACGTTGCAGAGGTTCTTTTATTCACAGATCAAGAATCTTCAGTCTGAGGAAGACAGAGGAACTCTGCTTGCCCTTTTAGTCATAATAAATGGGGAGGAGAATCTGGCTAAATAGCAGGAGGGTGTTGCTTTTAAAATAATGAAAGTCACTATTATATGAAATGTTAATAGAAGAAAGATGATATACAAATGTTGGTCCTCCAGTGTGTGAATGTTTATCAGAAAGGTCCTCCTTTCTGTGTGGATGTTTGAAAATTCTTATCAGTGCTGAAAGTCAGTAAGTAGCTGTGTTTTCTGCAGCATGGCTGGAAATGGAGGATGGGAACAGAATAGGCAGTTGCAGTGTGCTGTGCTGCAAGGACATGGGCTACAGCCAAGAGTTGTAAATGGTACAGGGGTTTGGGAATGACCCACTCAGGCCTAGTTAGACTGCCTCTTGGGCTACCATGTTGAGATAGAAGGATTTCACAGATCAGCTGTCATAGTAGCTATTGCCACAGCTATACTTTACCCAGGCAGGGCTGGTCTTTCTGAAAAGGGAGCATCCCTTGGAGTGACAAAAAAAAAAGTGTCTTCAGGTGACAGAGATTTTCTGTAGAAATTCAGACTGAATTATTTGTATTGCCATATCTCAGTGGAAAGCTTATACAACACAGGCTGTATTGAAGTATGAGATTATTAAGCTTAGGTAAGTGTGTAGGCTTTTGGGTTATTTTAAACTAGTTTTCAGTAATGCTATGTTTGATTTGAGAAAGAGAAAAAAAAAAAAAAAAAAAAAAAAAAGAGCTTCTAGGTTCACTTGCTGACTCGTTTTAGAAAAAAATAAAAATAATAATAATAAAAATTCTGTTTGTCATGGCCATCTGAAAGAGAGAAGGGTTTACACTTAAGCCTTTATGGTAATACGTGCTTTGACAGACAAGCTAAAGTAAATGTGGCTGTAGCCTTGTAAAATGTTATAGCTCTCAGGTATTAACAGGCTTCTTTTGGAAGCTACCATTCGTTGCAGCACCAGTGATGTATTTCATCTATGCCAGCAACTTCCTCAGCATTTTGCCTTAAAACATCAAACTGGAGGTAGATTTACATTAAGGCATGTTGTCATCTGGAAGGGTGGACATGTCCACAAGCATTCTGTCCCACTGGGTCTGCTGTGGATGAGGTACCTGGTTAAGAGGGCATGCGAAGCAACTGCCTGTCTGCACTGCTGCACTTGATTTAAATATTGAGACGAATAACATTTTAAAGACTAGCTGAAGTACTGCTATTCAACTGCATCCACACCAGCCCTCCACTCATCTCAGGCTGTAGCATTCTGGGAATTGTAACCAGTAGTTCTTGCCCCCAGAAATCATGCTGGTATTAGGCTGCCTTTCAGGGCACAGACAAGGGATTACAGGAAGAAATTTCAGAATAGCTTTAACCAACCTGCTGCAGAAGTTATTCTGTACCCCAGCATGGGCTGCTGGGACTGGGCATTTTACTGTCATAGGCCCAGGTACTTTTTGCACTGGCTGTGCAGCTGAACAGCTGCGACATTTACCTCTGCAATTGAAGTAAGCCCTAAGAATTATGGATTTGAAAAAAATATGTAAATTGGGAAATGGGGGAACAGGGTTATAGGCAGCCTTGAAATGCTGACACAGGAAGTTAAAATAGAAATGCATTCCATAAAAGTTAACAGCTTCAATGGTAGATGAATCTGCAGTTATGTGATCATCACTCTCCTCTGAGTTTCCATTGATGAGAAGTAATTTTTAGGCAATGTGTGTATATTTAACATTGTGCATAAACATTACGAAACATTAAAAGTTTCATATGTAGACTGTTGTGGTGAATTTGTTCTATTGCCCTTTGTAGTTATGCATCATGCAAACTTGTATGTAATCTGCTTGCTCTGCAGATGGCCACTGAATTTCTGGTCACAATATTTATTAAAGAAGTGAAGAAAGACTGGCTGACTGGCTCAGCATGCACTGTACCATGACTCATAGGAGTCTTCCCATTTGCCTCAGTGAATGTCTGTAGGGAGATGCTGGCTACATCTTTTAAACTATGGAGCCAAGTCTTGGAAGACATTATCTTTTCTAGAGCTGCTCATGCCTGCGAGTCTCTAGAGACAGCTGTTTAAAAAACAAAGCAAAACAAAAAATCCTGGCAGCATAAAATGTTAGAAGATTGCCTAGCATTCAGTTTGATAAGTGTCATCAATTTTGGGTGTTCACAGGATTATGTTCTGTGTCTTTACAATTAAAAAGAGAATAAGAAAAATGTATCACAAAACATTAGTATAATTGTCATAATGCAAAGGCTGTAAGTATTCTAGTCTATAAGTATTTTCCTAGCCGTCTGACTTGTGTTAATTAGCAAAGGAGCAATTTCAACATGATTTATTAGATAAGCACTGCATTTCAAAACCCGTATTTGCAGAAATAAGGCCAGAGGTTCTCCAGTTTATGAGAGGAAACAAACTCTTTGAATTGTCTGTATTTTGAGGACACGAGTGAAAGTAGTCATTAATGAAAGAGATAAACTGATTAGAGAGATATAAAAAGAGACTACTGGAAAGATGAAGGTCTTGATGCAGAGGAGATATTGAGGCCTACACAGTAGCAGGCAGTTTGGCTTTTGCTAGTCACAAAAATATTTACCTGGACCTAAAAGCTTTGAAGCCTGTCCTGGGCTCACCTTTGCCTTACCTGTCACGCTGTGTTTCTGAGATAGGTAATACTGGCACTGTCTGATCCTGTTCACAGTACCTGTACTGTCTCAGGGATTATGGCTGGACACTGGAGCGTCCAAAATAAAAGGAAGCACAGATAACAGAATTGTCTAGGTTGGAAGAGACCTTGAAGATCACCTAGTCCAACCTCTGACCTAACACTAACAAGTCCTCCACTAAACCATATCACTAAGCTCTACATCTAAATGTCTTTTAAAAACCTCCAGGGATGGTGACTACACCACTTCCCTGGGCAGCCCATTCCAATGTCTAACAACCCTTTCGGTAAAGAAGTTCTTCCTAATATCCAAACTAAACCTCCCCTAGCGCAACTTTAGCCCATTCTTCCTCATCCTGTCACCAGGCACGTGGGAGAACAGACCAATGCCCACCTCGCTACAGCCTCCTTTAAGGTACCTGTAGAGAGCGGTAAGGTCGCCCCTGAGCCTCCTCTTCTCCAGGCTGAACAAACCCAGCTCCCTCAGCCACTCCTCGTAAGACTTGTTCTCCAGACCCCTCACCAGCTTTGTCACCCTTCTCTGGACTCGCTCAAGCATCTCCATGTCCTTCTTGTATTGAGGGGCCCAAAACTGAACACAGTACTCGAGGTGCGGCCTCACCAGAGCCGAGTACAGGGGGACAATCACTTCCCTAGCCCTGCTGGCCACACTGTTCCTGATACAAGCCAGGATGCTGTTGGCCTTCTCAGCCACCTGAGCACACTGTTGGCTCATATTCAGCCGACTATCAACCAATACTCCCAGGTCCTTCTCTGCCAGGCAGCTTTCTAACCACTCATCTCCCATCCTGTAGCTCTGCTTGGGGTTGTTGCACCCCAGGTGCAGGACCCGGCACTTGGCCTTGTTGAACTTCATACAGTTGACCTCAGCCTATCGGTCCAGCCTATCTAGATCCTCCTGCAGAGCCTTCCTACCCTCAAACAGATTAACACATGCACCTAACTTGGTGTCATCTGCAAACTTACTGAGGGTGCACTCGATGACCTCATCCAGATCATCGATAAAGATATTAAAGAGAACTGGCCCCAGTACTGAGCCCTGGGGGACTCCACTAGTGACCAGCCTCCAGCTGGATTTGACTCCATTCACCACAACTCTGGGCCTGGCTATCCAGCCAGTTTTTAACACAGTAAAGCGTACACCAGTCCAAGCTGTGAGCAGCCATTTTCTTGAGGAGAATGTTGTGGGGAACGGTGGTACTAACATAAGATGTAGTACGAGGTATGAGGTAACGTACAAGGTAGTACGATGGTACTAACTGAAAATATACTCCCAAATGGGTCATTTCGTAAACTGCAGACTGGAACTGTGTTTTAGGCCTATCACAAAATGTCTGTCAGTATGTACATCATCAGATGTTATGCTTCTTTGGCTACCCTCCTTTTTTATAGAGAGTACTTTAGATTACATATTATATTAAATAATATATATTAATGTATAGTAAATTATTCATAATTTATATTATATATGGCTGATATATTATATATTTATATTATATATAAGGCTGGTGGTCAGGACAGTCCATTTGGGCCAGAGACCATAATTATAAAGATATCACCATGCCTTTTGTGCTTGGACACCATACCTCAGTTAAATTCCTGTCAGGTTGGAGATACTTCCATCCTGCCATCATGAAGCACAGCTGGAATGAGTTCTGTATTAGTCCACATCTGGGCAGGTATTTATATTGGTAAAAAAGAAAAAGGGAGGGGAGTGTGGAAAAGGAAGAAAATAGGCTTGAGGTTAGACGCTGGATTAGTGGTGAAGCCATTCTGTTAAGCTAATCCTTTCACAGTGATGCCACATTGCTTTCTACTGCTTTGTGACTCTCCTGACCTTTGTACAAAACTCATTGCCTTCAACTCTTTCATTATTTTAGTAGCTGTTTTCTGAATTGTTTCCAATTTCTCTCCATCTTTCTTTTATGGAGTTCAGGTACCCAAACTGTCTGGTGTAGTTTAAATTAAATTACAGTGGTTATTATACCACAGACAGGCTATCATATTGGGGTCATATGACAGGATACCCTTAGGAGTGGTGACCTTCTGATTGCTATGCTATGTTATACAGTTATATTGGACTCAGTGTTTACTAGCACCTCTAGCTTTTTATTGCAGTATTGCTGTTACTTCCTAAGACAAAATCATTTGTAAATCAGCCTTCCAGCTGTATTCAGTTTTATTTTTCTAGTTTTAATTTCCTTATGTTTCTCAGGTTTGTTCACTGCTCAGTACATTGTTCTTCAGTTATATTTATGGTATCATACCGTATATATAATATATAATATATAATTATAGCTTTTATTCTTTCACTTTTACTCATTGAGAGTAGCACATTTCTCCTGGAATGAATCCTTTGAATGATGCATTTAAAGACAAATGGGTACTATGTTGAAATCTGCCAAGTAGAGATTTTATTGCTACCTATATGGATGCGTTTATTGCATAGATAATATAATGGTAATCTAATAAATCTAATGAAATCTAATCAAGCTAATCTAATATTCTAATAAATGTAATAAAGCAAAGTGATGGACTATTTGCTTTATCAGAAGAACCTGATGGTTTCTTCTGAACAGTGAAATTCATGCATCTGTAGTAGGGAATGTACAGACACATATATATATATTAATAAATAGTTATATAAAATTATAGTTATATAAAATTTTGCTTCAGACTCACATGGATGTTATTCTTGAGTGTTTGGGATACCATAGTACCTACCTTGGACTTAAATCCATTGTGCTATGCAAAAACATGAAAGAACTAAGAATTTCTACCCCAAATAATTTACAATGTAAGATCAAAGAGGATGAAAAGATTAGAAGGAGGCCAGGTAGTGTTACTTTGCATGACAAAGCAGTGTGTTTACAGCACACTGGCAGGCTATTGACTTCTGGGTTCTTTGTTGGAAGCAGGGACAGTGTCTAGATTGACACTTGGGAGAGAAAAAAAAAAAAAAAAAAGAGGATTTCAGGTACATGTATGTAGCAGGTCTAAAACAGAAGCTAAGTAACTGTTGAAGTAATTTGTTCTGAGGCTGTCTAATTAATAAGAATATTTGGGAGGTTCCAGTAAATTTCTGTTCAGCTCAGTTTTATATTAGCAAAAGGGAGAGAGGGCATCATGACAAGAAAGTTTTAAGCCTACATTGCAAAGAGTGTAATGAGGTTTTGGAAGGAGAATGTCTGCCAGTTGGTGTGCTAGACTCAATGGTGTGTGTTTGAAACTTTGGGTTTCTCAGAGACATGGACAAAACAACCATGGTTTATATTTTAATTTGAAAGCTCAGTCTTTTCTTCAGTTTGAAAGTGCCTGATGTTTACAAAGTAGCTTGTGAAAAGTTACAGTATTCTAGAATGTCTAGAATGTTTAGGAGTGCTTTTTTGGGATATTTACTTTTTTGTTGTTGTTATTGTTTTTTTTTGTTTTGTTTTGTTTTGGTTTGGTTTGTTGTTGTTGTTGTTTTTTTGTTTTTTTTTTTTTAGAAGGAGTTGGCATGTGTTTTTCTCTATGTTTCCTGAAGCCAAAATAATTCTTTTGCTATTCTTTTGCTGCCTGTATAGATTGAGGTTGGGTTACCAAATACAGGGGAATGAGGTGCACAAAAAATTATATGGTTTGATTGTGATATATAATTTCCAAGCTCTTCATTTCTGGTTTCTAGTATCTATTTTAGGGTATTTTGTATTTTTTTTTCTTAATGCTTTTTTAGTGTATTATTCTATGGATCATTGTTGGCATGCCAGGTACTGTTGCATGGCCATGCTATCTGTTTTTAACTTTTGTATTTTATTACCTCAAAGTAGGAAAGAAATACAAAAAGCAAATCTTTCTGCCTATCTAAATGTCTGCCAGAGATGCTTCCTGGGCTGCCTAGGAGTCTCTGTGTCTTGGAGAAGCGGTGGAAGTGTCTGTGTTTTTGGCCAGGGTCTGGTTGCCCAAATGAAGATATGGCCAGATAGGCAGCTGGTAAGTCAGGAAAACAGATAGATGTGACTGAGTTCAGCATGTATTTGGTGAGCAAGCAAACAGACTTCTTTGGGGGTCTGGCTTCCTTTTCTCCTTAGTAGCCCAGAAACCTTAGGAGCTCTGGTCTGCATCAGTACACTTGGCAACTTTATGCAGAGCTGGGAAACCCTGGACAGACAGACCAGCTGCCAGCAAACAGGAGGTGGAAATAGTCTTGATACTGGCCATAAATTTGAGATAAAAATAGGTTTGTTTACCAAATTTTGTTTATATAGGACCATCACTGTATGCTGGAAAAATGTTCTCTCAAAAGATTTCTACAGTTTCTAATTAGTATAAGGATCACAGTAATACCCTTCTTTTGTTAGAATATAGAGAACTTCCAATGGCCAAATGATGCATTTGGAGAGAAAATAAATAAATAAATAAATAAATGATATGTACATTTATTTCTTCATGCAGTCATTTCTCATTATCTCAAGTTCACACAAAATTATCTGATTATTTTGCTTGTGCTACTATGTACATGCCTAGTAGGGCTACATTTTATGCTAAAAAAGAAGGAAGGCTACCTTATTTTAATTATAACAGACAGTAAAACACTTCTGTGAGTTTACAAATACAAGAATGCAGACTACATATGCCTAGTTGGTGTTTTATTTATTTATTTATTTATTATCAGTGAACATATACATAGTTCAAGGAATTCATGGATTACAACATAAAGGGATTGAGTATTGTTTCGGTTTCCTATGGTCTTATTCTTGCCTTGAACATTGGGAAATGCTTGACTTAATGGACTGAGGCTTCCAAATGTGACTGTAGATAGGCAAACAAATTTTTACATCACACAGTGTTCTGGCATCTATGTGATTTCCCACAGTTTTGTAGAAATTCCAAAAACTGTATAACCTTTGAAGTATTGTGTTTTGTATTGTGTTGTGTATTGTGTTTTGTATTGTTTTCAAATAATTTCTGAAAGGTCGTGGGCTTTCATGTTGATATTTTGAATGTTAATGGCTCAGCAATAAATATTTTCTGAAAAGCAATTTTTATCTGACATGGTGATTCAAGTAAATATGATTTCATATTATCAGGACTATACTAATATTTTTATATGATATGTATAAAGAATGGAAATAAGATAGGAAAGCCTGTAATGTATAAGAAGTAAAGAATGATCAGTAATGAGAGTTGGAAACAAATGCGCCTAATTATTATGTCTTTGGAGTAGATAATCATACAATTTGGTTATGAAGAGAGTTAAGCGCATGAATAGAAAAACAGACTTAGTAGGTAAGACTCAAGTATATCTTCTGATCAGGTAGTAAAATAAATTTCATTTAACTATTCAAGAGGTACTGACTTTGGATTATGAAGAAAGAAAAAAAAAATCTGTTAAGAGTTTTCCACACACCTCAATGAAATCCATTCACATGTTTTAAATCTGGTTATGTGTTCACATACTATAACTCACTGCATAATTCTATTCGTTCCATAAATAGAATGAATATTTTAAAGTGGTACATATGTGGATTTGGAAGAAAATCTGAGCTGTCACTAACAGAAAATTTATGCTGGCAACTGCGATAAAGTATCACATTTAAAAGGATTTGGGAGGAGGTTGTTTTGTTGCTTTTTGACTTTGAGATTGTGTGACGAAGAGAACTACTGAAGCATATTGCACTGATTAAATGTAGTACTTGGGAGTCTCAAATGTCACAAAACATATGGAATACGAGGAACATTCATCACTGTTTGAAGGGACTGTCTAAAGCCTTGATAGCCTGGTCTAACGATTGTGCCAATAAAATAGTCAGTGAATGAAATGAAGATCTGGTAGCATGAAAAAAAAAAAAAAAAAAAAGTGAAATAGTGTTGGAAGCAAGAGCTCTGGGCTGCTATGGAATCACAGTTTCTTCTTTTGTCTTCCCCTTTTTATGGAAGAACTAAGACTGGGGTCGGAAAAAGCCATATAGATGCTATTAGCCTTACTCTAGCAATAAACAGCTATTGAATCTACATATATGCTTGGGATTTAAAAAAACAAACAAACAAACAAAAAAACTTTGAACATGAGGATGTTTTTTTATTTCACTGAGGGCATTTTATTTCACTAAGGGCAGACTTGGGACATGTGAATATCACTATTGATAAATAAGTGTTTTTTGTTGTTGTTGTTGTTTTTCTCTTTTTGCGTGTGTGTGTCATTTTTTTTTAATTTATTTCCCATTAAGTCATATCAGTGACCTGCCTAATTTTGTTGGGGAAGGGGAAGACTCAGATGAGACAAATAAATTTAAGATATTTGTTTTTAGTTTAAAATATATATAGTGTTAACGGAAAACTCAATTACTATAATTTTAATCTACACTGAAATAATTAGAGTATAAAACAATGTGGAAGTACCCAATCCCTTGCAAGAAAATAAACGTCTGTCAGTGTTGACAGTTTTTATGTCCACTAGAGCTAGTTTGTTACAGATATTCAGTCATAGAGAGACTGTTTTAATGCCATCACACAGTGCTACCTTGTCTTTTTTCTGATTAGTTTCTACTGAAAACAAGGCTACCTACAGCTTTAAGGCATTTCATTCAGATGGAAATTAAGTACCTTTATAATCTAAAATAATGTTTTGATCAAGAATAATACATAATTGCTTATTCTTGTTTTCTTGTATAAGAAAATTGTATAAAACCGTAAAAAAAAAAAAAAAAAGTATAAAAAATTGTATAGATATGTCCCCCCCCAAAAAATATGTTTTTTTTCATTTAAGTTACAGTTCAGAGATTCTTCATGAAAATAGGTGAGTGCAATCTGAACTAAAATAATTTGTAAATCCACTATATTAACTGACTGCACCCTAAAACGGAATGTAACAAGTAATTTTTGTGCACATATAATTGAAGCCCCTTTAATTTTCCCATAAGGGAAGGCATTTTTCTGCACTCTCCTTATTCAAGAAATATCTCTTTAAATTCTTCTGTATCTGGAATCAACTAATATTTCTTTGAGTTGCTGGGGAATAGAAGTCAGAAAATAGTGTCTTACATAGTCATTAATCAATTAAGAATGAATGCATAAATTACATCTCTTTTATAGGTACGTATGATATTACTTTAGGATCTAGATGTAGTTTTTTGAATATTTGTGAACTCAAAATACTATTCTGATTTATGTAGCATAAATTATTGCATTTTATTTTTGCATGAATTGATATACCTAGTGGTATACCAATTATTTTGAGTCTTAAAATCAAATCTTGTTTACACACTGAAGCTATTACAAAATAAGCTGGGATATGAAATTAAAACATGGTAAGTATTCTGTGCTGTCTTCAGTTAAATTCTAAAGTAGACTAAATTACCTGAACAAAGAAATTTTAAGAGTAATGGAATAAGAGTGTCTGTAGGAGAAGCTATTATAGGTTGTTTTCCCTGGGTAGATAAGCCCTGAGTCAGGAGAGGAGCTGGGTTGAATCTGGGTCATCTGACTCCTGCTTATGCAGCCAGTTCTCTGGGTACTTTCTCTCCACTAAAAGCCTCTTCCTGTGGAATTATGCGGTGATGTTTTCTACATTTGCACTGTGATGTTAAAGATTATTATGGGATATCTGTTATGATCTTATGGTATCCTACTGAGACATCTATTCAGCAAATAAGTTGCAGTTTCTGAAAAAGAAATTACCTATTGTTGTGTTGTGGTTATAGTAATGCATGTACTACTTTTTCATTGTTTGGCATAGGCAAGGAACAATCTCCTCTTTGTAATATCTTTATTGTAATACGGAGTTAAAAATGAATTCACTTGCACATTTCCTTTTTGAAATCAAGGTAACAATCCTATGTTATGGCAGTTCAAGACTGAACAGACAAACTGTAAGTTTTAGGAGAAAATTATGCTTGTAAAATCCATATCTGGTACATTTAGAAGTTCCTTCTAAAGATTTTGGACAACAGTTGCCAGGTTAAATTAAAACAAACAAATAAATAAATAAATCATAGTTGGCTATGTTGAATACTATGTTCAAGGTACAGGAAAAGGTTTTGGTGGCTAAATTCAGAAACCTAAGTTAAGATTTCTTGACTCCTTGGGGAATAATATTCTTGGGGAAAAAGTAGATGCCTAAAAGTGATGTCTAAAGGAAGGAGGCCTAGACTGCCAGGTACTGCCTACAAGTGTGCTGTAGGAAAAATAATCACATCTGGGATTTCTGAAATCCCTTTTGTCCCTGGGGATCAAACTCCCTGTTCAGGATATCACAGGAAGTTCAGGGTAGCATGAGAAGCTGAAAGTCCTTGGCTCTATGTAAGTACTGCTCTTACTAAAACATGGGTGTTTTATCACCATGACTTTCAGCAAATATCCAAAATACAGTATTATATGAGCCTCTATGAAGAAAATTAACTCTATTGCAGCCAAAACCATGACAAGGTTTCAGGACAAAGCCTGGCACCCAGTCGAAACACACAGCATGGTGAGAAATCCAAGCATCTGCACAGCTATGTAAAGTCAATCATTCCTTTGTGCAGCTAAGAGCTGCCAATTTGTGGAGCAAGGAGGGGTGAGAAGCAGCATGAGACTGTGTCTGCTGATTAAGGTTTTTACCTGGGCTGTGGGAGTCCTGGCTTCAATTCCTGTTCCAGCAGTGACTGCTTAGGTATAGGCTCTGGAAGAATTAATGTAAGGAAAGAAACTTTCTGACTGAAGCAGCAGTAGATATGATAGAGATAAAACTCTAGGTTTCCACAGATCATGAAGTAATAGTAGGCATGACAGGTAAAACTCTAGGTGTCCAGAGATCATTAAAATGAAAAATAAGACATACTAAGGCATACAGAGCCTTTTGACATGTATGTTTGGGCACCAGATTCCTGACTAAAATGTACCTTGTTCAAATGTATCCTTGTACCAAAATGTCTGAGAAAAACAAAAGGAAAAATGTGTATCTAAACTTTGCTTAATGACTAGGTAGTTCTGTCAACTTCACATAAGTTCTTTCCTTGGTCACTCTGGATTATTGGATTTAGTCATGCTTCTGTAGGTTCTGGACTTTTGTTACTAATTCTTGTCTTTCTTCCAAGTTTTTATTGGAAGGAACAGATATTGCAAATAAATAAAAACAAATTTACCTATTATTCCTTAAGCTTTCTGCTGAGTCACTGTAAGAGATTTCTATGAAGAAGTTTTCATTTCTTCTGTACGACACATCATCCTTAGAAAGTTTATTACAACCAATCTGATAAACGTCATGGAAACTTATATTAACTATAACAAAAGAAAGAATATTCTTTAAAACACAATTAACAGCAAGCAAGAAAAAAATATATTATGAATAATGAGTTTGTGTAATTGCACAGCTCAGCTATGAAACAACAACTGCAAATTTGAGGTGGGAAGGGGGTTTTAACTTATAATCCTCTTAACATTTTTTTGGAAACTAGGCAACTTTCCTTCAATATCTGATTTACAGGTTTGTTATGTATTGCCTTGTTATAGTAGTTTTAGATGATAAGATGATGAAGAAGCTTGACGATGGACTAGTTATAGTGCTGAATTTATATATATATTTATATATTTAAACACATAAATTCTGGCTTAAAATTAGAATTCAATTAAATAGTTTTGTTATAGTGTCATGAGAGGTACCCAATTTTAATTTTAATCATTTTAAGACTGTTCTTAAGAAACTTCATATGTCATCTAATATAGCTATTTGTATAAAGCATGTTCAGTTACAGCAAGTTACACAGGACTCCTGTCAGGATTTGAATGTCTCCAAACATGGAGATCTCACAGTCTGTTCTACTGTTTTATCACTCAGTGTACACACACTCACACACACACAATGCCACCTTGTATCTAATTGGAATTTCCTGTGGCCATTGTCTCTTGTCACATTGTTTTGCACTTTCAAGACTCTATCTCTGTCTTTTCTCTAATTTCATAGTTCATAGAATTATATAGTCGTTTCAGTTGGAAAAGACTTTCAAGATCACCAAGTCTAACCATCAGCCTGACCCACTGAGTCCTTTAGTGCCACACCCATATCTCAAATATCTTTGCTCAGAGCTGGCAAGTCATTAATCTCATGCACTTTTAGAGCATGAGAGCTCTCCATTCCCATGTGTAAGAAATCAAACAAGGAAGATAGGAAAACAACATGGCTGAGCAAGGACCAGCTGATCAAACCAAGGCACAAGAAGGAAATGCACAGGCAGAGGAAGCATGGACATGTGGCCTGGGAAAAGTACAGGGATGCTGTTTGGATGTGGAGGGATAGGATCAGGAAAGCCAGGCACAGATAGAACTGAGCTTGGCAAGGGATTCAAAGAATAACAGGAAGAGATTCTATAGGGACATTGCTCAGAAAAGAAAGGCAAAGGAAAATGTACTGCCTCTGAAAAATGAGAAGGGAGAACTGGTAACAACAGACAAGAAGGCTGAGGTACTCAACAGCTTCTTTGCCTTGGTCTTCACTGTCAGTCAGGCTTCCTAGATAAGTGAGCCCATGTGAACCTAATGAGGTTCATCAAAGCCAGATGCAAGGTTCTGAACCTGGGTAAGGGAAATTCCAAACATGAATACAGACTGGGAGAAGCCCTGCAGAGAAGAACTTGGGGGTTCTGGTGGACAAAAAGCTTGATGCAACAAAAAGTAGTGTGTGCTTGCAGCCCAGAGGGCTAACTGTATCCTGGGCTGCATCAACAGAAAAGTGGCCAGCAGGTAGAGGGAGGTGACCTCTACTCTGCCCTTGTGAGGCCCCTCATGGAGTCCTGCATCCAGGTCTGGAGCCCCCAGCACAAGAAGGATGTGGACCTGTTAGAGTGGGTCCAGAGGAGGGCCACGAAGATGTTCAAAAGGCTGGAACACCTGTCCTATGTATACAGGCTGAGAGGTGGGGATGTTCAACCTGGAGAAGAGAAGGCTCCATAGAGACTTCTTTGTGGTCTTTCAGTACATAAAGGGGGCTTATAAAAAAGATAGAGAACAACTTTATACATGGGGAGCTAGTGACAGGACAAGGGGGAATGGTTTTAAACTAAAAGAGGGGATTAGATGTTAGGAGGAAATTCTTCACTCAGAGGGTGATGAGGCACTGGAACAGTTTGCCCAGAGAGGTTGTGGATGTCCCATCCCTGGAGGTGTTCAAGAGCAGGTTGGACGAGGCCCTGAGCAGCCTGATGTGGTGAGTGGCATCCCTCCCCACGGCAGAGTTGGAACTAAATGATCTTTAAGGTCTCTTCCTAACCAAGCCATTCTGTAATAACAGCTTCTGAGAGAGCCCTTTCTAACTGTGCTTATCGCCAGGGATGGGGACTTCACTATTTTCCTGGGCAGCCTGTTCCAATGCTTGACCACCATCTCCATGAAGAAATTCTTTGTAATAACCAATGTATACCTCCCATAGAGCAACTTGAGACTATTAACAGCCAGAAGGTCTCCCAAGCCTTGTCTTTATCACACTGAATATATACAGCTCTTTAAACCTTTCCTGGTATTTCCTTTACTCCAGTCCCCTGACCAGCTTGATGGCACCCAGTAGACTCATTCTTGTACACCTGTGTCTTTGTTGTACTGGGAATCTCAAAACTGCATCCTGTACTCCAGATGCAATCTCACAAGTGGTGAATGGAGTAGAAAGATCATTTCCTCGGACCTGCTGGCTTCACTCTTAGCCAGTACAACTCAAGAGGTCATTGACCTTCTTTGCTGCAAAGTCATGCTGCTGACATCACATATTTTTATATGGAGTTGCTTTCTAGCCAATTAGCACCTTATCTGTACTATTGCATGGAGTTGTTTCTGCCCAGGTACAGGGCATTTTCCTAGGACTTGCTATATCTCTCTTAATGAAAAAGCAGCATGTGATTTTTAATGTAATGTTGATAATAGATAAGTCTATTGTTTGAATCTTAAAAATCCAGTAGTATCTTTCTTATTTTTGTCTGTGAAATGATAGCACAAAGACTGTTTTTGGACATTGCTTTCAAAAAAAAAAAAAAAAAAAAAAAAAAAGGTTAATTGCCTGTTTGTGCTTCTATGTTTATTGCACTCATTAAAAATTGCAGGAAGTCCACAATATTCTATAGTTAGCAAATTTGTAGTGACCTATTGTAATCTTATTTTAAAGACAGGTTGGCAGTGATTGTTTTCCAGGGAAAAAAATGCTCTTGAGCTCAAAATAAAACCTTGAAATCAAAATCAGCTTCAAACTTTACAAGCATTTGTTCGACAGAATTAGGATAATCTTCAAATACCTATGTTCCCTAACTGCTTGTTATGTTTTAAAAGAGAGAAAATTTTTATTATTTTAGAATTATAAAGAGGATAGACCGTTTTTCACTACAGATTTTCTGAAGGAATGCAGTTTAAATCAATTGTGATGAAAATTGTTTTATTTTGGCTATTTATTGAGTTCATTGACAGAAGTTTGGTTTTCTCTATTACTTAGAAAACTAAAATAATTGAAGACTCACATTGCATTTGATTTTGATGAAGCCCTTTTCTTATGTAACCTCAGAAGGCTTCTTCAAGAGTTGCCTTCCTCAAGATAGATTATCATATATTGAACTGTGGGTACCCACTGCTCGTTAGAAAATTGGTTGCCATGTAGCTATATAGAAGATACTTGAAAAGCATTTTCTAATATTCAGATTAGATTGTTTGTTCATATTAGGAGGTAAGCTGGAATTGCTAAGGTAGATAATACTGCTTGGTCAAGAACTGCATGAATTGATGTATATGTAACACACGTTGATAAAGTGATCCTGTGGAGTTGGTTGTTCCTTAGTCTTCTTTAAGTGGTAATCTAGATACAGCTGACATTGAAAGCTGCTTCACAAAAACCATTTATGAGTTCAATTGCTTACCACCCAGTATTATGTGGAAGACCAGGAGAATATTAAGGAAGGGTTCTCCTCAGGTATTTGGTGTGCATCGCATGGTTGAGAAACGTTATTTCTTTGTGAGTTGGGATTTTCTGTCAGTTTAGCTATTTTTTGACTTTTTTTTTTTTTTTTTCATGGTTTTAGACTTCTTCATTATTCAGTATTGTCATTAAAGGCTTTCAAGGCTTTTGACACCATTTCCCACAACATTCTCCTCAAGAAAATGGCTGCTCACAGCTTGGACTGGTGTACGCTTAACTGCGTTAGGTTAGAAACTGGCTGGATAGCCAGGCCCAGAGTTGTGGTGAATGGAGTCAAATCCAGCTGGAGGCTGGTCACTAGTGGAGTCCCCCAGGGCTCAGTACTGGGGCCAGTTCTCTTTAATATCTTTATCGATGATCTGGATGAGGTCATCGAGTGCACCCTCAGTAAGTTTGCAGATGACACCAAGTTAGGTGCATGTGTTAATCTGTTTGAGGGTAGGAAGGCTCTGCAGGAGGATCTAGATAGGCTGGACCGATAGGCTGAGGTCAACTGTGTGAAGTTCAACAAGGCCAAGTGCCGGGTCCTGCACCTGGGGTGCAACAACCCCAAGCAGAGCTACAGGATGGGAGATGAGTGGTTAGAAAGCTGCCTGGCAGAGAAGGACCTGGGAGTATTGGTTGATAGTCGGCTGAATATGAGCCAACAGTGTGCTCAGGTGGCTGAGAAGGCCAACAGCATCCTGGCTTGTATAAGAAGCAGTGTGGCCAGCAGGGCTAGGGAAGTGATTGTCCCCCTGTACTCGGCTCTGGTGAGGCCGCACCTCGAGTACTGTGTTCAGTTTTGGGCCCCTCAATACAAGAAGGACATGGAGATGCTTGAGCGAGTCCAGAGAAGGGTGACAAAGCTGGTGAGGGGTCTGGAGAACAAGTCTTACGAGGAGTGGCTGAGGGAGCTGGGTTTGTTCAGCCTGGAGAAGAGGAGGCTCAGGGGCGACCTTACCGCTCTCTACAGGTACCTTAAAGGAGGCTGTTGCGAGGTGGGCATTGGTCTGTTCTCCCACGTGCCTGATGACAGGACGAAGGGGAATGGGCTAAAGTTGCGCTAGGGGAGTTTTAGGTTGAATGTTAGGAAGAACTTCTTTACCGAAAGGGTTGTTAGGCATTGGAACGGGCTGCCCAGGGAAGTGGTTGAGTCCCTGGAGGTTTTTAAAAGACATTTAGATGTAGAGTTTAGTGATATGGTTTAGTGGAGGACTTGTTAGTGTTACAACAAGTACAACTTGTTGTTGTAGAGATTGGACTCAATGATCTTGAGGTGTCTTCCAACCTAGAAATTCTGTGATTTTGTGATTTAATGATTTACTAGCCCTGCTGGGCCTTGGCTTGCAGAAGAAGGTTCCCAAGGCTCAGTGCTTTTGCTGCTGGCTTTAGGCACACAGCCTTTATGTGTAGTTCATGAAGGTAGCTTACAGAGACCAAAAGATTTTATGTCACTAGTGCATATTTGTTATCTCATTGGTTTTATGTACTACCTTATAAAGCAGATGCCCTTATTGTTTTCCTTAGTTTACAACCTTGTAAAATATTTATCTTTATCATTGAAAATATTAATTGATTTTTTTCTTCTATACACAACAATTTTTGAGTGTACCTTTTTCTTATTCTTAAATTGTTTAAAATAATCTTTAATTCTTTGTTAATGAAAATGTGTATTTGCATATGTGTGCATACATTTCTGCAAGTTTGTGTGCTAAAAAGGGGAGCAAAAATGTCATGACTATTACAAACTGAAATTGGATACTGATTTTCTGGATTTAGAAAATGTTTCAAGCAGTTATGAGTCACATGAGGATTATCAGTAAATGCTTGCAATACTTAGGGCTGTAGTTTCTTGCTAAAATCACAACTTCCTTCGTGAATTTCCTATCTTGATTTGAAAACTATGTAACAGAGGCAGAGCATAGGTAATTTTTACTGTCCTCTTAGCTGAAGTCAACTCGACTATTCACATGCCTCATAACTTTCAATTTTTGTGTGATAGTGTGCTGATCCCTAGTAGAGCTTTACATTGAGATATTTCTGTGTGAAGACAGCTGTGTTTTGCAGTGAGGGCCCAGCCAGTATCAGTATTTCTTTTTTTGGTATTCTGTTTATGCCAGGAAATCTTTGTGTGAACAATTTTTTCATTTCTGGACGAGAAGACTAGCACAGTTTTTGCTCATCCTTCTTGCAGAACAAAAGAAGAATAAAGCATGCAAAACATTGAATCATTTAAATGTTAGCATGTCTTTGAGACTTTTGTTTCATTTTGCAGCACTGGCTGCATCTGAACTTACACTATATATATATATATTCTCCTTATCATTGCATGGGGAATAGTTACGAATAGTTATATATATATAAAATATATATAATATCTATCTATATAATAGTTATATATGTATATATATAACTATTTCTAACTATTCCCCATGCAACAATAAGGAGAATTGGGATCTGCTGCTTGCTTGGGTTGGCCAGATTTGGAGAACACAGTATGAACCAAAGTATCAGCAGAAGGGAGAAATCTCCATTCTTCAATTTCATTTATCATCATGAGACTTAGAATTTTAAGGTGAATCAAACCAATTTTAGTGTTGCTGTCATTAGGTAAAGTGAATTTGTCCCATCTCCTTCTTCTTTTGAAGGAAAGTTGCATGGGGGAAAATTAATACAGAGGTAATACAGATGTTAAAAAATCAATTTCCCTTTAATTTCAGACACTTGCAAATACTTATGGGTGTTCAGGAGATAAGTCTAAAGAAATAATGGTTATTTTTGGATATATATGTTAAAAAGCTTTTTTTTTTTTTTTTTTTTCAGAAAATGCTGTCAGATTAACAGATAAACAATCTTTCGTGTTTTAAAAAGTAATTTTTTCATGTTGATGCTTTCTTTGTATTTCAAACAAACTTTAACTCTTTCATAACCTGAGTCATACTTAATTGGAGAATAGATTTTCAAATATGTGGTCACTTTTTACTACCCATTTGTTCTTCAAAGCAGGAAAGTTGCTGCATGTACAAGACCCAGATTTTCTGAATTCATCAGCGACCTGAATTCTAGTTCGTTTTACATTTTGCCTACTCAGATCAATCTAACTGACTCATATCACTGTCTACAGTTATAATATGATTGTCATGCATGTATCCAGGCTGCAAAGAGTCTAAGCAAGCTTTCATTGTGTTTTGTCGCCCAGGATTGTGTGAGGAAGGAGTGGGAAGAATTTCACCTTTGTTCTACTTAATACTTTGCAATAAATAAGTTGTTTTTTTGTTTTGTTTTGTTTTATTTTGTTTTCCTAGATTTTAAATAATTAAAAGTAGATAAATCTGTTGATTCTGGCACTTCAAAAATATCTTATTAAAATTGGCGCTCTTTCTCTCAGGGTATTATTCCCTACACTCCTGTAAAAATTACAGTCTACTGTATTAGAAACATATTTATGAGGAAACTAGGAATGATTTAATACAAGCAGTCCATGGTAATAGATAAAATTAGAGAAATGCATAATGCATGTGCGAAACAGCAGGTTTCTGCTATAAAAATGCTCATGTAAAATTCACATATTCTTCTCAGAGCAACAATATTTTTATTCCTAGTGCTGTAACTAGGCATGTCTTTCATTGGAAGGATATTTTGAAATATGATTTCCTTATACAATCATTTCCTGATTACAGGTTGCTTTTTTTCTCCTATCACATTGTGATGTGGTCTGAGTTGTACCCTCATAAAGAAGTGAAGATGAGGAGCAGCCTCTTGTCCCACTTCTATTTCCAAAGCATGTCTATTATTGCTAACACCATGAAAAATATATTCTTTTCTTCTCTGCCAGTGTGAAACTAATGGAATTGCCTTTGTCTAAATAAAGGGCATAAAAGTAAAGCTAGTTGCATGTTGCACTATCTGTCTTCAAGCTGTGGTAGTCAATAGCTCTTCCTGAGAAGTTCTCTCTCCTGTGGCGTAAGCTGCCGTCCTCTTCATCTTTACCGACTGAGATATAGATGTGTTGATATTAGTTAATACTCTGCCCACAACATGCAACACAGGTTCATGGTTTAGTGAGTGGTAGCTTATAGAATATGTTCTGACTGAAAATCTGCATAAGAGACAATGGAGCATGTCATGCTAAATATCTCTTTTTCTTTCATGTCCTAGTATTCCTATTTCCCAAATAGATTCAACTTTGTAGATCTGTGGTTGTATTTTTCATGCATAGTAACATCCATGGCCTCTGAATCAAAGAGAAACATACTATGGAACTTCCTTTGTAGTTGTTTGTGGGTTTTATTGTTGTTTGTTTGTTTTCATATATCTTCATATATGAAATATATCATATTTCATATTTCATTTTCATATATCTTCCAGAATGCTACACTTATATTGATTTGGTATGGGGAATATTTGCATAATAACTGGAGCACTCTAATAACTAACTTGGTACTGATCAGACATAATATTAATTGTTTTAGTCTGTGTATTTATTTATTTATTTATTACTCCTTGAATCTTCCCTAGAATAGGATTATCTCTTTGCTAAAATAAATAACAAGTTGCAAGTTGCTTTTACTGGACTCTATACTAATTTTAATGAACTGAAACATAATTAGAAAGTGTTTATTATATTATGCCAACAAAGTACCAATCATGAACTGAAGACTGACATTGGAGCAGACAGTTTGTTATTATAACTGTATGTCAAGATCTTCATTAATATGCACATTAACTGAACATAATTGACTGCAAGGCAGCTGGACAGTGGTAAAATATTTAGTAATGAACCTCTTCACTGCAGTATTTTCTGCCTCAAGGAGTACAATAAAAGTGTCCATATTTTCTTTTAATACCCTTTAGTAAATGCTGCCATATTAGCAAGCAAAATGATGTGATCACATGAGGATTTCAGAGATTCTGCTTCTCCAGAACACTAAGGTTATTAATTCCAAGGCTGAAAATTTACGTAGGAAATAGAGTAGAGAATTTTTGTAGCTGGGGTCTGTTGTGCCTGACTATTTCACTTATAACTGAAATTATAAGAGAAAACAAAGCAATGTGATTTTATTCAATTAAAATTTGGACTCTAACAGCATTTTTTTAATTTGTTATAAGTAACAATGTATAGTTATACTTCTAGGAAATAACCGCTATCTGTTGGAATAGGAGCTTCATGTAGTTAGCATCTCTTTTTTTTTTTAATGATATAGAATCAGGGAAAGTATCTTATACTGTGTTGGTTTTCATTGCTTTGAGAAGCATTTCAAAGGTGAGTGATCTCAAGCTACAGTTTCAGAGGTGTTTGATGGTATCTAACCATCAAATTATTTTCATTTTTTCATACCAAACAGATGAATCTTAGTGGTGGGGTGCTTAAAAAAAAAAAAAGGTTAATAATAGTCCTTCAAGTTTATAGTGCTTCATCTAGTACTTGTTTCAGAGTTATCTTTGGAATAATGTATTTTTGAAATTTGAATTTATATGAACTTTTCAACACATCTTATCTGTGGAATATAATGTGTTAGGTACAACAAATTTATAATTATGGGCTTTTAGGGTTATGTAAGACAAGCCTCTGAACAGCAAAGGACTGAAGATCTCAATTTTCTTTAGGAATCGTAATTACATAATTGCACATAAAAAGTCTGTTGCAACAAATGAGAAACAATGTAATAGTGTTGTGTTTATTATCATCAATTTCTACCACAATCTCCCTTATGTACTTTCATTATAAAGTGTTATCAACATAATATACAAAAGCATAGGAATGGCCATCATCTCTTAAAGTATTTGGTGTTATTGCCCCTCTAGTTCTCATTACATAGATCTATTGAAGCCTTTCCTTCACACAGCCCTGTAATATTACTCTGTTAAATACAGAACAAATCAACTTCACCAGAGTGCCTTCAGAACACATAATGCAATTCCGTACTGAGTTTTGAGTGGCTTTTGTTGGATTTTGCTATAGTTTAAAATTTGATGGGCAAAATTTATTCCTTCAGATACAGCCAACTGTCATCAGAAATTTATTTTTTATTCTTTGAGTGGTGTTCTAAGACTTCAGAAAAGACACATTTCTTACTTTAATTTAGCTCTTTGAGAATAAATGCATAGAATAATCTTATGAAAAAGAATCACCCTAGTGTTTCATGCAACTTGATGTAAATAGTTCTGTTTAGTACAGATAACACGAAAACAAACAAAAAGTTGTTTTTCCTCCTGCTTTTGTGATTCCTTCAGCTCAGGTGTACCATCTGTTGGGTATTTTCCCACATTTTTTCTCTAAGATTTTTCTTTGAGCCTTTAGGTTTTCTGACTTCATTCATTTAAAAAAAAAAAAAAAAAAGCTGGGTCCCAGTTCACTTAGTGAGTCAATGGCTAGGAGAAAGGAGACTTTTTTTTTTTTTTTTTTTTTTTTTTTTTTTTTTTTTTTCCCCAGCATAAACAGGCTTTCTACAGGCTTTCTTATTTTGAAGCATGCAGCAACATTTTTTGATAACATTTATGCTCAGCTGTCCCATATTTTATATATGTTTTATTGTGATATGAATGCATTATTACTGTTACTGTGTCATCAACATAAGTAGTCAGCTCTGGAAGAATTCAGTATAGTGGTATTAATCTACATACTAAAAATGTGTGTAATAGCTTAAGAAGAGGCTACAATGTATAGTGTGCACAGTACATTTCTTTGCATGTAGAAAGAATTATTAAAGATGTATGCGTATCTTTGCATCCCTGCTGTCATATATTGTGTCACATAAATATTAGCCTTTTAAATGTGGCATCCTGGCATTTGGATACTGATTTTGTAGTACATTTTCTCTTCATAAACAAATTTCCAGTTTTTATTAGAGTATCTTGTTGTCATGGCTATATAATACCTGGCTTGCTTCCCCAGTTGACAGTTACCTGGAGAACTTTGCAGGAAAAGAAAAATATATCTATTTCACAGAATCACAGAATCACAGAATTTCTAGGTTGGAAGAGACCTCAAGATCATCGAGTCCAACCTCTGACCTAACGCTAGCAGTCCCCACTAAACCATATCCCTAAGCTCTACATCTAAACGTCTTTTGAAGACTTCCAGGGATGGTGACTCCACCACTTCCCTGGGCAGCCTGTTCCAGTGCCTCACAACCCTTTCAGTGAAGAAGTTCTTCCTAACATCTAACCTAAAACTCCCCTGGCTCAACTTAAGCCCATTCCCCCTCGTCCTGTCACCAGGCACGTGGGAGAACAGGCCAACCCCCACCTCACTACAGCCTCCCTTGAGGTACCTATAGAGAGCGATAAGGTCGCCCCTGAGCCTCCTCTTCTCCAGGCTGAACAAGCCCAGCTCCCTCAGCTGCTCCTCATAGGACTTGTTCTCCAGGCCCCTCACCAGCTTCGTCGCCCTTCTCTGGACCCGCTCAAGCACCTCCATGTCCTTCTTGTAGCGAGGGGCCCAAAACTGAACACAGTACTCGAGGTGCGGCCTCATGAGAGCTGAGTACAGGGGGACGATCACTTCCCTAGCCCTGCTGGTCACACTGTTATTTGCTTCTTTTTAGTTATTATGGTACACATTTTGACTATTTGCATGAAATTCAGGGGAGCTCCACTGGTGCTAATTAAAAGTTGTCGAAGCCTGTCATGTCTCCTGTCCTCAAGGATGTTTTGGAAGAGTTAAGTAAGTTCTTTCTTTGTTTCCATCGCTGTATCCTTGCGAAGAGCTAGTATGATGCATGTTTCATCACTCCTTCAGCACAAGGACTCTTCACAGGAAATACAGACAACCCTAACTTCTCTAGTAGGATTATTTAAGCCATGTTGTATCCCTCTAAACCATCAGTGAGAGCTGAGTCATGGAAATCAAAAAGAGTAGCAGCATTTGAGGAAAAAGAAAAAAGAATATAGTAGGCATTGCCCTATTTTTTTTCCATAGCTCCCAGACAAATAGTTCCTTAGATATGTTATTTCCTTGTGTTCTTCTGAGAGTGGTACCCTTCAAAACACTCTAAGATGTTGCCTCGAAGAGACAACATAAATATTAGTGTTTGTTTTGAAGAAGCAATCTAATATCTACTCACTTTGTTGGATAACAAAATGAGAGAGGAAAGACCCTGATTATCTGTACCATGGACAAAAAAGTGGCCTTTTCATCTGTCACCTCCTTCTCATCCCATGAGTAGCTGTGCCAGTTTAGTGCTAGGACTAAACTGTGTGCTTTACTTCACATAGACTTATTTCCTGTGAATGAATAAAAAAAAAAAACTAACACAAACAAAACATCTGCCCCAGAAAATGACTGGAATTTCCAAAAACAGCTTCCACCATGACATTAACATTCTTGCAATGTTGTGTCTATCAACAGCTAAGCGGTTTGTTCACTGTCGTACATTCTTCTAATAATATTCTTACCGTACTGATAATATTCTTACTGTACCGATATTATGATGATCTCTTTAAGCAGTTGATTCTGCCTGACCTAATTTTTATACTGCTGAGCATTTATTGCTCATACTGAAGAAAATCTGGTCAAGGTTAAATCTGTCTGTTCTGCAATGTGTAGGGTGAAGACGTTTGTGTTTGTGTATATTTATCTGTCTCTCATACATGCTTCCTTGCATGTTTTTACTGAGATTCAAGATTGCTCTTAAATTTTGGTCTCTTATTCTTGGATTATATTTTATACTTTCCCTGTGAAAAATAAGTTAACAATGTTTTTGTTCTGGAAAGAGTAATAGGGATGGGCAGAGAAGGACAACTTTTTGGGATGTCCATTGACATGGATGTATTAGAATGGCTCCAGAGGGGAACCATGAGGATGTTGAGACTGGAGCACTTCTCCTGTGAAAACAGGCTGAGGTAGTTCATGTTGTTCAGCCTGGAGAAGAGAAGGCTCCAGGGAGACCTTACAGCGGCCTTCCAGTACGTAAAGGGGGCCTACAGAAAAGCTGGGAATACTCTGTCAGGGAGTGTAGGGATAGGTCAAGGAGTAATAGTTTTAATCAGAAAAAGAGTAGATTTAGATTAATATTTAGATTGTTTAGATATTCATCTGAAGAAGAAACTCTGTACTGTGAGTAAAGAATTTTGAGGCACTAAAAGTGATTGTGAGGCACTGGAATATGTTGCCCAGAGAAGCTGTGGATGCCCTATTCCTGGAAATTTTTAAGGTCAAATTGGATGGGGCTTTGAGCAACCTGATCTGGTGGGAGGAGCCCAAGGAAGGGGGTTGGAATTAGATGATTTTTAAGCTTCCTTCCAACCTAAACCATTCTATCATTCTATGAATCTACAATTTACCTCTTACAGACATTTTTTTTTTCAAATCTGTAATTGCATCTTCAAATAAGTCCAAAAATAAGATCACAAGGAATTTGAAGTTAACAAATGCAATTATTTGTTGTTTTTATTATTATATCATTTGCGGAACACTTCCTTAAGAATTTGTTAAATTAGTCTATCAGCATTTTGATGTTCACTTTACATTTACAGATTTTAATAATGGTTTTCTTATGAATGCATATTTGTGTAGTTTTATGTTGGAAGTATCCAGAAATGTGGTCTAGACAGTAAAACTGTCTGTTCTGCTAACAGGTATAAGACATTCTAATAAGAAATTCCCACATTCTGTTGGAATGGAGTGTGTGAGTTAGTACTTACTGCTGTTAAATTTATCAGACAATGTAAATGAAGATTGCTTTAAAGGTTGCTTTATCTAAAGGTAGAGAACGGTAGTTCTTGGGAGAAAAAAAAATAATTGTGATGCAATTTACTGAGAAACTCTTGCATCTTTCTGTGAGGTTGGTTCATAGGTTCTGAATCTTTCTGATGTTATTTGTGTATAAAGCAAAGAACAGTTATTTCTAAAACAAACAATACAAGCAAGCAGGTAAGTTCTGGACATTAAGGTATTATATGATTATATAGTGCATTCTCTTATCAACCTGTGTTTCTGGATACATTTTAAGTACTTATGCCATCACTACAATTGTTTTTGCATGGTTGCATGAACAGCACTGAATATGCCTAATAGCTGTTTACTTAAAATATAAAGCTTTGAGGATGAGTTCATTTTTCATCACCTTTCCATGCTCAATAGCCAAGTACTAAATCAGTTTATATTATAAATAACTCAATAAATCAGAGACAATGAAACAGAATTCTAGTAGTCTACTCTTGGAGAAACTGTTGTTTGAGGAGAAGAAGCTTTTTTTCTTCCTATGGAAAAATCATGTCACCTATGCCTGAATTTTGTTTTTGTTCTTGAGCAGCTTAATTTGTAAGAATAATGTTGTTGTTTCCCCCCCCCTTCCTTCTCCCTTCCCTCACCTCCCTCCCCCTGCCCCCTGGGAGTATATGTGAACAATCAACAGTTATTGATGGACTCAGATTACTTACTATGTAGTTTCTTTTATATCCTTTTCCATATGAAGATGAACACAGCTGCAGTGTGTACAATATAACAAAACTACGTCAGGCAGTTGGATTAATGATGTCTGGCATATAATCATGAATATTAAAGTAACATTTTATTTTCAATATTTATGTAGTTTCTATACATAATATTATATAGTTTACAATGTTGATATATGATTTTATTTTTTATATACTTTAGCATCCACAAAATACTGTAATCATGAATCACTTCTGTGATATGTAAAAATTGACATGTAGTTTGCATAATCCCTCTACGTATTATAAACAGAGGTGTTCATCCAGTTAATTCTGTCTGAACAGTTCATCTGCAATCTGAGTTTAAAAGAAAACTAATCTTTTACTGGAGGTACTCCAGTGTTTTAAGTCAAAAAGAATAAACAAAAAATAATCACATATTTTTTACCCTTTGGCTGTGCTTATTTTAATTAACATCAAATTTTATTGCAATAAAAAAGCACTCAGTAAAGATGTATATAATACCCTCTATCCTAGGAATTTCAGGGCTATGCATAATGTCTTGTCCTGGGCATCCTGTCTTCCACCCACACTGGATGAAGTCACTTCTAATATATACCTAATGTTGTACATCAGTTGTATAAAGTAGCAAATAATGTATTTAGAAGGAGCTCAGTGTTAAGGTTTGTATTAGTTTCTTCAAGTATCCTACTTACATATTCATTTCATGATTTAAAGATTCTGTATGTTGCCATACCAGACAAGGTGATTTTAAGCAGGAGAATCTATGTTTCACATATATGGTTGTTAGCAAATTTCCTCACTTAGTCTTAGACTATTCCCATAGGTCCTTAGGGGAAAGGAGAAAAAAAAAAAAAAAAAAAAAAAAAGGAAAAACAAAAGGGAAAAATGTACCCACAGCACAGTCTTAACTGTAAATTACTTCAGAGATCACTCCAAACATGCAGCAGGAGCAAAATTGTGTTTTGATTGTCTCTTCCTGTATCATGATTTGGCTCTAACCAAATGATGGTTGGCTCTAACCTTTGTTCTCTAAAAAAGAGATTTTCACATTGCACCTAGAAGACATTTATTTATTTATTTTGCAGTCTGATGCTAGAAAAACATTTAACACAGATGTTCTGACCTGTTCATCCCTCCCCACCCTCAGTGGAAATACAAATTATGTCTTAGGATCTTAGGGACAGTGTATGGGTCCAGAAACAAATAAGAGCCAAATACTAGGTGATGTGACTGTGCTCTGAAAAGAGTTAGACAAAACTGTTATTGTTAGCAAACTCTGTTCCATTTGACTCTATTTAACAGCACAGAAATACCTGGGGTATCTGTGCAATTGTTTTTATCTTCTTTTCTTATTGAAGATGACAAAATCTGAGGAATAAATATTTTAAAATTTATAATGGACAGTTTGCAGCCATGATTCTTCAATGGTTTGGGTAAAGGTACAGCCTCATGATTTTCCTTTCTAATAAATTTCAGAGCATCAGTGCAATGCCAGAAGGCAGGAGGACTCTTCATGTTTTACAGAAGTTTCAGATGAGAAGTAGATTCATGATTAATTCATTTGGTATCAGTTAAGGAAAAAAATTACACAGTGCATAATAATAGACTCAGATAATAGAGAGTTATGGGGAAGAGAATATAGTTAAGGAAGGGCAACAGACTTTTCTAGAGAGTTACATTTCACCAAGTTTGGTTGATAAATGTCAGTACAAATATAGCATATTTTATCCATTGTAAGATGTCTGGGTCTATTTTCCCATGTGCCTGGTGACAGGATGAGGGGGAATGGGCTAAGGTTGCGCTAGGGGTGGTTTAGGTTGGATATTAGGAAGAACTTCTTTACGGAAAGGATTGTTAGACATTGGAATGGGCTGCCCAGGGAAGTGGTTGAGTCATTATCCCTGGAGGTCTTTAAAAAGACATTTAGACACTTATCACGCTTAGTGATATGGTTTAGTGGAGGACTTGTTAGTATTAGGTCAGAGGTTGGACTCAGTGATCTTGAAGGTCTCTTCTAACCTGGATGATTCTGTGATTCTGTTGTATGCCGTCCCAAACCAATTGCTGATCATATATAATTTTTAAATTAAATAATCAATTGGTGAAGAAAACATGAAAAATTCTTGGGAGAGAAATTTGAATCAAAGTAGAAAAAGGTATCAGTAATAACTCTTTAAATTAGGCTATTTCATTTGACCTTTGAATTAGTTCAGCATGAACATCAACAGTGACAACAGGGCAAATGAGCTATTTGAAAGAGTTAAAGCAAAATAAAGTAAAAAATAATGATAATGAGGTTATTGTACATCTGTATAAAGCAGTGGCAGAATAATACTTGATTGTGGCTGTTCTTTTTTATATTGGAAATAAAGAGGATTAAAAAAAAAAAAAAAAAAAAAAACACTAAAACAGGGCTTTTGGTTGAAGAAAATGACATACAGTTTCATATGCATCAGAATACATTCTGCTTATTGCAGATGTGATGGAGAGATGGTTTGCTAACTGTGTCTAAAACACTTAGTAATAAAAGGCTCTTTAATTTAGCAAAGCAAGTTAGTAGAAGCAGTAGAAGCTGAAGCCAGAAATTCAAATTAAATATGTGGCAAATACTTTCAGTAGGGAGGTGATTAACCATTGAGACAAATTGCCAAGAGAAACAAGTGATTTTTCCATCACATGAGGTTGTCAAATTAGAACTAAATAACTCTCAGGAAATTATTTGGCTCTTGCCAAGAACAAATTATTGGTCTCAGTACATTGTTAACTAGATGAAATTTTAAAGCAGGTGGTTGAGATAGCAGATCAAATAATTTGTTAGTTTTATAACGTAAAATCAGAAGGAATATTTTATCTAACTCCTATTTGTTGAATCATCGCATCAGAAAATTCATTGCAACATTGTACAAATTCAAGTTGGTAGAGAATTATTATTTCATGGTGTATTTGCACTGATTTTATACCTTACTTGGGAGATACTCTCCTGTTATCTGCACAGTCACATCTGCTTCCTTTGCTTATTGTTTTTTATTTAAGTCTTGGAGAAGCTACTGTTTGGAAACAGAAAATAGCATTGCTAGTAGAACTAAACTCAGTAATTTACTCCATTTCAAATCTATTAAGTGTTTTACATTTATTATGTTTTATTAAAGCAGAATCACGGAGTATCATCAAAATATATTTAATATGGGAATCAAATGTGAGGGACAAACCGAGGGCTTGGTTACTATAACTGGCATGCACACATATTACTGCAATATGCAAACACATGATACAGAAACAATTGAGTAAATTAGTACAGAAATCCTGCAATCCCCCTTTATCTTCCCTTTTGTAATTATACGTGCACTTCATTGTCTGTCATTGGATTTTTTTTGAGTACTTATATATAAAAGCCATAATGTAAGTTAGGAATTTTTAGCCACCTGAAAGATTCATTGAAGGAGTGTCTATTAAATGCATGGAAATATTTAAATAGCATATGACAGCATTGTATTTAGTATCAGATTGGTATTTAGCAACCTTGTGGGAAATTCCAGATTGAATAGTCTGTTGCTGAGTATACAACATGTGGGTGATTTAGTAGGTGCTGCATGCCTGCAGTCCCTGGACATCCGGTGGGAGTACTCTGAGCAGAGTACTATGGAATTTGATCTTCAGTGATGCTTCAGTAGGCATTTGTTAAACTGATTTGGATCTTTGCTCTTTTTCACTGCAAAGGTTTTAATAATAAGGTTTGAGTTCTCAACCATTTTGGTTCAGTGTGGTATATCAAATTTAGTTTTGTATGTTTCAGAGATGCAACAGTATTGTGCCGCACTGAAGAGAAAGTAATGCAAAGTGAATTGGATTCTAGTCTGCCAGCCTTAGCAGTCATACGCCTATGCTTTCCAAGCTATTAGAAAAATTAATAAACTCACTCCTTGAATTAATGGATGGGTTTGCAGGACACCATCAGACATAAATTTTGAAGCTGAATGATATTTACATTGCTATTTGTACTGTAAAATTAGTAAAGGTTATTAATTCTATCTGGTCTTCATATTATCAGTTTTATACCATAATTACATGCACAGGCACACACAACCTCTTGAGAAGAGTGCTGAAACGAAGGTACTTAGCAGTACATGAAGGGCTGAAGCAAATGTTCACAAGTTATCCTATCTGTCAGTTTTACTTTTTTTTTTCCCCTCGCCTTTTGGTCCTACTGCTCATCTTGATGGGAAGCTGGAATCGCTACATTTTCTGTGATTATGCAGTACCACTCAGAGCATAAGGACTATCTTGCCTACAGTTTTAAATACAGAATCCCATGGTGATGAAATCAGACTCACTGTATTGACCTGAGATTTCTTCTGCAGAGGCTTCCCAAGGTTCTTTAAATATCACATTTTCTCATCATTTAGAAGATGGTAGTGATGATGCAATTCTTCCATCCAACATCATACTGGAAAAGATATGAAGTTTTGTTACCAATGCCATCGTGTATACATGTGTGGTAGATAGCATTTGGAGTGAAGAGGTACACATGGGAATCAGGGAATGGAAAAGAATTACAAACATGTAACTTAGACTAAGACTCCTTCTGTGTATTTACAATCTAATTTTATTTGGTTGGTGTTGGATTAGTTTAGCTTGTTTGGTTGATTGATTGTTTGTAGTATCTATGGTAGAATCTCTCTCTCTCTCTCTTTTTTTTCTTTTTTTTTTTTTTCTTTTTTCTTTTTTTTTCTTTTTCTCCTGTTTGTGAAAGGCAGACTCCTCCAAACCTGTCTTTGTAAGTTCCTTTATTTCTTGGCTTTTCTGTTGGGTGAGAAATTTCTAGCCTCCTACTCGCTGCTGGAAGATTTTGAATAACTATTTATTTTGAATAACAGTTTCATGACTTTCTAGATCACTTGTAGGTATCCTCAGATCCAAGAAAAATGCAGGAAATAAAAATTTGAACATATCTTTCTATCATGTACTCCGCATTTTATGAATATCATCCTACTTGAATCAGAAATGCTTATACTGTTTCATTTACAGTGTGGTAAATTTACAGTGATTTATCAACCTTTAAAGTGCCTACTTTCTGCAGAGGGACTGACAGGTAAAAGATGTCCCAAATTAGGAATATTCATTCTTTTACCACTTGATGTTGCCTTACTATATTAAAATGATGTAATGAAAAAATGAAGAAATATCTGAATTTGCAATTCTGGCAATTACCAATATTTTGGTATTTACATCAGGGTAACTGAATGTAGATCATATCCCATAGAAATGAAAGAGAGAGAGGAAAAAAAGAAAAAAAAAAAGTATTAGACTTTCAGAGTACTTCCCACTGTATAATTTCTACTTTGAAATCTCCACAAGTAAAATATCTCCAAAATTCCTGTGCCATCATATTATACTATAAAGCTTACTAGAGATTTTTAACAATGATTATTTTACAGCATTATACCATGGGTTTTAATAGCCATGTTATTATTAATGTTTTACTGCATTGCTATAGTCTTCATAGTTTCAAATTTTGGCTTAGATGCTCTAGGTTAATCTCACTGTAATTTCCATTCTACAAAAATCTGTACTCTGTTATAAGACAAGGGAGAACAGAAGTACTAGTAATACAGACTTAATCATTATCTCTACCATTTCTTCCACTACTTCTCAAAATATTGTACTCACAGTAATTGCATATTTGACTTCAGAGAAAATCATATTTGAAAGAGTCACACCATATGGGCTCTTTTTGAATTTTGGACAGTATAGATACCAAGAATATCTACTGAGAAAAATATACAAATAAATATGATGGAATTTATTAATTAGTGAACTTCTGTTTCAGTTCTGGTATCTTACAAGAAGCTTTCAGGCCTCAGGTATTTAGGCTTGACCTCTCAATTCAGCCTTGATCTCTCCAAGAACATGCTATTAGAGAATCTCTCCAAGAACGTGCTATTAGAGGAAAATCCTCCTCAAATCACTGGTCAAGTAGATTAGCATCCTGCTCCCCACAGGTTGGTGATGCGGTTTTCCAAAAATGTTGTTAGGATCTTGCCATTGAACTCATTCCAACAGAAATGGAAACACATTCAAGTAGCTGACACTTCAACACTTCCACTAGAAACTGTTATCCTGAATGCAGTAAACTGCATTTGTCATTTCTGTATCTCAGCTTTGGCAGACTGTGATATGCTGTTGTTGAATCTAACAGTCTAGACTAAGGATCATCTCTGTACCCTGATTCAAAATATTTCAGACGCCAGGAATCCTAGAGATATATCAGTGGCCTTGTCACTGGTTGTTCTTCAGTTTTGTGCTTTCCAATATATATTCAGACTTGGAAAGAGAGTTGGTTAACCTCTTTTTTTCTTTAGTTCCACCCTCCTCACGCTTTATGTTTCAACAGAGTCTTAATCTCTGTGGTTGTGCAGGCTTGATGTTTTATCCAATGGTTATTTTAATTTATTATTTTTTCAACTTTTCCAACCTTGTTTTCCTTGTTTCAGAAACCTTGCCCATGATGGCCTGCTCTGACAAGGTACAAATATTTATTGGACTTGGGACTGATAGAACTGGTCTAAGTTGTTTTATTTTACTGTAATTTATTTCTGGTATTGAAGAGACAGAAGACCTATTCCAAAACTCAGAAGTTCAAGTTCAGAACAGAGACTTTGACGGTCTGAAGCTTTAGAAAGGGTCATTGCTCTGTGTATCTTAACCTGCAAGATGCTTACTTCAAGGTCTGAATCACACTTTCAGACTGAAAACATCCTTGTTTCTGCAGAGATTGATTAGAGGCTCTGCCTTGTCTGTACAAGATCTAAAATGTGAAGGCTCTCTGGCACCAAAAGCCTTAAAACAAAAAACAAAAACAAAGAAAAAAGAGAGAAGAAGAAAAAGGAAAAAGAAGGAAAAGGAAAAAAAAAAAAAAAAAAAGAAAGAAAGAAAAAGAGAAAGAAAAGTTGAAAAGGATAAATCAAAGAGAAAAGGAAAAAAGTCATTATACCAGACTTTCCCCACCAATAAAAATGGAATAATGCTCTTTTCTCAACAATGGACTCTGGTAAAGATATCAAGTATCCTGAAGTACATTTAATGTCTTTTCAGTTCCCTGGTGCTCAGGACGAATAGACTGAATGTTGTTTTTTAACATTTCTATGGTCTTTCCTCAGCTTTCTTTTGCCAGAACCTTCCTCCTGGTTGGTTGTATGTACTGTTTCAATGCTCACACAATTGTACTTTTTATCATTGTAACTTTTTTTTTTTTTTTTCTGCTTTTGTTTATATGGCTTGTCTCCTACAACTATCTTCTATTTACATGTTGTATGCCGATATGAGTTCCTAAAGTTCCTAATGGTTTGTTTACATTCCTTGACAGAGTAATGAAGAACACTGCAAGACCTCCCTTTTGGTAGCATACAGTTGATATAAGGAACAGTCCTCAGTTCCATGTACTTCTTTTAAGTTACTTTTTTAGTTATGGGTTCCTTTTTTCCTGGATAGGTATTTCACTTCAGTGATCTCAGAGACTGGAATTTGTGGTTGACCTTTAAGTTCAGTATATGTATCACTGGCTTGGGGCTCACACTAATGAGATGTGTCAGGCTTTCTGTCCATGTGTAGGACCTCAGCTACACCAAATTCTGCAACTGCAAATTCTGCAAATTCTGCAACTCATACCAGAGGAAAGAAAATTACATGAAATCCTTTCTGGTTATGCAGCTCACTAAGAACCACTAACAGATTTGAGGAATGCTTCATCAGTCACCAAATAAGTTAATCGAAAGCCTACCCTTGTAATTACAGTTAAATAGTTGTAAACTCTGTGAGCCATTGAAAACAAGAAAATGGATGAAAGGTGAAGAATGAGGAGGTATAGCCTGGAGTCAGTGTCTTTGACTTGTCAAAAGGAAGGGACAAGCAGACGATTTACAGTGGTCTGGAGAAAGACCCCTGCAAGAAATATGAATCCTCAGTGAGAATAATCTTAATGATTCCAACCTTAATGATTCTATGATTCTGTAAGAATAGTCAGGCATCGGAATGGGTTTCCCAGAGAGGTGGTGGAGTAACAGTCCCTGTGGGTGTTTAAGGAAAGGTTAGATGTGATACTTAGGGACATGGTTTAATGGATGTTATTGGTGGTAGGGACCAGATGGTCTTGGAGATCTTTTCCAACCTTAATGATTCTATGATTCTATAAAGGATTGTATTTCCCCCAACGTGTAAACATAATCCATACCTTAACCTGATTGTTATATTAGTGGTAGACCAGCCCTTTGAGCCTTCAGACAAATGCGGCTTCTCTCTTTTTTCCTTACTCTTTTTCAACCAAGAGAGGGAGAGAGATCTGGATCCTTGTGGCTGATTCTTTATATATGAGTATGATGTATATACATATTTACACCCTCCTCCCCCACATTTGTCTGTGATATGTCATCCTCTGAAAGAACCCTTTATTTTCTAAGGCACTGGATTTTATTTAAGCCAAGACAGCCTATCTTTGCCCCAGTGTATGTGCTAGTTCTTCTTACACTTTTCCCAGGCAAGCTGTCTCTTTTTACTTGCCAGGATGAGGCCTTTCAGGAAGAATCCTTGTTTGTCCATATGACAACAAAGTGAACTAGAAATCAGATGTTTCAACAGATTGTCTTGTTGGATAGTTAACCATGTGGGAAGCAGTTTGTCTGCTGAACTAGAGCCACCTTGGATTAACATAGCTGTCTTATTTTCCTCAGAATGCCTCCATCCCTAGTATTTGCAGGCTGCACATCTAGCTGCCACCTAGAGCCCCACTCTGAAACCCACTGAGGCTTGCAGACCTGATGCTGCTTTTGAGACCTTTTCCAAACCTTAGTTAACTTTGGATCCTTAGACTGTCCTTCAGATATCCGATGTTTTGTGGTAACTACAAACCATCACTGTGTAACAGAACATCGTGAGAGAGTGAAACATCACTTATGTTACTGATAACTACTCTTTCTTCAGGAGATTTATCTGTTTGTAAATTCACAGCTTTTCCTCCTTCCCCTTGAAGATTTTAAAGCTGAGAGCTGGGTGGAGTTCTGACTCATTATGCATGTGTAGAGAGTCTTGGGACTTGTATTAATTTGTTATCTGCACTTCTGAAGCAACATGGGCATATGGACCCTGCGCTATGAGTACTTACGTAGAGAAAATATTTTAAAGTAGAAATTAAAGAGTGAATAACCTTTCTTTTATTTTGCTGCAGGACTGATTATAAATGAGAAAGAAATGGAATGCACAGTCCTCCAAAGTTAGAAGAGATCCTCTGGGCTGTTTAAGGGTTTGTCTCATGTCATGTACACTAGCATAGTGGAGTGATGTTAACTGAAAGAGGTCAGCATATGCTCCAGCTAATCATGGTTGTCACTAGAGCTCTCATAATGCTGTTGTAAGTTACTTTGATTTAGCCTATCTCAAAGACGCATTCTGAGTTTCTCTGTAGGCCATGTAGGCACTGACACAATTCAGAGAATGTATTTAAACAATTCCTGTAGCTTCTTAAGGCAAAGCAAGCTCAGAATCCAGTTTAATTATACTTTAGTTTGCAATTTAATGTTGTGTCTTAAATAATTTATTTTTTTCAAAATAGTCTATATAAAGGCAAGTGACAAGGGCAAGATCATTCTCCTCACAAATCCCTTTAATTGCTTCCATAACATATAGAACACATACTGAATTCTGTATTTAAGAACAAACAGTGCCTTTGAATCTTCACTTAATGTAAAGTAACTAATGATGTTATGAGTATACAGATAACATCAATATCTGCAAACATGATCTGTTTGTTTTGTAAACAATTATGTAGAGACACAATAATTCAATTTTCAGTTTGAAGAAGGAAAAAAAATGCGTTTGACAATAGCTGATTTTCTTTTATGAATAGCAAACAAAAACAAAACAAACAAAAATTCCACAGACCTGGAATAGATAGTGTAGAACAGATGTTAATTGAATTATGAAAATGTAATACCTTACTTTTATGTGATGCAACTGAGAGAGGAGTCTGAGATTCATAACATTTTTGGAATGAAGGCTAATTTTTTTGTTTTGTTCTGTTTTTGATACAGTGATGTAATCAAATGGGAGACCTCAGAGACACACAGAGCCTAAAGATATGTTTCCTAATTAAATAAGCTCATGTTCAGCAAAAGACTTAAAGTTCAGAGCTCTTAGAGCTTTTAATTTCTCAGACACTGAACTAAATTAACATCTATTTATGCTTTCTTCTAATTTATTAAATTCACAACATCTTTACCTGAGCATTGCCTCAGTTGCTTGCTATGCATGGAACTTTAGATCAGCATATTGTCTTAATTCTTGAAGCTGTGATTAGTTCATCCATTGTAAATTCATAGTCAAAACATTTTATTTTTTTTCTTCTTGCCTAGACTGTGCATAGCAATAGTTAAAGTGATATTTAAATGTAAAGAAATTTTACATGTTTAAGAAGGTATGAGTCTACTCCATTATTTGAAAAATGTTCAAATCAAATAAATGAGAAGGACAAAAAACTACAAGTTGCATCTGAGTGTAATCATCCTAGGGAATGCGCTTATGTTATGGACAAAAAAGAAAGAAAAAATGTTCAAGACATATTAAAGAACAGGAGCTGAAAAACAAATGCATGAGGCATTCAGAAGTAGTATGGTAGACTTACCAGAAAAAAAAAAAGAAAAAAAAGAAAAAAAAAAAGAAAAGCCAAACTTATTATTTACGTTCAAAAAGAGTTTAATTATGCGGGTTTTAAACATAATCATTACAAAGTTTTTATAACAAAATAACCTTTTAATACCATTGGAAATATTTTTATTTACTTTTGTTTCAACAGAATTTCTAAGTACTGTTTGCTAGTCAAAAATGATTGACATGTAAATTTCACACATTTAAAAACATTGAAGACATAAATTATATCTGCACAGAGGTAGGATTAATGCTGAAGTACATCCATATATTTTCAGATGACTTAAAGCTTTTCCTCAATGGATCAGATTTTTGGTTTTGTAATTTATTTTATTTTAGTGGAAAGGCACCAACTTACACCAGATGGAATCTGTCACAATTTTTGTAATAATCTTCAAAGTCTGCTGCAAACTTTCAAGCAACATGAAGAAGGACAAAGTTTTTAAAATATTCTTGTCTAATATATTGCCCAGAAGAGTGTTAGTGGTGTACCTGTTAGTAAAAGACCTTCATATTGTTGAGAATGTTCTTATGTAATTAGGCCGTATGTTAATATGACATATGTTCAGTTAATGATTTTATGAAAAATATTTTTCTCTTCATGATAATAATAAATGATTTTGTCATAGAGTAATAATAAAGAAAAGATCAAGATTCCTTCCAAAGCCTGTGATTTAAAGCCTTATTTTGTAAAAGACTTTAAAGGATAATAAGGATGGGATTAGACCCATTTAGTCTAGACTAAGTTTGAAATAGAACCTTTTTTGTAAGAATGGCTAATGTGTATGTATTAGTAAATTGCTGTTGGGGAAAAAAAAAAAAAAAAAAAAAAAAAAAAGCCTTATGTTTCATAAAACCATCAAAATATTTGTGAATTTTGTGCTTTGTGTGTGGCTTTTTAAAGAGATATGGAGGACTACTCAGTGAGGCCCTTACCAGTGCTTAGTGGTTTGAAGAACCACAGAGTTGTATCTGCAGTGCTCATCAAGCATTTTGCAAAATTTTACTTTGTTTTAATGCTTATTGTTTCTGACTGTTAACTATTTTGGGATAGCCAGCAGTTTTTGTTGATGAACATACTGCTCATTGACAGTATTTGGTGTTATAAAGGCTAATGCTCAGAACAAGGCACAGCTTGTTCTAAAGATGTAGTTTGCTCCATAGGATTCAGTGATCCTTGGCAGTATTTAGAGAGTGCAAAAGTAGTCATTATCATGTGAGCCGTCTCAGTATGATGGGAAAGTTATTGCTTAAGGCATCACACCCTGTATTTTGCTTTTTTTTTTTTTTTTTTTCCTGTATAAGGCATATATAAATGTTGCCGCATCATCAGTCCTTTGCCTCAGAAATTTTCTTCAACATCAGCTTATTTCTGAAACTCTGAACACCAGATTCATTAACTCAGCAAGATGATGTTCTGGATTATTATGTCATTGGAGCAATATGCAAAGATTAAGTAATGCCTAGCATTATGGCAAATTCCACAAAACTGGATCTATATTCAAAATAAACTTATTGTGGCAGGCCAGATAAGCCAATAATTTCCAACTTTGGGCCACTGACTGTCACTGGTCCGTTACCTGCAGCACATATGTGAAACCATGCTTACAGTAAAATTTACTGTTTATCTTACTGTAGCTGTACTGATTGTCTGCAGAGAGTTTTATGGAATATAAGGAGAAATTAGTACAAAGAGGTTAGAAAACAGAGTTTGACCTAAGTTCTTTGATAGAACTGTTAAAATGTGTCATAGTTGAAAAGTAAATTGTCTGCTTTCCATTTTGCAATCAAGGAACACACATTTTGAGCAGACAATTTTTCGTACTTTTGTGTCTGTACTTGTACAGCATTGTGAATAATCAGAGTAGTACTATGTGGTTTGAAATGCTGTGCCACATCGTCATTTATCTTGTTTTGTTGATCCCTAGTGATAAGTAAGTTTTCTGAATAGCAGTATATAAGTATTATGCACTGATGTTGGAAGAGAATACTGATCTTATTGCATTAAACTACTTTTAAAAAGTTACATTAGTGTGTGCTTATACTTCCATGTAATATAGTCATTGCCTTATGTACACCTGATTTCTCCAAGGAGTGTCACAAATGCACTCACTGTTCCTTAATGTTATATTTTGCATTTGGATCTCGGATTTAGCTGACAAATGTGGAAAAGCACATGTTGCCAGAGAACTTTCAAGAGACAGGCTGTGAAGTCTAAAGAACATAGGTTATTCCAGCTAAGGTTGGCAATGACTTCTGCTAAAAGTTTGGTCTCCTAGCATGAAGTTTTAAAATTTGTACCTGCAGAATATAGGTTGACATTCTTCTGATTTTTATTAAAACAACAAAATAATAAAAAAAAATCTACAGACTTTTATTTCCCAGTTTTATTACCCAGAGGTGGAAATACTACTTTTATTTTTACTCATCCTCTTTTGGTCAGATGCTGAAGCACTTGACAGCACTTCAGACAGCTGGAGAACAAGATTATCTTAAAATTGCACCATTTTGGTTATTTTCATACTCTGATTGAGTAGTCATGTGAGTTAGCACAATAGAAGGACATGTTAAAGATGACATTTAACCATTTGTCTCAGCAGCATGACTCTCTTGACACTGAATTTCAACTAGTTTATGTAAGTAGAAAATAGTATCATAAAGGGTTTCACATAGCTCTTACTGAAGTCAGTGGAAAAATCCTGCTGTCTTCCTGCAGCAATGCTGCACAGCGTTCTGGGCTCTGAAAACTTGCTCACCAAATGTCTTTATAAATCAGCAGATTTGATTGTTCTCTGATAAGCACCTGGCTTGTTGTAGAGTATCTTATACAATTAGTTACTTAACTTTACTACTAGCAGTTAGCTACATGAGTTTCTGTAGTTAACATTGATGTCTGCACAATATGGATTGAAATTCAGACTGATGGCGTTTATGGTCAGTGATGTCAAAAAAGGGAATGTGACAACTAAGACTGCATGTCTGAAGTGTATTTAAAGGGGAAAAAAGTAGTAAAATATACTACCTACTCTTGATTGATGTGTTAGTTTATTTTAAAGGCAGAGTAGGTAACTGAATTTCAGTGAAGCAGTGATGTGTGTTTTAAAACAGAAGCACAATCTCCCTAAAACACTCATTTAAAAAAAAAAAAAAATCAATTTGTTAGTAGAGCAATAAAAAAAATAAAACAAACAAAAAAACCCTTCACAACTAAAATCAAAAGAAAATCTCAGACAGACATCACAAACATCAGCTGCCTCTGAAGTCTGATAACTTAAAATTTAAGTTTACCCACAGTGATACTGACTTACTGTTCTGTTGTCTTAATGTATTATTTCTGGAGTCAACAGAAAACAGTGGAATGAAATTCTGTAGATGAAAGGAATAATGACTCATTTGGGCAATTTTTATTAGCTCCTTTGTTGTATATAAGGAACTTGTGTGGGGATTGAAAGTAGCAAATACAAAATGCTGAATATAATTTGTCTCATGCCTCCTCATAAGGTACAAGGCAAAATGTAGACACTATTACATTTTCATTCAAATTGCACCTCCAGGGCCATTTCTTCAAATCCTCATTAAACTCTTTCATAGTGGATTTCTTTTTAACCAAGGTCAGGACAATTGTCTTGCAAATCTTTGGACACCGTGAATGGGAATTCATAAATCCTGACATTGGGAACCAAGGTTGCTCTTGCCCTACATTTAATAAGGAGAGGAAGTAAGAGAAAAAAGCAAGCAAGCAAGCTGCTTTACCTGATGGTGTTATACATAAGATCTAACTTTGCTAGGACTGAAAAATAATTCTTTTTGTTTTTTAAGCAGGTCACAATGCACAGATGATGTCTCCTGTGATATTCATCATTTATAATTCCAGTAAGCTGGTATGTTACCTGCAATCACTTGGCAGTTTTCCTTTTCTGTGGTCTGTTAGTCTTAGGTGCCTACCAGTTAAAATACATCATAAATTACTTCTACATTAAAAACATGAACAGTCAGCAGAACAGTTAATTTAAGAGACAGATGTATCATGAACAGAATGTTGTGGTGTTTTTTTTTTTTTCATACTCATCATAAATAAATAAGATGTGCACCCTACTGAGCAGTTGTAACTTTTTTTTTCTTTTTTTTTTTTCTTTTTTTTTTTTGTTTGATAGTACATTTAACTTCTTGGCAAGGAAATCTGTTGTTTTTAATTTTGGAGAAATTATTTGAAGTAAGCAGCCAGTGTGAATGTTTTGGAGTAGGCTTTGAAACTTGTGGTGTTTTTGTGGTGATGACATACTCTGTTTTAAAATAAAGCATAAAAAAATCTTAATGTGAGCTGATATAGTCACATCATTCAGGATTAATGACCAAGAAGTACTATTAATTTGGTTGTTCTCAGGAAAGATAGCACTGACACAATAAGGAAGTTCTGTATAAATATCTGTATCAGTCTTTAGCTGATGATTCAATGTATTTGCACAGCGGTTGAGATGAAGTCTTCCTAATTCCTTTTTCCATGAGGATATAAAGGTCATAAGATTTGTCTGTCTTACTGTGTTTGTTGTTTCTGCTTAGGAGTCTTCATTGTTGCTGCTTAGGAGATTTTGATCAGTCACAATTGGGAGGGATTACTTTTTTTTTCAGATTATATATATATTTCTGATTAAGGCAAGTAGGTAATGAAAATAATTCCTTAAGAGTTTATAATATCATAAAAGTTCTTGAGAGGGGAAGGTGCTGGATTGTTTTCTGCTATTTAAATACATAAAAACTCAAGAAAGTCTTCTCAAATACCACTTCTTTGTTTTCTATTTCTTTGTTTCTGTCTTTGGTAACATTTGAATCAGATAATGTTTTCTAGTAGTCTTCATTGAAAGTTCAACCTGGATGTAAGAAGACAGTTTTCTGGATACAGATTTTAGCTCCCTTCCTTTAGGTGGCATTGTAGGTGGCCAAGTATTTTTTCTCTCTAAAAGATTTATTTTAGCTATCCCAAGGATATTTCTCTGTCTCCCTGGGAACCCACAAAGTTCATCTTTTCTGTCTCCTTCACTCAGTGATCTGTTTGCTGTCTCCAGATTTCTCTGCAACTTATTAATTGCTCTTTACTAAGTTGAAAGAGATGGTGTTGAATGTTGCATGAACAGGGTGGTGGTGTGGTTTTTTTTTGTTTTGTTTTTTGTTTTTCTCTCTCTCTTTTTTTTTTTTTTTTTTTTTTTTTCTTATTGTCAGCTGCTGCGTAATTCTTTGGCAGCAGGGAAAACTGAGTGTTAGAGAAGCTAGAGAAGGCTAGAATGAGCCTTCCACTAGATCTCTGTCCCCCTTCTCTGTAAACATAAAGGGATGTCCACAAACATTTGGTCACCTAACTGGAAATGCTTTTCCTGTCTTAGCCAGCATGTAGTAAATAGGTTCTTCATAGTATTTTGTCTGGCTTAAGATTACCTCTTCTATTAAACTACAGCCATTCTAGTGATCAAACAGCATCAATTTCAATACAAAAAGCACATGAAAAACTGACATAATTTTGTGTATAGCAGGCTTTGATTTCAGATCTGGCATGCTGAGCAGGATGATTCAGAGTCTCATTTATTGAAGCAAACCAGGCAGATTTCCCAAAATCTTATTACTTAGGTGTTTTTAAATGAAGAATAATATAAAAAAAGCTGTCTCTCTCTCTCTCTTTTTTTTTTTTTTTTCCTTTCCCATGACATAAGTGTCACATCAACAAAACAATCATTACCCAGCATATTATACTAACAGTTGGAGAGGTTGCCATTGCTCACTGGCTTTACATATTTAACTGCATTAATTCTACAGTAGTATGTTTAAGCTATTTAGGACCCTTAGAACCTGCTGGGTGTAAAGACAAAATCAGGAAACTGGACACATGAAAATGGATATAAGCTCTTCCTGGAGAGAAAGTGAGAGGTATGAAAAAAAAAAAAAAAAAAAAAGCAAACAAAACAAAAAGCAACACTGAATAGTGAACTGCAATTTCTTTAACATCAGAATAAGAGATAGTCTTAAAATTATGTGCAATATCATTATATATATTTCATATATATTCACAATATATTTCATGTATCTTAAACATTCACATTCACTGTGTATGTATATTTTGCACAGAAGGAAGTAGAAAGAATTAGAAATAATTATAAACTTACTTTCTTGTAAGAGATCTGCAGAGACCTCAGATCTCTGAGCTTGAATTAGTTCCCCTTCAGTAAAAATAATGACGTTTTAATTATAAAATCATTGTAAACCTGTAGATTATCTAGATTATCTTTTTTTTTTTTTTTTGACATAGATTCTCTTCCCCACCTAAAATACGTAACAAACATACACACAGCAATCATGAGATTCCAAAGGAGGGTGGGCAAGGAAGAATGTCAGAGTGTTTATCATACAGCTGTGCCAAAAGTAAAGACTCAATGAATGAGGTGGAGATTAAAGCCAGTAGTCTGAGCCTGTATTCAATCACTGCAGTCACTCTGTTTGCCTCTTGCATGCTGATGAAGTGTCATGAATGGTCCCATGTACTTTCATTCCAATATATTTCAGGCAGTAGTGATTATTACTTGTACTCAGCTAAAGCTTGAAATAACTGGCAAACTCTTGCTTAGCAACAGAAGGCCTCATCTTCTCTCCCTTGGGACCACTAACTCAGAAATGTGTTACTTCTTTTAAAAGTTAAACTTAGGAAGGGTTGGTACTTTGTATTCATTGCTTTCCTTGATAATTTAAGTGAGAAACCACATACTGGAGCCCACAAATGTCTCTGTTCCATAAATAATTATTGACTGGTTTATGAAGTCCAAATCCAATTTCTTTTATCACATATTAAACTGTTCTGTAGTTGCAGTGAATGGCATTTTTATAAAGGTATTGCCTGTACATATGCTGAGAGAATAGAAGCACTCTAATTTCTTAAAAAATAAAAAATAAAAATCTTATAGTGTATTTTGATAAAGTCCTTTGGAAGGCATTTATGTAGTATTAAATCATTTCATGTTTTTGCTTCTTTTAAGTGCATAGACTTTTTTTTTGTGTGTGTGTGTGAGCTCAATCTTAAAAGGAAAATGAATACACATTTGTTAAATAAATGACAAAATACAGAGCATGGTTTGAGTTGTAGATCTTCAGTATGTACACTGAAGAATTCATTAAAAAATGCAGCAACATTATTCCAGTGTGAATTATATGCAGCTCTGTAAGTTTCTATTTTTGGTCACCACAAGATGGCAAAAGCAATGAGCACACAAACGCAAGGATGAGTGAGTTTCATAATAATGTGTTCTGCATTCACACTTTATGCACATCAAGAGAGAATCCAGGCACAGCAGGGGTGACAATCACTCCAACAGTTTTTTGAAATCAAAGTACTTCCTTGAGAATGTCTTTCCAGCGCTAATTACGCTCTTCTATTGTGGTTCTTACATTGTGCAAAGTAAAATGTTTACACTGTCACTAGATACAACTCCATCACTGGGAAAAATGGAAGGTAAAACTAATCAGATTATTAAATAGATTTATTTTCTTTCATGTTTTGCTGATGCTGCTTCTTTGTGTTTAGGGATGAAATATCAAAATCTGTGTCCTTTGTCTCCAAGCGACTCTGGCAAAGATGCTAATTTTTCACCAATCCCAAGTGTCTCCACTCAAGAGAGTTGTTACAATGTGGAAAGGATTGGTTGCCTAGATATCTTGATTTTTCTTTCTTTTTTTTTTTTTTTTTTTTTACCATTTTTTTTCTAGGTGTTTTCTGATCACTCAGTAACTACGACCAGTGATTTTTTTCTAATATGAGGAAGGAAAAGAAAAAATAAAAACAAACAAACAAACAAAACAATTTATATAATATTTCCTATCACAGAGTAGGATAGGATAGGATAGGATAGGATAGGATAGGATAGGATAGGATAGGATAGGATAGGATAGGATAGGATAGGATAGGATAGGATATGTGTGTGTGTGCGTGTGTGTGCGTGCGTGCATGTATATACAATCTCAGTAATCAATATCAAACTTTCGCTGTGCAGGAGATCAGTTACATAATCAGTTACATATGAAAGACAAGAAACAAGAGTTCTAACTTTTTTATTATTTGTCTGGCTGTACAGAGGTTTATGTAAAGGGTTAAGCAGTCAGTCCAATCCTGATCGTTTCTTCTTGTCTTTACTATTAGAGCTGGTGTGAAAAGGGTAATTGGTAGAAAGGATTGTCAGATGTTAGTAGAACTGGGAATCTATTAAATATTCATTGTTGAAAACGGAACTAAATTTCCCCTTCCTTGTAGTTCAAAGCCTGGTTCTTCACTGCTTTGTGTTTGTACAGCCATTCACAACTGGGCATATTGCATGGGAAATATTGTTGCAGATATGAATAGGAAAATGTGAGCTAGTAGCAATAAATACATTTTTGTAGGTAAGGTTTGATTCAACTCAGTGCAATACCTATACATCAAAACATCCTTTCCTGGTCTATTTGTTCAATGCTTAATAATGCTTAATAATATAATAATTATGCTTAATAATTACTTAATAATTAATAATACTCTTAATAATTAATGATTATGCTTCTCTCCTGGTAGATGTCATTTATAATCCACGTGTCTATACAAATATATACAGCATTGTGTGTGTGTGTGTGTGTATAGATATATACAATATATACATATTGCTATTTAGGCAATAATTTTACTTGCATGTTCTGGTTGGACACTACTGCAGATTTCAATTTTATTGTTAAACAATATTCCATCATCTCTGATGTTTTTGAATATGGAATGTATGCTACCAACATTGAAGTATAGATTATTTAAATTATATATACATATACAGTGTATGAAATATTTCTATAATGCATATAATTTAGATAATAATCTCTTAAACAGTTTTGCAGAGTCAGAAATAGTTTATGCATACACTTTACTCCTATTAAGGTCTTGAGATCTTTTGCTTCTGCATTTGTTTTTCCAGCAGTGATCAGCTTCGTTTGATTAAAGATTTCAGAATTCAGGTATTAAATGCAATGGGATTGGAACAAGTTTATCTCATATCTACAGTGCAGTTCTGTTATGACAAATTGATATTTATATACAAAATCAGGAAGCAGTAGAAAACAGAAGCTATTTACCTGAAATTACTAGCATAATAGATTAGTATACCCAAATGCACATATTTTAAACATTGAATAATCAACAGCAATAACCAAGAATCTATGTTATACGAAGGTGTACACACAGAGTGTAGTAGTGTATGGATGCAGTGTTCACTAGTGTGTATTATGTATTAGCACATTTCTTTAAGAAAGAAATAGGTTGAAAGATGTATCTGGAGGTCATCTAGTCAAAAAACAAACAAACAAACAAAAAACAAACAAAAAACAGAAAACACCACCAACAAAAAACAATGTGTGGCAGACTCTTGAGAAACTGGGACTTTTACCTCATACCTCAACAACAAGAAACTAAATGGTGATGCAGGGATTGCAGTGGGGGCTTCATACTGAAGGTCTTGTGCTGGAGTGAGCCTTTTTTAGCATTACACTTAAAGGCTGTTTTGCTGTTAAGGATCAGCTTTGCTGAAAATCAATGAGATGATATACAATTTGATGAATAATAATCTGTAGCTGTAGAACTGTGAGAATTTGAGTGCTTAAGGTATCCCAAAGAATCAGATTGTTAATATTATCCATTTTTGATAATATAAGATTTTAACGTCATTGCTATGTTGTGGTCCCTTGTACTAAATACTTGTTACAGTGGGATCTGTAAGAGTCTCACTGAAATTTATAGGTGTATTCTGCTCAGGGCAGTGGAAATATAAGTGAAGACAGCTTCTGTTTTGGTGCTTTTATGTTCACATTGATTGGCCTTAGCTAATCGAGTATCTCTTGTATGATTATCATAAATACACTTATTGTGAAGACATTTCTTCAGTCACTTCTAAGTAGTGGACTTGTCTCTGGATAACATGAATGGCAGTTAAAGCAGAGCTTTCACTGGAATAAGACTTCATTTTACAAATGTCTTTGGTCAGAATCATAGTTATTCAGGAAGGAAAACAAATTTGCTGAACAGATGGTGCTGGGTGTGGGGAGACTTTATTACTATTCCATTGAATTTTATGTCTATGAAGTTAGTAGTATAACTTCAATTGATTTTATCAGTCATGCAAAAATTCATGTAGTACAGTAGATGTATAAGTGCTTTAATTTAAGAGTAGTGAAACGTTGTAGTTGTTTAATTCATCAGATAAGAAGAGTTGAATTTTGATTAATACTAGAATTCTCATGGTTTCATTTACCTATGGTCTTCTCTGGTTTGATGGTAGTGTACTTCCACTGAAATTGGTGCTGTATCCCCCTTCTAACAAGAGAAGATACATGGCAATATCAGAAACTAAATGCTAGGCTTTTGACATCATTCCTCTTTTAAACTAGGACTGTGTGATTTCTGTTTGATGCATTTCTTCCTCTTGATAACAGAGTTGCTGCTTTCTGTATAATATCAGGCTCGTTTTTATCTCACAATTAGTTTAAGTGACATTCCCATGTTTGTTCAAAAAAGTCTATCTCCCTCAGCTGTTATCCTTCCCAGCGTGAAACAAAAATACATTTTTGTGGGCATAGACATAAACACACAAATAATGTGATGTGCATTTACAGCTGTGGTTAATCATTTGGTTCACTACCCTTAGTTGCCCCTTAGGTAACATACACTGTGATGGCCTATTTTCTCTAGAGATACCATACACAATCTTTGGTCTGGATGATAGAATTTGTCTTATTGTCATAAAAACTCTCCCTTTAATGTCTGCTGTGTAAATTCAGATTACCTATACCTAATTAAAATAACTTTATTTTGTTTGCACCTAATACATTTTGGATTTGAAGTATTTAAACAAAAGGTTATATGGCCTTTCAGAAACTCCTTTTTTAATGAAATATTTATTGCCAGCTTTCCTTTCCTGATTCGTATCAGCTTATACTCAGTTTTCATTCAAGCTGCTATATTGCCACAGGGAAAATTAAAATAAGAAGGGCAGGCCATAAGTGGTCAACATGACCATGTATATCTCATATATGTAAGTGGATTGCTTGATATCATTCAAGTTTTATTATATCTAGTGAGTGCAAACATTCATTCAATAAATCTCTTTGCTGCTTTCTTACTAATCCCTGTGGGATCATTCTTCCGTCTATGAATTTTATACTTTCTCCTGCTTACATACCATTGCAGCACAGTACCAGAATCACTGACCTAAGCAATGTAAGAATATTCACCAAAAAGGAGACAGAAAAATATTTATGTTTTTCCACAATATTAATAGTTCTCCTTCAGCATTTCCTCAGTATTACCACTAAGTGCATAAGTGGTAAAGCCTAAGTGGCACTTAGTGATGCTTAGGCCTTTATAACTTGACAGCTTTCATGTTGTCCTCTGCACCAAGAACTTCTGGTGAGTGCTGGTTCATTGTGACCCGTGGTGTACAAATCTCATGTACACTTAGTTTTTCTTCTTAGTTGATAGAAGGTGAAATATAGTGTATGATATTTGGTGATACGCTTAATCCCAAATTGGAAATGATATGGTGTTATCCACCAGACAGTCAGAACACTGAGATTCTTACAGTCAATATTCTGGTGTTAAAGTTCTAGCAAGCAGGTGAGAAAAAAGCAACTCAAAGCATAGCCAGTTCCAGACTCAGACATGACACCTTTTTGCATATGGCATTCCCCTAGAAATCAGTTGGAATGCTTCTTACATAGGTAGCTTCTACTGTGAAATTTTTATTTGATTGGACTAAAGTTTATACGTTGTAGGTTTAAAACATCGCATTCATCAACTATGGCATCAGAAAGAGCAGACCTACTGATTCACTTTCTGGTATCAACATAACAGCTATTGTAAAGAGTCTTGGAAAATCACTTACAGCTTATGGTCAGTTTAAGAAGCATCTTGAAGCATCTTCTTTAAGAAGCATGTTAAAGCATCTTTATCTTTAAGGTCGTATATATAAGGTCGTACATTCAAGTATATGTGCACACACGTGTTTGTGTTTACCTAAGTACATAACCTCTGTGTTTAGAAAATTGTTAGCTACAATCTATTCTATGTCTTGGGAAGCATATCTCAGGGTGGTGCACCATGAGTAACAGTAAACCTTGTTCATCAAAATGATGAATAAAACAGTGACAGGTTTCAGTTTAGTTCCTTTTTATTAAGGACCTTGATCTGAAGAAGTGTTATTTATTAGGCATTCATTGGGAAATTGATAGCATAATTTAACATTTTATTAGCTAGTAAAACTGATAAGCAGTACATAAAAAGATGGACCTTGTTATAAAGAGAATAATAATTAAAAAAAAAAAAAAGTTAAAGTTTTTTAAAAGGTTATCAGTGTAAAGACTTTAACATTGTCTTCTGTTATCAACTCATACACTGAAGTTTTGCTTCCGTCAATAATTTTGTTTGTATCTGTTTTAGAGCTTATGTGTCTAGCACATACAAATACAGAATGTATTTGTGCACTTCAAATGTTTTCATCTTTTCAGTGTCTTGAGAATAATTCTGCATCTAGTGTAAACATATGCTACATATCTCATCTGAGTGCTAGTCCCACTGTACAGTGTAGAGGTGAAAGAGTGGATGTTGTGAGTTTGCAGTGATTGAACACTTGGTTGTTTAAATAGAAGACATTGTTCCTAATAAATAGGACACAGGAAGAGGTTATATATATATATATATATATATATATATATATATATATATGTTACATATATATATATATGTAATCTTTACTGATTTTAAAGGTATGTGGGTTCACTGTAGTCAGTGTTCACTGCGCTGTCTTTGGCCAGCCTTAGATATATGTGAGGAACTAAAAAACCTCTTTTGCTGTCACCCTTGTTTGAATTGTGCAGAGAAGAATCTTATCCCATAAATGGTTATCTTGTTGGAGGACTAGAAACGAGGATATAAAAATCATGGATTTCATCCATGAAAACTTTTAGTTTCAGCATGCACCTGTTTCATAAGTCATTTTGAGCAAAATGGATAAAAATGGTAAATGCAGCAGTGAAGCTGGCCCAGATAGAAGATCATTCCTCCAAGTCTGTGGAACAGCTGAGAATAATAGCCAGCATACTCAAGCTTCTCTGTCACACTTGCGTAAAGCACTGTTCCCAGATAAACCTTTAAAATGAAAGCCATCACTCAAATTTATCACTTAAGAAGTCTGTCAAATTCACTTCCTCTAGTTGGTGATAAAGTCTGGTATTAGTTTTAAAGGAAGGATATATTTAGCATGCTGCAACTGTATTTTTTTAACTTCTAAAACAATGTGATCATCTAAAACCCCTGTGATGTACCTACAGTAGTGGGGTTTGTGCTCAGAGTTTTCTTTAGGTGCCCCTTAGGTCTTGTAGTCACTAAAATCTAACCATGTGTTCAGGATAACACCTAAATTAGTGGCTTCATTGCCCTATGCAGTAAACATGGAGATGTGGGGTACCACTGAGGAACATTACAGTGCTCTTGTGTGTTCAGTAATGAAACTCTGAGAGCTTACCATAAAGAAACAGCAGACACAGCAGACACCTTCTATTGTGTTCTGATCCTTATGCACTTGATTTGAGAATTCATGCTACCACGCAGATTAATTGAACCTATACACCATAAACATGCATTATAGTTACTACAGAGAGAGAGACATTTCAAGAGGCACCTGCAATTGTGCCTGCTGAAGCTTTGTACCTGAGGATCCTTTGTCTTCTCAAGGTTCTCAACATCAAGCCTGGATTTGGGCTCATCCACAATACTTCTAATTATATTATTATATATTTCAATGGGCCTATATTGTTACATTCCAGGTGTAATAAGACATTCAACATTGATTCAATTTGTTTCTTTCTTGGATATGTGTCCTATCCTATGGATATGTGGCTAATTCAATATCTCTGATTTTCAGTGTTATCTTTTGCAGTGTTACTAAGATAAGATAATTTCCAGAGTTTATGTGTGAGATGTTTCGCCCGCATGTTCTCAGTAAGTGCACTACCACAGAACACAAAACCTTGAAAGACTATGTTTCGGATGGAGAATGTTCATGGACTCATTCCATGGGGAAAAAAATAAAATAAAAATGACAAAAGAAGGCATAGATTAAACACTTTTTCATCCATCAAGTGATCTCAAGATAAGCCTTCCAACTACAATCCACATTACAATAATAATAATTATAATAATAATAATTAAAACAACAAGAAAATGAGAAGAAAAAAAAAAAAAAAGAAGCTTTTGGGAGTTTAAAATGACAGTGTAGGTGTTTTCAGTTTAAATTTGGTTTAGTAGATTAAAAACTCCAGGGGATTCTGGGACTGAACTTCACTTTTCAACCCTAGGTGCACATTCTCACTGTTGTAATACCATTTAACAACAAAAGGAAACATTTCCTCCTTCATATCACAACGCCATCACTGGAAAATAATTCTTATGTCATAAGTGTTTGCCAAAAGGGAAAGTAGTTGTCATGAGCAGTAGTAAAAATAAACAAGTATTTTAAATAAATTATTTAGGTCTAAAATGTAATGGATAATTTAATGTTTGGACATATTTGTCCAATAAAAACAAATTAAAATTTCTATCACTTGAAATTTTCATTCATTTACAAGTATCGATTAGCGGATAGTACGTATGCAAGGCCAGATATATCTAGGCTGCAGTCGTCTTCAGCTGTGCATTTTGTCCTTCTCATACATGTATTCAAACCTACTTCAGGCATGGAGTAATGACACAGTTCTTGTTGCATAGGAATGTCAATCAGAAGTTTGGGGTTATAATTTATGCAGTGCTTTAAGCAGTAATAAATATAAACAAAATCTAAAGAAATAAAATTTCAGCATGTGGATTTGCCTTTCCCAGATGACCTTTACTAGACCAAATTTTACCTCAAGTCTGCTGCAGAACCTCAGATCTTGAAGTGCAGGTCTTGATACCAGTAGGAAGGGTACTTATATGATGACATTTTAAGGTCTGGTATATGTGTAAATAGTTCTCATGTTATTCTAGAGTGAAAAACCGGAGAAATTATAAGCACAGTTCACCTGTGCTGCTACATTATGTCTACCTCTGATACGTGACTTTATCTGCATGTTCCTTCAAACTGATTTCATGTCCCTGCAGTGACATATTTTGCTAACACAACAGACTTGTTCCTTCCTGACGTACAGTTCCTGGCTCCAACAAATGTCAGTAGCTTTTTAGACAAACTTGTGCTTTTTATTCCTGTCTTTCTCAAGAGAAATATCAGCATCTCTCCAATAACAGTTTTCCCCCTGTGGCTACTCTGTTTGTTTTATAAACAGACTAGGTTTATTTTACATGTAGAGGCTGGTAAAGACACAGAAGGGTGCTTTTTTCTTTTTTTCTTCTTCTTTTCTTTTCTTAACAGTTTTAAATATTTTAGGGAAATAATAGAGTGACAGCTATGTCCCAATTTATGCAAATAAGCTTACCTGTTTTTAATCCTGAGTTCATTTAATTATTTCTTTTTTGTAACCAATGGAGTTCTCCAGAACCAATTAACTGAACCTGCATAAACAGGAATGAAGAGGAAGCCCTCCGAGCTACAGGTCCTCCTTGGAGAAGCTCTGTGTAGCTGAGATTTGTGGTTCACACTGGCTTACAGAGTGGAAGAACTTCTTTAAGAAGGAAGGTCTTGAATGCATTATCTTTTCCACTTATTTTTTGCAGCATTGGTTATATGATTTCCTTATTTATAAGGTCTGTTTTAATTCACTATCCAAAAACAGACATAGAAACTCAATACAACCCCCCTCAAATTCCTCCGCAGGCTATTTCTGTAACTTTCATGAAAGCTGTACCAACATTGGTGGAATAAATTTGTGTGTTTTCTATGTGAATATATGTTAAAACATGGAAGCTGTGGTCTGTCACTGAAGTGAGGAGTGCAGTAGTTACTGGCTTTACTCATAAAGATTAATGGCTTTCCAGTCTCCATGCCAGCATGGCCTGTCCCAGCCCCAGACAGGAGCAGGGCAGCCAGGGGCACTGGGGCAACCCCAGACCCGGGCACCAAGCACCTCCCAGGAAACAGGAACTGGTTGAGGCTGGGACATGTCCCCCGGGACAAGGACCTGCAGGTTTAGGAGGCCCATGGCTGTGCAGGGCAGCACTGTTAAGAGCTGGAGACAGGTCCTCCTGGGGCAGAGCCTGATGGCCTTGGGGCAGACATGGGGCCCTGGGCAAGGTATGGGCCTGTGGAAGCCCTCAGGACCCTGACATAAAGTTATCTCTCATTTCAGTACTTCCCTGAGGGTTTTCCTTTTTTCTTTGTTGTAAAATGCAGCATATCAAATGTGTTGGTTTTGACATGAGACTGTACAGGAATTTGACGAATGGCATTGCCATGTCCTCAAACTACTGAATCAAGATGAATTACTCTTTAAAGTAGTGTACCAGATAGTAAAATACATTTTAAAGTAGTTTTATGTATATTAATGCCTTGCTTCCATGTTTATTTATATATCCTCAACTTGATTTTATTTTATTTTATTTTATTTTATTTTATTTTATTTTATTTTATTTTATTTTATTTATTTTTTAAAAGGTTTTCTGCTCTTGAATCCCCCTTTGTATTCACAGTGTATCAGAATTGCCTTCAGAAACTTGTCCTTTATGTTTAAATATTGGCTGGTTTGGTTTTGCATGTATTTTTCTTTTTGTTCCATTTTTAATAGTAAGATAGAAAGGAGATGATTCAAAATTATATAACAAGATATTAAGCAATTATATTCAACAGCAATATGAGGTACAGTAAGTTAGGACATTAGTCTTATCTGGAAAAAATTAAATTTCAAAATGGGTCCTGAATATATCTTGAATCTCCACAGACTCTATTTTCTTTCCTATGCAACTATTTAGAAGAGGATCTATCTTAATTAAAATTTACTGCTTATTTCAGAATGGAAGGGCTGAAAGCTATTTTCCTATCTTCCTAATGTCTGTGCTGTTTATGTGCTTGAGATGGCTAAGTGGTAGTCTGAAAATTGCAATAAGATTAGTAATTACTAAGGGGACATAACGTACTGTGTTGTTGCAGTGAAACTCTGAAAATACTTAAACCGACTCTTAAAAGGAAAAGGCTTTCATCACATTTTTATTCTTAACATTTTCTTAACTGTGCATTCTACAGTGAACTTTTTCTTTGTAAAATGAGCTCTAAAAACATTTTTTGAGACAAATTCTGTTGTTTTACACAACCAAAATCCTGAATCATTCCCTTTAATATTGGAAAGCTATAGCAGTCATATGGCAAGGATGATTCCAGACAAATATAGCACTGAATTTATAAATTAAATCCCTGGGAAGTTTTGAAAAATTCAGTCTTCCACTTTTTACTTTGCTGTGCACCTGTACATTACATTTGTAAATTAAAATTACCCAAATTAGTTACCTTTTTTTTTTTTTTCAGTAACGATAACAACTGTCCTGTCTTCTATTAACAACATATATATATCCTCAAGAAAAAAATGGTAGAGATTATTTTTAAAAATGTTGTCTAACTGTAGAAGCATGAAGAATTCCTGTGTGTAATCTGTTACTTCAACAGACACAGCGTTTGTTTCAATAGAAAGATTTGGATTCTACAAGGTCCTAAATGATGTAGTAAGCATCTTGGAGGTAGATGCTATCAGTGCCAGAAACTTTAGTAACAGAAAAATGAAATTTATGATTATATTCTATAAAAAAAAAAAAAAAGTCCTGTGTATTGCATATGTTAAGATTGAAACAAAGTTCTTATTTGAGAGCTGTTTTGAAATTGTGCTGATTCATTTGAACAGGTTTTTCCCATGCTGAGTTACAGAAGCTGAGCCAATTCTGGTTTGTTACTTCACATTAAATAACTTTTTTCAGCAGCTTTGTTGGAGTTGCTCTTTCTTGTTAGATTTTCAAAATTTTTGCAGTTGTAGCTTAAAAGTGATTGTTGTTCTTTGGGGCAAACCAATTCTTTGCCATAATGTCTCTTGTTCTGAACTAAAATTGGAAAAGAAAAGGTAATAGGATTGTTTGAAATTGGATGATGCTTAATGCAAGAGATCTTGGTGCAGGAAATTTTCTTCAAGGAAGGATGGATAATATGGAATTTTTCAAATTCTGCTTAAATACGTACTTTAAAAATAAAATAAAATAAAATAAATTTAAATATTTGATATTCAGATTAGTGTCAAACTGCAGATCATGAGTCATACTAAGTGCTTAAGTTGCACTTTATTTCAGTGGGAATTGTTTATATTCAGCTCTGCTCAGGAGTTGGCATGGCTCTGTTGTCAGAAAGACTTCAATATTGTAATAGAAAACTGCTGAATATGTTCCTATGATCTGATTTTGAAACAACTCCTGCATTGTGTTCACTGACAAAAGAGTATCTGAATCTAGCCAAGATTTTTAATAACATCTAACTTTATGCATTTTGAACTAAAAGAGCTTGTGTTGCTAGGCATCAAATTGGTGATGCATGGAAAAATTATTCTCTGAAACTGTAATATAAGCCTGCATGTGCAAATCAGGAGATTTCTGGGTGAACATGGAATCTAAATCCTGGAAAGACCCATAGATTTAGATCAATTTTTATTGCTATTGAACCCACAGATATTATGAGTTAATCATCTGATTTTATTCTTTAAATGAATTGAAGGGAATGTTTTCAGCTTTTCAGCACGCATAAATTAAAAAATCATAATATCTATAACTTGCTTGCTATAATCAATATGAATTAGACAGATTTTATTTTCTATTAGAGAACAGAAATATTTTCTTCCACAGAAAATTATCATTTTATCCTGTGATACTCTGCATTTAATATGAAAGTATTTACTAATTGAAGGTTTTACCTATGACATACATGATTTTGAAAGGCTTTATTCTTTCAGTAATGGCATATAGTTGATAACAGGGCTCTTAAAAAATAAAAATAAAAATAAAAATGAAAAAAAAAAGCTTATTTACATTTAAACTACTTAATAACATTTTTTTTTTCAAGAGAGAAAGTATTAAATAATCATACATCATTTTATTTTGAGATATATTCTTACTGACTTCTACAGATTTTCATGAAAAAACTCTCACAGAGAAGAGTTAAAAAAAAAAAAAAGCAAAATAGGTGTGTTGAGTATTTTGTGTTGAATATCGTAATTTCCTTTCACTGTAAGCGGTATGAGTTGTACTAGCTAGAAGCCAAAAACCTAATCCTATTTGTTTTTTATTTACTTGATTGTTTTTGTTGCTTTTTTTTTTTAATTCAGTTTGACTTAAATTTTTAAATCAGAACCCTGTAGTTCTCCATTTTCCTGAAATAATTCCACAGAGAAGCATCTACATTGATATCTGAGAGATGAGATGTCAACTGGCATTTTAAGAATGCGGTACAACGTATAGAAGAGCAAGGAACCTGAACTTTTTCTCTCTTTAATAACCAGACGGTGGCAATGCAAAATCAAATAACTTCCAGTGAGGTCTTCATTGCTGAACCATACATATACAAAATAAATATAAAAACAACAGCAAACCAATACTCATTCATTTACTTGGGAAAAAAAAATAATAATAATAATAAAATAAAAAAGTTTATTTTAACTCTGAAAGTTATTATGAAAATTTATTATTTTATGCTTGATACATAAAATAATAAAAAATGACCTTTCCTTGGGGGAAAAAAAAATAAGCCTTTCATACAAGTCTGTGATGAATCAGAGCTCTCTGGTGATGCTTGTCTTTTTTGTCTCAAAATGAGTTCATTCAGGTTGGGTAGCCGTGAATTGCTTTGTGTACTGTAAGTACATAAATGGGATTATTAAAAATATCCAGTCTTTACCACTGTTCCACAAGCAGTGGCTCTTAATCTCTCAATGGGAAAAGCTTCAGTGAAACTCCTCCTTCTTTTAATTTCTTCTCTGCACTTAGGAGTTGTGGTGAGTATTCCAAGGCTAAAAAAAATGATATTAATTAATGGCCTTGAAAGAAGATCGTGGCAACATCCCTGAAAACGAAGGGTAACCTTATTCTTGAAACTATACTTTATAAGAAGTATATTCCTTCTGTTCCATCATTGTAAACCTTACATTTCTAGAGAAAATTCTTAAAAAGCAAAAGTAGCATTTATATCATGTAAGTGGTACAGACTCACTTAATGAGACAGAGAAGACCTCCAGATGATTCTCGCTCTGGAAGTGGCTCTCCATAACCTTGGCTGATACTTTTCATCCTTTACAGCCATCTAAAGCCAAGTAACAGTGGATGTACAATATGTTGCAGTGCAATCTTTGCAACCTGTGACACAATGACAAGGAAATATTTATGTCATATAAGTGGGAACAGCTGCTGTAACTCTACAATAACTTTTAGTTTTCTTCTGCAGTAGAAATATGAATGGCAACTGACACGATTTTTTTTTTCTTCCTAGTTTTCCATCTTTTTTTTTTTTTTTCTTTAAATAGCTGCAAGAAGTTCCTTGAATCTTTTATCTTTGTATAGCTATTACTTTCATTTAGGTATCCTAGTTTTCCAAGTTCCTCAAAAAATGAGGTCACTATGACTGGAAGAAATCATCATTTTTAAAAATGAACAAACGAAACAGATGAAAATAATCATTATTTAAAAAACAAACAAAACAAAACAAAAATGTCTCAAAATCAACCTACGTAGAGGTAAAACTGGACAGGTTCAAAAGTAAAAAACATTATTTATAAGATAAAAAGCAGAAAATATTATCAACAGTCCCTGCTTGCATTCCCTGGAATTTATCTTGACATTTATCTTCAGTGTTCCAAGTAAAAAGAACACTGTAGTCCTTGTTCACCTTGACTGTGCTGTAACACTGGTTCCTTTCCTCTGAAATGGGGTTTTATAGAATGATCCACCTAGATTATATGATTTACAATATCTTTTAATGAAAACAGCAAGAGTATACTCTCAAGAATACTTACACATTTCGTATTTTATTTCTCTGGTTTCCATTCAATTTCTGTTCTCAATGCAGAACCCTAATCATGATGTGCTTGAGGGGTCGAGATCTAAATACAACTCTGATTGTGTCTTTTTTACTTGATCCACTAAGACAGCTACATTACTTGGTAGCAATACATCTGCAACCCAAAATGAAATGTACTTGCAATGGAGGAAAAATGAATGCTGTCAGCTCAAGATGTCTCAGTGTACCCAGATTTCCCTTGTCTGCATTTGGATAACCAAGTTCCACTTCTTTTCTTTCTAAACCTTTGCTTTCTAACCTACAATTTCTGAGGATACAAAGAAAAAATCAGCATATAATAGAGTAAAAATCCCCTCATGAGTATGTTTATCCCAAGATGTTTTTTTTTAACATGGTGGGTGGAAAAGAATAGAAAGCTCATGAAATCCAAGATTGACCTTAGCTCATAAGCCTGATTGCCAGCAGCCATCGAATACTACAGTGTTTTTGGCTGTCAAATATCTTATTTAATTATGAAGGCCTAATGTCTATTACATATATATATATATACACACACACATATATATGTGTATATATGTATATATTACATATATATGTATATATATATATGTAATATATATTACATATTGTAATATATATATATTACATGAGGTCACTATGACTGGAAGAAATCATCATCTTTAAAAATGAACAAATGAAACAGCTGAAAATAATCATTATTTAAAAAACAAAAAAAAAGTCTCAAAATGATCCTATGTAGAGGTAAAATATATATATATGTAATATATATTACATATTGTAATATATATATATTACAAATATATGTACATATATATTTGCATGAATTTGTAGAGTACCTTGTTCCATATTCATCTTTGTGATACTTGCTTTTACCATGTTGTAATTCACTGCAGTGTAGGAGTTACAGCAATATAAAATCTAGGTGGCTTAGCAGTGAACCAGTCACAATGCTGTTGACAGCCTACAATATTTTACTATTCTGATAGTTTCAAAACAGTATCCACACAATAGGAAGTACCATCAGTTGGTATTTAGAAGAATATACTGGATAAAATTGTTTTCTGAATGGAAATAAAATGCAGTATACAGACATATTGATTATACTTGTAGAATTTAATTAATCACCATTTATAAATGTTTCATTAAAAAAAATATTAATACAGATTTAAAATTGCTGGTTTTGTCTCATTTTTCAAAAGTCAACAAAATGAAAATAAACTGTGAATATTATGTAAACTCCATATTTAAAAAAAGTACAATATATTTAGTTCATTCTCAATTTTTTGTGAAGAGAAAATCTAATTGGCTTGTGATTTGCAAACCTATTTTGGTATATGTTTCTTTGAAGGTTTATAATCGATTGACTACAGAGACAAAATCCAAAATAAATGCTATTTAGTACTCTACCACAAAATCCAGAGATTGTATGTAATACAAAGTGATAGCTGGGATTTTTTTTCAGTCTTACTAAGCACTGAAATTCAATGATGTATATTCTTGCTTATAAAAACATAATATTTTGCTATACTATTAGCATGCTACTGTGAGCGTCAGAGGAATTTTAATTGTAGAATTTTCACTTCAGACTAAAACGCCATGGAAACATTTTTTTGTAACTTTGTCTTGTCTCTCACAGTGTGCTCCAAACTCAGAATCAGGTGGGGTGGATTTTCGATAAAAGCTACATATATTGGAGAAGTCAATAACATGCAGAGAATGTTACTCAGTGAACCAGGCAGTGTGATTTTATTGTCATTTGCAGAATGGTCACATTGTAGATTTAGCAAAAGACAAAACACCAGCTACTTCAAAAATGAATCAGGTAGGGAATGAGTTGCTATTCAGTTGAGATGAAGCAGGAGCCAAAGAACTGACAAACTCGGGCATACTTTATCTTTCAGAAGCAACACACAAAGCAGTTAAGACTTAATTATATTCATGATCATGGGGAAGGCCTTTAAATATTGTCTATTTTTGTTTTCCATATACTTAATCATTGCTCTTCTGAAAGATCGTAAAGAGCACACCATTTAAATTTCATTGCTGTAAAAGCAGGTTGTTTCTTTACTTAGCCAACATAAGTAAAAGTAACCTGTGTGACCTCAGCTCTCTGGCTTTTATGGAACAATAATCATTTTCTGACAGAACCAGTTTGCAGGGTTTTCATATGTCCACCACAAAGAAAAATTGTATGTCATCTCAGTTTTATTATATCCGTCAGCTGGCTGCCCATTTGTTGTGGAGTGTCTGTGGTGACATAGGGCCATGACTCTATTCGGCTGTAATAGATTGCCTGTAGTGCATTCAGTGACTCTGGTACCTGTTGCTGGTTCTTTTTCCAGGTCAACTGGCTGCAGGTACATGTGAGATTGTTACTTTGGACAGAGATAGCAGTCAGCCCCGAAGGACTATAGCCCGACAAACAGCTCGCTGTGCATGTAAAAAAGGACAGATTGCCGGTACAACAAGAGCAAGGCCAGCCTGTGTTGATGGTAAGAAGTACAGATCTATTCCATTAGTTTCTGCCAATACAAGAGTGATGTCATCTGGTAGTGCATCATCAAAACATAAAGGCTCTGCAGCAGAAATTTTCATGTGTCCCAACTACTAATAGTTATATGGTCAAAATGCCCCAAAGGGTACTAATTCTGTAGATATTTCAACTATAGTTTTTAATTTCAATTTTCACTTTTGTTTTAGCTTGATATGCAGTTGAATTTTAAAGGCATGGTATTGTATTTTGCATGTGATGACAGCATCAACATTGAAAAGGCATTTTTCCCCTCTGCAATATTTTATTCCTTATAATATTAAACAAACAAACAAGCAAACCACACTGCAAAAGAGCTTCAACGGTTTTATGCTACTGAGAAGCTAATGTCACTGCTCCTGTGTGAAAGTGAATGTTGCTGAAGAATACACTGATATTGTAATTTCTGAATACACCTTACATGTCCAGCATTCCTGCTTTCCTTAAAATTATGATTTTTACATGATTCACTGCAGAAGCAGTGATAACATGCAGCCTGGAAAACAGCTGGCATAGAATGAGGTATGAAAATATTTAACTTTAAAATAATTTTGTGAGAAAAATTTCTGTACTACAAATAAATAAGATGTTAACAATTGGGCGGTCCCCTAGACAGTTCTGCCCTTCTGCACGTTTGTTAGCAACCATTAATATTAAAAATAAAATAGGAAATATATTGAAATAGTTTGTGTGAAATAGTTTGTTTTGACCTAGGCTTTGTTAACAAAATTAAAAAAAAATATGAATAGTAGTATAATAAATTCACAGAGTGCCTTTGACTGGTTTGAGTCCTCAGATATAAACATTGCTGAGAATACCAGTCCAAAATTTGGTTTTACCAGTGATTATCAAATATAGAAGACAGCTCAAAAGATATTTCAGAGCCTACCCACAAAGATAAATATAGAACATCACGAACATTCTATTTTTGTATTTTTCTTTCAATGTTTTTGGTACTCTGTAATATAGTTTCTTAGCTGTAATCTCATAATGTGATGCTATACACAGTAATTCTCTTCTTTCCTGCTTTATTGTAAGATCATAAGATTTAATTGCTTAAGAAATTAATTATTTTCTTGTGTCATTTATAATTGCAACTTTAGAAAAATTACTTGTAATTTTAAAAAAAATCAACATTTCCTGTTTTAAGATTATGTTATATGGGAAAATACGAGTTTTGCATCATCTGATGGGAATTAGATGCACATTTTTTCCTTATTCCGGATATGGTATATATTGAGATTCCTTGACTGTGACTTGGGTGTCCAAAGTTAGTAACTCTGCTACTCACTGTTTGTCTTGCTTTGAGACACCTCTGGAGAAGAAATTAAAATTCAGATAGAAAATCTATGTGTCAGTAAGAGGAGATTACTACATCTGGTCCTCTAGTTGTGATACTAGCTTAGTTTCCAAGTGTAGAAGGTTTGAGGTCATATAATATTTGAAAATATTGTTTTGTTGTTTTGTTTTGTTTTTCATTTTGTCAGAAACTAATAAAAAAGGTCCACTTCAAATTCTGCCTTTGCTTTCAATGTGCTTGGTCATCATTTTATGAAATCAGAGAACTAGATAATATGGTTAAATATTGTTTAATGAGATAGGGTTCTTTAGGTAATACTTCCCATTTGAAAAATAAAACTTTCATGGGAAATTCATTTGAAAAATAGAGTTTCTAATTAAATTATATGTCCAAGTACTTTCCTTCCAGGTAGTTCTAATAAGACCTAATAATACATTTCTTTATTATTTTGTTTATTGTTGGGCCCTTTGCTAAGAATGATAACTGAAAGATGTATACAACAGAGTACTTTGCTTTTCTGGATGCTGTTAGGAAAAAAGGCTCAAAAGCCTTAATAATACTTAAAAGTGACTAATGGGTTACCAAATTAAGAAAGCATAGGACAAATCTCTAGTGTGCAATTTTTATTCAGGAACACTGTTAAAAAAAATAGTGAAGTTTTATATACCATAAACACAAATTTATATAAGAGAATAAACAAATGCTTTATCTTGTCTGTAATCTGCTGACAAATAAAGCTGGCAGATGAGTTGCTCATTAACAAGCAAATATCCATCTGTGGATTTACCAGGTTCATAGTTTAAAGAATATACACTGAATTTTTCCATAGTGTTTATATTAATTTCTAGAACGAAATGTTTCAAACACAGCTACTAAATGCTTTATTCTGGCCAGAACATGAAATCTACATAAAACCTTATCTGAGAAAAGATACTTCTGTTTCTGACGTAAAGTCAAATACTGGTATTTTAGGAACGCAACAATAAAACGCATATGTTTGTTTTGTTTTGTTTTGTTTTCAGTAAAGAAGGGCGTTTTCATCTGTTGAAATCTTCCATCTAGCAGAGATTTCATTCACTTTTACCTCATTGTCCAAACAAATAAATCCTCCTCTGAGCTTTCTTAAATATAATAAAGAATTTGCTTTTGCAAAATTTATTTATTTTATTTATATTTATTTATATTTATATACTGATTATAAGATTGCATTTAAGGTTTCATTTCTGCTTTAACAAAGAAGTAAATCTGTTAGACAGATGTTTTTAATGCCAGTTTGCTTTCCAAAGATTTAATTCTTCTAGTTTTATTCTTTATATGGTCTTGATTTTAATTAGATTGTTCTTGAAGTAAAGTTAGCAGAATTAGACATTAAGACTTTTAATAATTAATGCAAAGTCATTTGCGAAGTAAGCAGACTTTTTGGTGATTTAAACGTGACCTGCTAACCTACTAACAAGTAAAACATTAGAGAACAATTGTGTTACAATTTCTGTCAAACTGTATTTTGAAGCTGCACTACTGAAGCTGGTACTGAAGTTGTTAAAATAAATAAAATAAATAATAACAACTTTTAAGTTCATCATGTTGCACCTGGTTCGTTGTTTAATGGAGAGAAGTACCTTAGAATATATTCGGTTATGCTGTATGTTTCCTCAAGCTCTGAAATGTGAGTGTCAATTATTGCAGCAAAAAGAGTAAGTAATTTAAGGGCTCTTAAACCTCAGAATCATTGTCTGAGATTGCACTTGTCAATGTAGCTCTTAGAATAAGTCCTGAGTTGATTACCAAAATCCACTCCAATTTCCACTGCTACACAGCTAAGGTCTTTTTCCTAAAGAATGAAAGACGGTATCTGTCAGATGTAGAAAACTCGAATTCTTAAAAATGAAAATGCAGTGTTCAGAGCTTGGTCTGAGCAGAGCATGAAGAACATTTCTTCAAATGTTTTTCTCTCATAGATTTACGCTTTTTTTTTTTTTCCCTAGTGGTCTTTATGTATGGCAGACTGCTAATGCAATCATAAAAATATGGCATCAATATTCACCCTGATTTAAGACTTGACTTAGTGTTGATTGTCTTACTCTTATATTCACAAAGTCATAATGTTTATTTGGTGTGTTTGGTTCTGATATATTTTTTTATTTGTGAGTATAGGTTTTGTGATATTTTGGTAGTAGTTTCCCTGCACTCTTAGTTTTATTATTATTTACAATTAGCATTTCCTAGTCCCTTTCTTGAGATCAAATTCCATGGCAATGACCTCAGGTGCATTACTTTGATAAGATATAGTATTTCAACATAGAATCCGTTTATCACCAGAGTAATTTGCCTGTGTGTCTGTCAAGCTTCATCAGCTTTTTAATTTGGAGCTTGTGAGAGACTGAAACCCTCAGTAATTTGGACTTGTTTTAAAGCAGGTGACAAAAAGTCTTTGATAACAGTATGTGTACACATGCACTCATGGTTTGTGTTCTTTCACAAGAATTGTATCTGTCTGAAAATAAAATTCATTATGCTGAAGTGTTTCATAGAATACAAGTACCTGAGAAGCATGTGTCGAACATCTAAATGTTCAATAGGTTCCAATAATTCTGTCCGATATGTATTTATAGCTAAAAATAAACAGCAATTTTCTCCAGAAAATAGAAACAGTTAATGAGAGGAGCAATGGGTATGAGAGAAGTAATTGCTTGAGAAAATTAGGATGCAATATCTAATTTGCTTACCTGCATTCTGTGATTAGAAGATTCTCATGTTTTGGGTTTGAGTTCTGGGTACTTTTACGTATACAAAGAGAGATGAGAAAACTTCTGTTTTCCCAAAACCTAATTAAAAAAAAAAAAAATCTATAAAAAAACCTATATTATCCCAAGTTCCAAAATTCCTGAAATTCTTGAATTTGGAATAGCAGGAGCTCAGGTAACTGAGTTCAAAATTTCAGACAATTTATCTGTGAATCAAAATTTTTGTTTGTTTTAAATTTATTTGCAAACATTGTAACAGCATTCGTTTAACATATATTCTTATTTGATATAATTTGTTTATACATTATGATTAAAGTGCTTTCCAGATGGCATTGATTGATGTTGTTTTACACAGAACTCTAGGTCCACAAGGAAGGCACATTAGTTTCAATCAATAATTTACTGCTCTTCTCATTAGCTCTAAGAGTCTATAGGGAGGTGCAGGGTCAGAATTGATCATTGATAGAATCCTAGGTCACGCACTTGAAACAAAACTCAGTTTAATATCTGAAGGTTCTAAAGTACCTTATCCACCCTGAACAACAACAACAAATATACATATATAATAATAATAATGTCAGAAGGACACTTTAGCTTTTACATTTAGAATATTTCATGTGTTTATTAATCTGCTATTTATATTATTTTGTCCTGGCTTTATTGTGGATATTTGCAAGTGTTTTCTCACTGCAAATACTACACATTTAACTTTGTTACATGTTAGTTTGAAAGAAGTAAAACCAAACAGCAAATTGTGATGGATTTGAAATTAAAAGGAGACTGGATAATACTAAGTAGACGTTTTGCTGAAACAGAAGCAGTGTGTCATGCAGTGTGAAAGATTTAAGTCTAGGAGCATGGTGAGACTATTTGCCCCTGAGCAAATGGTATTAATTATATTGTAGTGGTGGTAAAAGATTTGGCTATTCTGCTAGGTAGTCATTAAGCTAAATATGTTAGAATATGTATTTAGCATGCCTTGTTTTTGATGAATTCAAAAGAGTAACAATTTCTTTAAACTGGAGAATATTGTGACTGTAATGAACATCTGGGGAAAAATAGCCTAATAAAATATTCTGATGGTTCCCTGAGATCTGAAGGACAATGTCATCTTCTTGCTTGTTTTCTTTTTCCTTTTTCTATTTGCATAGAAAGCCCAGGTGTGACAAAATGCTAAAACTAACAGATCAGTTGCCATATCACAGATAAGATTAGAACTTTCTTACATTTTTGAAGTTTCATTTTCACTAAACAGTTAAACTCATTGAGTAGCTGTTGAGTACAAGAGACCTCCTGTCTAGGAGATGTCTAGCACCCCTCAAAATTAAAATGCCAATTTGTACGTACTTAATATTACTACTAAGTGAAGCCATACGACATAGTAAAGAAATGCTTGTTTGGTGATTTAATATTTGTCTGGGAATATTCAGGCTGTGATCATGAATTTAGTTTCTGAAGAATAAAGATGTCTTGTTTAAAATCAGACCTTTTAAACAGTCCTAGAACTTTTAGGCTGGTGATCATATTTAATGTTGAGTATGTTGTTGTTAGGATAGAATAATGCTCTGCGGCATTAGAATGTCTTTCAATAAATTGAATAAATAGTATTTGGTCTTTGCTTATACACTGTTATTTTCAGTTTTAGGATACCTTCCTGAGCTTTGGGAGTTTAGTGTGTGTTTTTGTTTTGATGCTTGTGAAGTGTTCCAAACACTGTATATGCTCATTATATGAAATATTTGTTGAGTACTCATCTCATGTTGTACTTGATATTATTAATATTTTATATTTCCTCCTAATTTATATATGCATTAGATATTGTGGTGGTTTTACTCAGCTGGGCATTTGAACTCCACCACAACTGGTCTCTAGCTCTCCCCCCTCAAAGACAAGGGGTAGAAAATACGATGGAAAGGGCTCAAGGGTTGAGATAAGGACAGGGAGATCACTGAACTGTTATCGTCATGAGCAAAACAGACTCAGCATAGTGGAAATTAATGTAATTTATTACCTATTACTAACAAGCTAGAGAAGTGAGAAAGAAAGAAAACAAGGTAAAAACACCTTTCCTCCATCCACCCTTTTCCACCTCCTCCTCCTAAGTGGTACAGAGGAATGGGGGTTGCAGCCAGTCCATAATGCTTTGTCACCTTTGTCACCCACCACTCTGTCACTCTTTCTTTCTGCCCCTGCTCCACATGGGGTTCCTCCTACAGGATGCCATCCTTCCCGAACTGATCCTGCGTGGGCTTCCCACATGCAGAGGCTCTTCAAGAACTGCTCCAATATGGATCCATACCATGGGGTCCATCTGTCAGGATAAAATGCTCCAACGTGGGTCCCCCATGGACAGCAGCTCCCACCCTCCCAACCCTCTGCTCCTGCATGGGCTTCTCTCCATGGGCTGCAGCTCCAGGCTGGGGCCTGCTCCTGCGGGGGTTTTCCATGGGCCGCAGCCTCCCCTAGGCCACATCCACCGGGGGTTCCTCCACGGGCTGCAGCATGGAGATCTGCTCTGCTGTGGGACCCATAGGCTACAGCCTGCCCCACCAGGGGCCTCTTCACAGGCCGCAGGGGAACTTCTGCTCCAGTGTCTGGAGCACCTCCTGCCCTCCTCCTGCGCTGACTTTGTTATCTGGTTCTCACTCCTCACTCTCTCAGCTGCTGTTGCAAAGCAGTTTTTTTCCCTTTTTTCAAACATGTTCTAACAGAGGTGCAAACAACATCACTTATTGGCAGCGGGTCCCTTTTGGAGACAGCTGAAAACGGCCCTTATCAGACATGGGGCAGCTGTTGGGTTCTTCTCACAGAGGCCACCTCTCCAGCTCCCCACTACCAAAACCTTGCCACATAAACCCAGTACAGATATAGATACAGATGTAGATAAAGATATATATATAGATACAGATATATATATAGATACAGATACAGATATAGATATAGATATATATGGATGATATATATGTAGAGAGAGACAGATAACTATATTTTTTTTCTTAGGCTGTCGGAGAAAGGTAGCAACTATGCATTCACCAGCCCCATATATATGAAACCTAGTTTTCAACATGATTGAAAGAAATATTAATTCCTTTCTCCTTTTCCTTACCTCAACTCCCATATATGCAATCACTACTGCATCTGTACATCAAAAACACGTTACTCATTATTTTAATTCAGCTACCTCTAGACAACTCCTTCAAAATTTTAAATGTTCCTGATTACTGACGAAGTAAAACTATATGACTCACAAGCTTCCTATTCTCAAGCATGGTACTAGCATGTTATGACAATTTCCACTTTGTGGGTCACTGTCATTTAGAAATGCATGGGGAGTTGAGTATTGTTGCAGTTGCTTTGTTTCCTGCTTGCATTTGATAAGGACAATGTGAAATTCCAAATCAAGTTAAGCAATAGTTCTTACCCTAATAATATCATCAACTTGGAAACACCTTATAAGCATGCTTTTATAAGATACTTGTATTATCCTGAATGTCATGTGGGTTAGAGACTGACGTGTGGCTGCAGAAGAAATGCTGCTGTTCACCCCCAATCCAGAAAATGAGCCATATAAAGCAAACAGATCAGTAGCTGCTTCAGCAATGCCCACACTGATGTATCTATAGGAACTACAGGGAGGTAAGATAGGTTTCCCCCTTTAACTGAGAATCCACACCAGGAATAACTGAAGACATGATCAAAAATAGCCCCAAAAGACTTTCTCAGGATGGTAAGAAAAAGATCAATAACTACCCTAAAGGAGTATTTTCAGCGAGATCAAGAGCTAAGGGTTTCACTAATTTTTAAAGTGTTTGGTACCTAGACCTGAATGGCTGAATGAGGCATAAATATGCAGACCAAAATTTTCCAAAATGACTAGTGATTTAAACAGAATAATTAATTATTTAACAGTCAGGTAGCATGGAGTGAGTACTGACCACAGTCCAGTTTAAAAGCCAGGAGCTTTTTTTTTTTTTTTTTGAGAGGGAGGGAGAGAGAGAGAGAGAGATCACTGCTTCCTAATGTTTGTAATGACAAGTAGATCTGTAGATCCCCATTGATGATCTACAAATGTTTATGGAGAAACGAATCAAGGGCTTAAATAAATTAGTTTTAAATAATTATGTAGTGAATTAAAGGATTATTTTCTACAAGTTTCTGAAGGATTATCTATCACAGATTGAGAGGAAATACTTTGGATATAAGATAAATAGATCTGGGATAAGTGTCAATAAAATCTAATTGAAGGTAAAATACTTTTCTCAGTCTTGTATCTGTAATGAACTGACCAAATTGGAATAATTTTACACTTATTTTGCATCCTCCTTTGAGTTGAAGCTTGGCATCAATACACCATTTCAGGTTAAGAGATGACTGTCTTTCTAAACAATAGTGCGAGGAAATATTTAGGAAAGCAGAATTTAATTATGTGATTTGGAAGGTGGCCAGGAACCAGGGGTTAACACTGGTACTGTTGCAAAGAGTGCTGTGAGAACTTTAATTGCTTCTAATGCTTAATGCCTTGCTTTCACATTTCATCTGGAAGACAACACCTTCAGCTTCCCAGTCTTTCACTGGATGCTTCATTGGATGGTTCATCAATGCCAGCAGCTTCATTCCCTTTAGTTTCTAGACATTCCTAAGCAGTCACCCATGTAGTCTAATCCTCTTTTCTCTGTGTGCGTTGATGGCAGTTTCAGCATAGAAAAATGGTTGGAGGTTATGTGACATTAGATTGTGGAACAATTTTCTGAGGGAGTGGCTAGAAGCCTAATTACTACAGACGTTTTAAATTGAACTGGACAAAATACTAGAGAATGTATTATGCATTAGCATAAGTACGCGCTGTATCACTGGATAGACTTTTCTATGCTTGATTTTTTACAGCAGAACATTGCCAACAATTGCACTGAAATTGCTGCAGTCTGATTCATTAGCTAACTTCAGGCAATAGGTCAATGTGACATTTCTAATTCAGGAGTTTGGTCACTGTCAGCTCCCTCTGTGGACACTGAGATGAGATAGGCACATCAGAGGTCATGTAGTGTCAATATTGGAATCGTCTCCTGAAAGCTCCTCTCTTTTCCTCTCCTATGGGATTTAAGAGAATATAGGATGAATAGCAGAGTAGGTTTTCTGCTTGAATGTAATGTGTGTAAATACTTCAGGCAATCAGCTGCTCAGATTGTCTTCTGGAAGAGCCACTGTCTTCACTGATGAAAAGCAGTTTAAGGGGGAAAATATATATAACATTTGTATTATCCCCTCTGCTTGTCATCCTAGGTTCTAGTTATCTCTGAAAGAGGGGGGGGGGGGGGGGGGGGGAAGATGGGCTTTCATAGAGATTCATGTGTGCAGCTGGACTTCTGTCAAGGCAACATGTTTGTCTCCAGTGAGTGTAGAGGAATCTAGAGAGAGAAGCCTTTATAAATACCCCTGCCATCAAAGAGTAAGATAAAACTAGAGCTAAATCACATTTCTAGCGCTATGTAAAAGCATCACGGTGAAGGAGTATTTTTTTTTTCTTTCTGAATAATCTCAATAAACACAGAGAACTATAAACAGAGAACCAGTATTTTTCATAAAAAGAGAATCAAGAAAGAGTGTAATATGGTTACAAATGGCATTTTAAAACTATACACCACTTTTTTTTTTTAAAAAAAAAAAAGCTTACTATAGATTTAATATCCGTTATGATAGATAGTGTGTCAGAAGACTCCTAGAAAACGTTGAAATTGATTGCCAAATTAGTGACAATATTAATAGCATTACATCCAGCACCTGGAATAGGGTAGTTAATGCTAAACATTTTTGTATGCCTCTTTCAGAATACTCTGCACAGGGCTGATTCAGAGAAAATACCGTCTTTGAAGATAGAGCCTTAGAAAGCTAACTTTTTCAGGTGACAAAAAGGAGAAGTTCCCCTGGCTGCTGAGGGCTGAGATCATACTGCAGCAAAATGTGTTTGTTGCATTCAAGCAATTCAATTCAATTCAATCCAAAACAATCCAATTTGTTTTGCTTAGGACTTACTGTTGTTTTATTTCTACAATACCATAGGCATGCAAGGTGCTTCATGAGAACACACAGTCCTAGATGGAAAGCAATTACAATGTAATGACAGAGTCCTTGTTTGTACAAGCTACACGAGGATAAGGATATTTAGATGCTTCCTTGTGTTTATTATCCAGATTCTGGGGAGTAAGAATAGAAGGAATTGGAAGTGGGATACAGAAATTTACTTCTCCGTGTTTCAGAGTATTTCTTTGAGTCTCTCAGTCTTTCTTCAGTTGTCCTTAAAGGGCCTACAGAGGACCTCTGTTCTTGATCTTCCCTTTTGAAAGGGCAAGGTTAAGCCCCAGTTGAATGTGTCAGAAGAGGATATACAGCTAGTTAAGGTGGGATCCCAAGGATTAGGTAGGAGAAATGAAAAGGGTTGAAGGAAAGAACTGCCTTGCCATAAATGAATGGAGAGAGAGGAATTAGAGCTAGATTGTAGTTAGCAGGAAGAAAGATGGTGTTGTGACAATGAACATGAGTCTGACTTGGTGCAAAACAGGATGATTTACTGTGAAGCAGACTCTTGTTTGAAGGGAGAGTGGCACATATGACAAGAAGGAAGCAGAAAAAAAAAATGAAATAAAGAGATGCAGTACAAAACCCAGGTAAGCCCAAAGCTGATGAGAATTTTCTTATACTTTCCCTATTTAAAAATATATATATACATACAAAAAGTATCTTGTTTATTGTTCTTTCTGTGATCTCCCACAGTAAATTCACCTTTCATAAGGAAACAAATAAAGCTAAGATGTACCAACCTCTCTGAGTCAAACTCACCTTCCAGCCAATTAGTTCCCACTTCCCTCCTTGAGCCTCCCGCCCCCTGAACAATCAATAAAAAATAAAAAAAAAAAAAACTTATTTTTTTGCTGAGGGTTCGATAGAATTGGAAAATACTTTTGATGGGCTATGTGTTAATGAGGGTTCATCCAGTCTTCTGCCTTATATTGCATATTATACTCCTAATTTATTCAGTATTTTCATGCATTCTCTGTTACACGCTGTGTAACAACTTTTGCGTTCACTACCTTTGCACTGCACATTCATGTTCCTCTTCATTTGGTACTTTACAGCAGTAAGATTTCTCATTCTCTATGAGATTGCACTAAGCACACTTTTCACAGACCCATGTCCAGCCTCTCCCTACTGCACTGGATAATGTAAACCTCCTCCAGCATGCAAATTGCATTCCTGCAGTACCTCCTTTCATAACTGGAGGACTCACTTCTCCTGACCTTCAGAATGATCAGCTTTATTATTATTATTATTATTATTATTATTATTATTATTATTATTATTATTATTATTATTATTAATGTATTGTATTAATAATAATAATAATTTATAGTAATAATTTTTAAAGTTTAGTATTTGGAGGATATATACAAATGTATACAAATTGAAAGATTGTAAGAACAGGATCTCTTTGGTAACAGACATCTTCTACATAGTGCATCAATCATACTTTAAATTTCAGGCTTCAGTTTGTATGCATTACTGACTGCAGTAATGCATACTGACTACTGACTTTGTATGCAAAACTGGCTGGACAGCCGGGCCCAAAGAGTTGTGGTGAAAGGAGTCAAATCCAGTTGGAGGCCAGTCACTAGTGGCGTTCCCCAGGACTCGGTACCGGGGCCAGTCCTCTTTAACATCTCTATCGATGATCTGGATGAGGGGATCGAGTGTACCCTCAGTAAGTTTGCAGATGACACCAAGTTAGGTGCACGTGTCGATCTGCTTGAGGGCAGGAAGGCTCTGCAGGAGGATCTGGATAGGCTGGACCGATGGGCTGAGGTCAACTGTATGAAGTTCAACAAGGCCAAGTGCCGGGTCCTGCACCTGGGGTGCAACAACCCCAAGCAGAGCTACAGGATGGGAGATGAGTGGTTAGAAAGCTGCCTGGCAGAGAAGGACCTGGGAGTATTGGTTGATAGCTGAATATGAGCCAGCAGTGTGCTCAGGTGGCCGAGAAGGCCAACAGCATCCTGGCTTGTATAAGAAGCAGTGTGGCCAGCAGGTCTAGGGAAGTGATTGTCCCCCTGTACTCGGCTCTGGTGAGGCTGCACCTCGAGTACTGTGTTCAGTTTTGGGCCCCTCAATACAAGAAAGACATTGAGGTGCTCGAGCAAGTCCAGAGAATGGCGACAAAGCTGGTGAGGGGTCTGGAGAACAAGTCTTTTGAGGAACGGCTGAGGGAGCTGGGCTTGTTCAGCCTGGAGAAAAGGAGGCTCAGGGGCGACCTTATCGCTCTTTATGTGTACATTATGTATATTAAAGGAGGCTGTAGTGAGGTGTGGGTTGGTCTATTCTCCCACATGCCTGGTGGCAGGATGAGGGGGAATGGGCTAAAGTTGAGCCAGGGGTGTTTTAGGTTGGATATTAGGAAGAACTTCTTTGCTGAGAGGGTTGTGAGGCATTGGAATGGGCTGCCCAGGGAAGTGGTGAAGTCACCATCCCTGGAGGTCTTTAAAAGACATTTAGATGTTGACCTTAGTGATATGGTTTATTGGAGGACTTGTTAGTGTTAGGTCAGAGGTTGGTCTCAATGATCTTGAGGTCGCTTCCAACCTAGACAATTCTGTGATTCTGTGAGTTTTTAGTTTTGCTAAACATAAAACACTGAGTGTTTGCTAGGTATACTGACTGGTCTTGACCAGATTTTTAGATTAAGTTGTTACCCTAGACTCAGTATTTGTGCTCTTACAGGAAAGAATTTGCACCCTTACATCAGAATACTTAAATTTTAATATACATTTTGGAAGTGTAGTCCTTATATACCAATATAAAGGCAATGGAAATGTATTTTGTGGAGTGTGGAGAAGAAAGCTGGAGCACTGAGTGCTCCAGTGTATCTAAACCTAAAATACCTAATTGTCCTAAACCTATATACCGACCAGACAGTGCTAACTGCTTATGTGCACTGATGGAAATTATCATATCTTCCTTCTGCTTTTCTGTGTGGTCATATGAGTAATAACTGGTAGGGTCCCCTATTGGTTCCTGTAGCTCTAATGATGCTTCTTTGAAGGCTGGTGGAAACCAATTTTAATGTGATATGGCTTTGTGAGACTGGATCAGGGATGCACCATTTTTTTAAGATAATAATATCATAGTTTTCATGGTGCCAGTTATCTCAGAGGACCTCAAGAACCCCCAGAGGTGTCTGTTGTTCTGTTTCAGTTTGTATTTTTGTACAGTCACTGTCTGAAGTTCAGATTTTCAAATGCAGACAGCTTGGCTAATAATTTCAGTTTGTACTGAAATTTGTCAGTTTGTACCTGACCTTTGTTCATTTTAATTCAAATCAGGCTGTAATTCTCTTGTGATTTCACCATCATACACTAAAAGGTACTGTGCTGGTGCTGGCTTCCTTTACCAGTGAGATGAAGTGTATTGTCTTGCATTTATTTACAGCACAGTGTATTGACCCAGCACATTTTGCTATATTCTTATGGGTAACATAGATTCTGGCTAGTTTTGACTGTCTTTGCACATTATAGAATCCTTTTGCTTCATATGTTTAGAAGCAATATATATATGCTGGGCTGCCTTCATTTCTGTAAATACTTCATATTTTTTCAAAATTGTATGTTTTCTTTCAGAATTTTCTGCATATTCATTACACACACAACACACTTTTTTTATATAGGTATGTGGTAAATATAAAATGCTATTATATTGCTGGTATTGTGGCATTACATTGTACATATCAGGAGCTGAAAGGACAAGACACAAAATTCTTCTCCCAGTGATTAGTGCTTCTGTTATGAAATTACTTGCCTTGTCAAGGATGATTTAGAAAGTAAAAAAGTCTGTAAGAGAGAATCTGGACACTACTGTACAGAATAACTATCAGTTCTAATTGTCCTAAACTATTAATTTTATCCATGAGTATATTTTCCGGGACAAGCCAGAGGATTCAAGTAAGGTTTAAACCAGTGTAAGAAGCCATCCATCTATTACAATGGCTAAACTAATTTATTATGAATTAAGTGGTGCCAGTTCTTTGTGTAGGAAATTCTAAAATTATATTGTGTCCAGCATGCAAACAAAGGTTATGGAAAATTTTCTGTACTTGAAGCAGTTTTTGCTTCTCTTTCAGATGTTGATGACTATAACTGGAACATGAACATAAGTTTAGATCCTATTACAGAATTAATAAAAAAGCTTACTCAGACAGAGAGACATGATTCCTATCTTGAGATTCTTATGATTTAAGGTTCACATACTTTAACCTCTTAGTCAAATTAGAATTCTATTGAAGCTAATGAACCTATTTCCTTGAATTTAAATTTACTGGATCAGTACACTTTTGGACAGGTAGGTATGATAAAAAATTATGAAATCAATGCAGTGACAAGCTTAAGAAAGAAATTTTGAGAAGATATTTGGATCCATGTATGAAATAATTTAAATCCAAAAAAGAAAAAAAAAAGTATAAACATTTTTCATTTATTATCTTTTTATGACAATAAATAAATATTGCAATTTTCAGTTTAAAGAAATAATCTTGTGTAGACTATTATTGGGATTTGGGAGGTTTTATAAAAAAACATTAATATGTACACACAGCTACAAAAGCTTTGATCCCTTCTGGATCTAATGTTCTAGATGAACATGGATGAAAACCAAAAACCCAAAATGAGAAACATATATATATAATTCAGCTGTGGGATTAATTAAACATTTTTTCTTTTTTTTTTTTTTTTTTTCTTTTTACTTTTTCTCTAGGGATTTGACTTTCACCTCCATATCCTTGCAACAGTAATGCTGCTAGATCCCTACCTACACTTCTTACTCTTTGAAGTTCATGATAGTTTCTGAAGTCATATTTCATTTGGACAGAGTTATTTCTTTCTCCCTGTTTGTGTGTGTGTGTGTGCCTGTTGTGGAAAAACACCGGAGTTAACTCATGAAATGCTCACTTTTTCTAGTGTTCATACAGATACCATACGAAAGGAATGTTCATACCATATGAAAGGAATTTCCATAGGTTCCATATGACTAGAGAACTAGCCATATGGAGTAGCTTTTGACATACAGGTGAAATGGACTACATGCGGAAGATGATAAAATTGGCAATTTGTAATATTTTTGTTCACGTAAAAAGTTGCATAAAAATATTACTCAAGGTAACATTTTTGTAATGTGTAATATGAAAAGATGAATATTGGAGTAGCAATGATAATTTAATTTTATTATGTTGAATGTCTCTTTACAACCTTACAAAGCTGCATTTACAACTTCATTTGTAACTCCAAAAAATAACTTCAAAACTCTTGAACCTGCTTCTTAGGAAAAAAAGAAAAAAAAAAAAAAAAGATAATCTTTCTTGACACTGTAATCCAAAATCATCCCATTCATCCCACTGAAGTCTGAATGTAGTAGAAGATTTGGGGAGTACCATTGCACAGAGTGTCAAGCCAGAAAGCTTTTGATTCTATTCTGGCTCAGGTTAAATTGTAACTGAAAGTATTCTCTTTCAGTTCTAGTGCTAAGGGAAAAAAAAATGAAATAATATTTTCAATATTTTCAATTCAGTTAATGATTGAAAAAAAATATGAAAAAATAAAACATAATAAAATTATAATCTGATTCATTTTCTGTCAGGTTTGACAAAGATTGCAGAATATACTGAAATCTTCATATTCTGATTTTGTTGAAGAAACAATAATAGTTCAGACTGTTTAGTAGTATGGGTTTGAATCTCTTCCCCACTCTTGACTTTTTATTTTTTATTTCTATTTTTTTTTTTATTTTTTATAATGCAATGTTTTTATGAGCTTTTCAGTTCTTTTCTTTGAGTTTTCTTATGAAAAGAATTAAAAATAGCATTCCTGATACTATTACCTTTGGATTCATGTCATGTTATTGTAGAGGCCTGCTAGTATGCTCCTGATAGCTTATGGAACTTGATTGAAAAGTTAATTTCTACAAGATTTAGGATTTCAGTTTTCATTTGCTGCGAAAAATTAGGCACAGATTATATGGACTATAGAGATGTTGGTGCTTTTTATTATTTTTTACCTTAGCAAAGGCTGTCCTGATTTTCTGTGCTTACAAACAGTTCAATAAGCCTAAAAGATAAATTACAGAAAAGTTATGTATAATAACATGTATAATATTATGTGCAATAATATGTATAAAGTATGTTGTCGGCATAAGATATCTATTATGAAAACACAGCAGGTTAGATACATACTCATAAAAAGCATAAATAAAAACATATACGGATTTAAGTGAAAGCAGCATGAAATGCTTGTGAGGTTTATGAAAAATTGTGAGAATACTAGTAAGTGTGTACAACGTATGTATTTTTAAAAGGCATCAATATTAGTACACTTCATTGTTGGAATTTAGGTTATATATATATTTTTTTTTCTTCCAAGTCTTTAACCTTAATATGTAAAACCCAAACCACTTGAATTACCTTTAAAAGATTTTGCCAGTTTCAAAACATATATTTCTGACTTATTCCTGAGAATGAAGTAGACCCTGCTTATCCCTTACCTGCCCAGTTTTGAACTGTAAAGGTGTTTGCAGAATACTGGAATATGCTTTTCACATGTCCCAGATTCATGTCCCAGATTTGTTGAGTCTAAATACTGTATGATAAGAGCTAGAAAATGGGCCCTCGTGTTTGGCAATCTGTAGCCATGATAAACATCTGTGTCCATAATACTTCCATTAATAGGCTGTGCTATCCTCATACCAGAATTTCATTACACTGCAGAGGCAGAGTAGCTGAGTAAGAAGAGATAACTAGTAGCTTATAAGAGCTCCGTTAAGAACAGTTGTAGACATTTTGAGAAAAAATGAGGTGTAACTATCTTTGAAGTAATTTCTTGATCTCTGAAAGATATTTAATAGTTATTTTATTGTCTTAATAAGTGGATTTATATATATATATATATTAACCATTGCTTCCAGTAGAGTACTACTAACTTTTATTTCAGGTACACATTACATATTTACCATTTTCTGGTGGTCTTCTATAGTACTGAAGCAGATATTGTCATGACTACTCATGTTGTCTGAAAATGGAGTGTTGCTGCTGGATCAGTATGAAATATACAAGAATATAATACTTTCCATATCATTACTCAAAAAAAGCTCTGGACTGGAACAGTGTTCAGTACCATCTTTGTACTAGCTTTGATAAATGCATGTTAGGAAGAAGAATTATGGTCTCATAACAATGGTCTCCCATCATCAAAATTGTGTCACATCTGGAAGAGTGAACTGAAATCAGTTTCAGGGCAAAGGTTTTGACTATGGTTATACAGAAAGTGAGTACCTTTGTAAATAATGACTACAACAGATTCTTGTTGTTGTTGTTACTCATGGCTGCTATGGTATAAGGACAAATAACAGTATTTATTATGCTGAACACTATAGTAATTTAAAAGCACTAGAAACTAATAGTTAGCCCCTATTCTGAAGAGCTTACAGTTAAATCATGAGACAGATCATGAGAGCAACTATCTTCTCCAGTTTTGTTCATTTCTGTATAGGTGTAGGAGAGGTGAGTTCTGCTGAGAGACAGTAGAGCAAGAATCCACGATGTAAAGAGATGCTGCAGGTAAAAGTTGGGCAGGGGACACAACAGAAAGTAAGTGTGGGTATGTAAAGAAGCTCAGGCTTCTTTTCCTAAGAGAAGGAAGTGTGAACAACTTCAGAGTGAGTCGTTATACAGAAAGTCCTCAAAGAAAGACATAGAAGGATATAGAGGATGAAAAGAGGATGGAGACAAGAGCAAGAAACTAAACATTGTGACTTGGTTAACTAGAATTAGAGGTTGGCTTCTGAGATGAATCAAAAGGCAATACAGAGGGACTGAATAATTGCAGTGATAATAGCACATATTTTCAAGAGAGTAGAAGCTGTAATTAGCTTTGAATTCAGCTGAAATAAAAAGGACAGGTATAGATTCATCCACAGATACAAACAGAAGACCATTTTTTTCTCATATTTGTGATGGATGTGAGAACCTCAACCAAGAATATGAAAAGAGGGAAATCAATATTGCTATAAATCTCTGAAAAATTCCTTATTTTTTTCTTCCATTAAGCTGCTTTTTATTTTTTTTTTAATTATTATCTTTTGTAGAAGAAGAATAGTGTTTGTTATCCATCATGCATAGTTCAATCAGATCGACTAATCAGTATTGCAATGAAAGACATGAGGAAACCAGTTAAGTTAGTCATGATGGTGCACCTGCGTTTTCTTTATGTCTGGTCATCTTTTGTAAAAGTTACTTCTGCAACCCTATGCCCTTTTCCTCACACACTCATTAGCAGGCTTTCATTAAGCATTCAATGACTTATAAAGAGAATCTTGAATTGCCAACAGACATCTAAGATGTAGGATAACTCTTTGGTTAGCTAGTAATACTTACTTGCAATCCATATTGGTGAAGGACTTGTATTTTAATTTCCTTTCATATTATGTTTTTGTTACAAAGGGTCTTCACAATTTTGGTGAAAACCTTTTTCTCACAAGTAACTGCTTAACAAAAAAAAACATTCATCAGCTCTTTTCATTCACTTATCTTGGGTAGACTGTTTAGACCATGATGTCATTCTCCTTTTCTTGCAAAGCACTTGATTGATAATCATTTTGCTAAAACCAATCTGAATTAAAAAATAAATCTGTTCCCCATTCATTGGGCAGTAGGACAGTGGCATTGGACATAATATTTTCGTAAACATACATCTTCATGTCCCCTTTTCTAGCTCCTTTGTATGCTTTATATAAATTTATTTAAGTTTAATTTAAAAAAAATGTTGATCGGTCCTGACCTTGGATGGAGAATTTAGAGTTGAGAGGATAGAGGTATGTTCAGTGTAAGAATGGGGAAAATAAAAGATGTGATACTAGATTTCTCATGTGGAGAGAGGTAATTTAATAGAAAGTAGATTGTGGTTTTGCCATAATGAGAGAGGAGTAACATATCACATCTGCTTCAGGGCAAGCACTTGCTTGCAGATAACTCAAGAATAGTTAATCCAATGTTCAAATACATTATTACTCATCCTTCTGCCTCTGTCATGACTGGCCAATGATTTTTCAGGAGTTTTAAACTAAATATACAAATAATGTACCAAAGAGGAACGGTATGTTTAGTAAGGGTCATATATTGCTCTACAGGACAAAGCATGAAGGCCATTGCTCTGTCTAGCCCAGTATTCTACCGAAATAGATGGAAAGTAACATAAGAGAACAGATCAGTTAGCATTATTTCTCTGGTATGCCATCTCTGATAATGCCAAAAACTTACTGAAGAAGAGACTGCAAGTTCCAACCTTTTTCTTTTTTTTCCCTCCTTTTTTTTTTTTTTTTTTTTTTCAGTATCCCAGGAGGCTTTTTTTTTTTTTCTAATCATTACTGTTTAAACACATGTACAGTTTAGCCTTCGTGGTATGTTCATCCAATCAGTTAAAATTTGTGTCAGGAAATTTCATATGGTGTCTCTAGTTCTTCTGTTTTATGTTGTTATAAAAAACAGTTCACTTTTCCTGTGGCACTCAGAATTGTGTGTGTGGACATACATATGTACTCCTCTAGTAGATTAAACTGTTTAATTTGCCATCATAAAGTGTTCCTATACTTTGACCTACCTTTGAACCTTTGTAGTTCAACTGTATCTTTCCAGTTTTAAACTGCCTAGGTAGTACAGCTTATGAAGTAATGCTTTTTTTGTTTTGTTTTTCTGTTTTCTTTTCAATCCTTTTATTAATAACTCATACCATCTTGCTTCCAGTTCTGACAGCCACAGATCTCTAGGTTGATGTTTCTTTTGAAACATTTCTAGTGTGATTTCCAAATCTTTCCTTTAGATGCTAATAGCCAATTTAGAGTATATCACCGTGTATCTATAGTTAGAGCTGTTTTTTAATACATGCATTACTTTGTTTTTATTGGCATTGAATTTCAGCTGCTATTTTATCATCTGGTTTCACAGCAGTGTTAATCTCTTTGTAGCTTTCAAAATTTTCCTTTTACCACTCAGAAAAATGTATTTCCATAGTGTATGTATGCACTTCATGGTTCCAGCTCAGCAAAAGCTGCAGCATCACAGCTTCTTAGTTGTCAGACATTCCAACTCATGTTCATCTGTATTTTTGTCTTTTTGTTAATAAAATTGTGCAGGTTTCTTCATGTAAGAAAGATTACTAGGCTTTCTATCATTGTTACTTTATTTTATTTTCTTCTTTTTCTGTTTTCCTTGTTCCTTTGTAGGGCAAGGATACTAGAAGTAGAGAGATTCTAAGTTCATTCAATATACACAGATAGTATTGTCCTGTTGTTTGAAAGAGAGTATTTCTGAGATGGGTTGGGAATTTTGGTCAGAAAATAAGCCTTGCAGCTCTTGGGTCTCTTTCCACTCTGGTGTAAGTTGTCGATTGCTGTTTCAAGATTTTTCTAGTGTAAAATGATCAGTTGACTCTGCTAACCAGTATTTTACTTTTTTACAGTTTTTACTTTTTTTCTATTTTTTTCCTTATTTTTTTTAAGACAACTTTAATAGATTGGAAGCTTGAATGGAACTTATGATTATTAAATGGCTGGAAATTATACCTCAGGCTCCTGATAACCTATAACGTCATGCAAATTCACAAACAATTATCACAAGACAGCTTGCTTACAGGAATCCTTAACTATTAATAAAAAGTCTATAGCCAACAAATACTTAGTTACAGCACAAGTCCTAGTTCAAAAATTTTCAAGTAAAGATGATTTCTTCTCTGTTAAATTAAAAAAAAAAAAAAAAAAAAAAAAAAAGGAAATGGTAGGATTTTTGACCATCAGAAATTTATAAATTGTCTCACAGTTTATGTGTCACACAGTCCAGCCTGTGTGAAGTAATTGCCTCTGTAAATCTGAGCTCCTAGCCAAAGTGACTTCTGACCCCAAATCTCTAATATGACACATTCTACTTGAACCAAACTGTTGAGAATAAAGAGATTCTTTTTGTCTTTTTTTTTTTTTTTTAATTATTATTATCATTATTATTTTAATTTTTAATTTGTTTGTTGGTTTGGTTGGTTGGTTGGTTGGTTTGGTAATCTTTGTGTGTTTTTTTATTATTATTATTTGTTTAAAGCAATTTTTTGGACATAATTATTTTTTGGTATTTGGGGTTAATAAGAAATTGAAACATATCCTGGCATAAGAGATAAAAGAAGAGTTGCATTTGGGATTTACTTTTTAAAAACAAACAAACTAACTAACTAACTAACTAACAAAAACCACTTCTTCCCTGTCATCCTAAAGCTTAATTTTTATTGTTAATTTATATATTTTGTATTATTTTATCTACAGTATACTTTTTACATCTGTGTTGTAGAATAACAGCATTCTAATTCTGTTTAAAAAGGCAGTTCTTGTAGATGCATTAGAAATGTTTCATTTTTCATAATTACTGGATTTTTTGCATTTATTTTTCATTGATTTTTAAATGTTAAATGTTTTTTGTTGTTGTTTATGAATGAATTTAATGTTATTTTAGGTTTAAAGCTTTGAAAGTAAATATATAACCTATTACTTTTGAGGCAACTTCATCCATTGCTGCTTATTAACAAGGATTAATAGTACTTAAAATTAAAATTTAATTAGACCTGTCAAACAGATCAAAGGAAATCAGGTCATATATATGTGTACTGTTAATGTAACTGAATGTCAAACTCATTATATGGTATTATAATTTTGCCACATTTAGGGTAACTTTAAGAAGAAGTACCTGAAATAGTTGGCATTTACAGCACATATAATGTCTCTGCCTTTAGGCATAGCCTGAGGCTGAGAGCATTTTTATGAAGTGGAACTCTAGTAGAATCCATTTTCATAAATAAAAATAGAATTTAAGTTATTCTTTCCAGGGATTAGCTATCTGAGACTATTCAGGAATGTATTTATATTTGTGTTAATTTCCTTTAGCATGCTAATTTGATTCTATTTCACATTTGTATGCTCAAGTACAAACTCCTTCAGGACCATCCCTACGTCAATCAGCACATGCAAATATGTTCTTGCCGTTTTGCTTAAGCTACTCTTGAAAGAAATTTAGGGAAGTAGATTTATAAAGTATTTCCAAGGGATTTCATTTCTTAATGGTTAGCTTTACGTTTGCTATCCATATTAACAAAGTAGTATAGTCACATATTGCTAGAAGCTTATCTTAATTTTACATATGATATTAGAAAATATGAGTGTCTTAAATCATTACTAAAATAGCGTACATTTTATAGCTGATAAGAAATGTTAGGCCCCTGGATCTCCTTTCAAATATTGTATTCTAGTAGAAGTCTCTTCACAATCCCATTTTCAAGTAGTGGACATGATTTGGGTAGCATACGGTTAGGTTTCTGCCTGAACATTAGTCTAAATTTTAAGCAACTCTTTGATTAGCACTTACTTATTTTGTCTTTTAGGTAACTAGTGGTATTTCCAGGTCCCCTTCATAAGATGATAACTAGATGACAAATGTCTGTTGAAGGGGTATGAGAAAAGCAGTAAAGGTGAAACTTTTATTAAATGTAGTAATAAGGAATAAGAGATTTGGAGTCAATTTTGGAGAGAAAAAGAAAAAGACTTACAGAAAAAGAAGCAGCATAATGTAAGAGAATGCTGTTTTTTTTTTAGATGACATAGGTTAGAAGCAGAAAGAGGAGGAAATTAGCACAACAACAAAAACAAACAAAAAAGATGCGACGATCTGTTATGGTATGATTAAGTCAATATTGATAAAAAATGGCATCAAAAAGTAATAAGTCATATTCAAATATATATATATATGTAATATACTGTGTCTGTTTTTTCTAGTGTGTTTGTGTTGGTATTCCTTTTCCTTACATGCACATGAACTCAACAAGTATGCAAATAAGATATCGATTCATAATGTGTTACAGCTAAAGTCACAATAAGGTGAATAACAGTATTCTATTTTCTGTAAACTGCAGAGCATAAGGATTTCAAGAGGGGTAGTAGTTGTTTTCACCTTTTCATTCAGTATTTTGTTGTATGATATCTTATAGTATTTACTGTTTTGGCGACTAGACATGAAGTAGATTTTCTGAGGATCATCTTTGCTACATACAAGTCCACAAAGTGATTATTTCTCTTTGAAGATTTTGTGTCACACTGTTTCTCTGGTTTACAGCTTGTGTTTCAAACGCGAGACCCGTGTTCTGTGCAGTCTCCTTCTGATTATGTAGCTAATTCGAAGGACCACAAATAGAACTCCTAAATATGTGACATTGAAGGTCAATCTGAAATGTCTTGTAATTTTCTGGATTACAGACAAAAACAAGGCAATTTCTTCCGTGTTGTGGTGTGTGATGTTTCAATGATACATGCATCTTTGGTGTCACCTGAATATCAACAGCCAGTATCCCCATCTTCAAGCAGTGGCACAGAGGAGTTTCCTCCCAATTAATTATTTATTGGGAGGAAGGTGTTCTCATTGTATAGTATCACTTTTGAACTCTCTGGAGAAACATTAGTGGAACACTTTTTTATTTATTATTGTTATTTTTAGTTGACAGAATAAAACCAGAGGTCCTTTCTTCACATCTATTTTTTTTTTTTTTTAATTTATAAAGAATGTTTTTAAGGATGTATCTAGTTTCATTACTTAAAAAAATACTGTAGAACCAGAAAATTGGATAATATAACTTTATCAGTGGAAGCCCAATATTCTCAGTCTTTGCTACAAGAAACCTTTGTCTGAGGAAGCTCATGGAGTTATTTCAAGAAATGAAAACTTTTTTTTTTAATTATTGGTTCTGTCATTAGAAAGACAGCTGTTATGTTGGCTTTGAAATATTAGCTTGTTTCTATATGATAATAATCCTTGATCTTTGATAATGATGATTGATGAAATTACTGTTCAGTGTCTCCCTAAATATATGATAAGCTTTACTTACAGACTGTAATGTTATTATTAAAGAATTAAAAGTCAGGGCAAGTCCTACAGTCCAGAAAAACTTCTCCCATAGGTATGTACATAATTAAGAAGTCTTCTATGTGCCAATTCCATTTCCTGTGCAGCTCTGTCTTTTCTTATACCCACAGGATCTAAAATTCATGTATGAGAGTAATGGGGACTTGGCTTCTGATCTCTGTGTTTTTTCCTTTTAAAAATCATTCCTGAAGTCATTTGGGCTACTGTTCTAATATCAGTCTGGTGATTACTGATTGTATTTTATAAATCACTCATTTCTATATCGTATACCTAATAGGCTAAGAAAGCTACCAGGTTATATATGTGTATGTATACACATTTAGAGACTTTTAACATTTGTAATTGTTTGTGTACTAGATTATTTATGGTATGAGGTAAGTGAAGTTACTATAAATGCAGCATAACTGCAACACTCTATGCAACACGTTGTTGCCCCTCTTAGCACACAACTCACCTCTTACACTGCTTGAATGCAATATAGAACGCACCCTGCTTCTTCTATTGCCATGGACTGTAACATAAAGTCAGCAAGGCAGCTGGAGCCATTTAATCAAATCTGTGTTTCATCTAACCTTTGCCAGATGTGCCCCATAAACAGAACTGAATTGTGAGGAGTAGCAAAATCCTGTTTAAACAATTTATTTTTGAAGTCTACAGAAATGTTATTATTTTTACACAACACTGATGGCATTAGCTACAAGGCATGAATGTAAAAATTACTGTGCTTCTAAATGAAAGTGAGATTAATACAGATTTCATGAGAAAACAGCAACAGCAATTTCATTGGACTTGATGCAGCACAGTCTTTACTCATTTTAATATTGAGTCATTTAGTTTAATGCTTATGCTTAAAATATGCACTTTCTGATTGAAAACTAATATATCTGAACAATTTTCTAGCATAATACAATACTGATAATATTATGGCTATTCAGAATCATCATCAGATACAGCATTCAGCTAAAGTAGGAACTTCTCTTAAAAGAATCAAAAAATATTTCCTGTCATGTCCAATGCAATGAAAGTAAAACAGATAATTTTTGTTCACTGTGTTTGTGGGAAAACGGATGAGCTTATTATAAATATTTTTTTTCTTTCCCTACCATTTCTATCTCAACTTGCAATGAAGTATTTATTCCTCAGGTTCTTTTCACATATTGTCCAGTGAAACAACTGCATATGCCATAATACCACCAATTTCTAACCAGATTGTTACAGACAAGCTACAGAGAGACTGGTTTTATTATTGTAATTTATCTTGAATTTCATACATCCAAACAGGAATGAAATAGCCTCTTAGCATAATTGTATTAATATGTCCTCCATGGAATCACACTCCGTGATGTGAACAGAAATTAACTATTGGATTAAATCATTGCAATATCCTTATAGGTGGGTGGCAAACTCAGACTGAGGATCTTGGTGAAAGTATGCATTTAAGTAATGTCAGCTTCAGCAAACCAGGCTGACCTTAATCAGCTTTTTGTTTTATGGCTTTGTATATGCGGAGGCAGTATTTCCTGAACAGCCTCATAATTTATGATCAGCCTGAGTAATTCAAAAGAACTAAAGCTGAAAAGAAAATAGAGAAGACAAGGAAAATGAAAAACACATAGTAAATCCACCTTCTCATGAATGTCTCAGATACCACTGCCCATTTAAAAACTGTTCTTTGAGATCTGAGGTGAAAATGGCTATTATAGAAACTGTCTAAACTTAATTGACTAAGTTTTCCTGCTAGGGCCTTAAGAGCTGGAGCTTACCAAAACTGACTATATGGCTCTAGAGCTATATGGGGCCCCTGATGGTGTCTCCTCAATTCTGCTAGTAAAAGGCAAAAGCTTAGGTGGAAGCAGATGAATCTTACTCGATAACACACTTGAACACCTGGTGTCAACAACAGGGATTTGCCTTTTATGACCATGGGATTCACTTTGAGGACTGAGGACTTCAGGGAGAAAAACAGTCCACCTGATAAAGTGGGGCAAGAGCATCTTTGTCAACAGTTTGGCCAACTTAATAAGGAGAACTTTAAACTATGAATGTTGGACACAAGTGAGGAAGGTGTGGACATGGTTAGAAAGCAAAGTTTTCTGAGTGATGGGAAGGAGAGAGACCTCAGGAATGACAACAAGTAGCAAAGGGATACCTGCCTCAGGGTATAGGTACATAAATAAACAAAGCCTGGAAAACCAGTAGGTCACAAAATGCAGCACCATTGGAATAACTGAGATATGCTGGGAAGGTTCACATAACTGGAGTGTGGTGATAAATGGGTGCAAAGTCCTCTGAAAGACACAGAAGATGAGGAGTGGGCTGTTCTAGGGAGAAGGAGCAGCACAGATATATGGAGCTCTCCTGTAGGACAAACAATAGGCTAGTAGAGAGCTCATGGGTCAGGATCAGAAAAGAGGTGCAACATGGTTGTAGAATTTTGTTACAGACCATGTGATCAGTTGAGAAATTGAACGAATTCTGTAAACAATTTGATTAAGTCTCAGTATTACAGACCATGGGAGCCTTTAACCTTCCTGAGAGATGCTGAAAGGTCAGTATGGTAGGACACAACCTTTCCTGGAGGTTTCTAGAGATGGTATTCAGGATAACTTCTTAAAACAGGTACAGGATGGGCCAGTCAGGTGTGGCACACAGATGCATTCACAGACAAGGAAGAACTATTTCGGGATATAACAATCAAAGGCAGACTTGTCTGCAGTGTGAAACAGTGGCAGATCCTGAAGGAAGTGACAATGGATAGCAGCAGAGTACAGACCCTACTTCAGGCAAATAGACATAAACATAATCAGGAAACTTGTAGGTGGGAACCTGTGGGAGACAGCTTTGAAATGTAAAGCATCTCATAAAAGCCTGAAGAATTTTAAGCTTGGTCTTAGTATCGGATAGATGGTCTATCTGATACTAAGCAAAATGCATAAAAGTATCAGGAGACTGGCTTCACTAAGCAAGGACCTCATGTTGGAGCAAAACAAAAAGGCAGTTAACAGGAGATGGAAGCACGCATGGGGTACAAAGGAGGGATTTAGAAGCATTACTCAAGCATGCAGGAACAAAGGGATATCAAGAGCAACAAAAACTTCTACTGAACAAAGAAAATATGGTCCCAATTGTAAACAGCATAGGTGATTTAGTAAGAATAGATACAAATAGGTCTGGGGTACTCAAAGCTTTCTTTGTGTTAGTCTTCACCAATAGTCATGTAGATCCTGAAAGACTCAAGGAGAAGAAGAATTAGCAGTGGTTGAGGTTTGAATCTAGGATTGTTTTAGGGAACTAAATCCATACCTACCCAAGGCATATGATGAGCTGCATTCGAGGTTGCAGACAGAGTTTGTCAGAGGGTAGCTTTTCCTAACAGCTTTGAAAGGTTGTGGAGAGGGCAGAAGTCTAAGGATACTGAGAATTAATGACAAGAGGAAGTCAAATATAGTTCCCATCTTCAACAAAAGACCAAAGGACAAGCCAGGAATCTACCATCAACCTCACTGAGACACTGAGAAAATCATGGAGCAAGTCCTATGAGAGTGCATTTCTAAGCACATGAGGGAGATGGTGAATGGGAGCAGTCAGCAATGATTTACCCAGGGTAAATCATGTTTAACCAACCTGATTTCTTTTTGCAATAAAATTACTGGATTTCTGGATGACAGAAGGATCAAAAAACTTTACCAAGTCTTTTGATAGTGTCTCTCACAATATTCTCGTATCCATGTTAGAACACTGCAGTCTGGTTGGATAATAGGGTTTGTGGTAGTCATTAATAGGTTGTACTCTAGCTGGAGGCTGGTGTTAAGTACAATAATGCAGGGCACTGTCTGGATAGTCTTGTTAACACCTTTATTACTAGAGGACCTGGTGGCATGCAGTCTCACCAAGTTTTCAGATACCACCAAAAAGAGAGGATCATTTTAAGCGCTTGAAGTCAGAGCTACCATCTGGAGGGTATACAGGAATGGACTGACAGGAACCTTATGAAATTTGACAAGAAACAATGCAAAGTCCTACACCTGAGAAGGAAGAGCTCCTTGCAGTGATAATGTCTGGAGACTTACAGGTCTGAAGAAAACGCTCTGGTGTTATTGGCAGACAGCAAACTGAACTTGAGTCATCAGCTACCTGGCAGTGGAGATGGCCAGCAGCCTCCTCAGGTATTTTAACAGGAGCAGAGCCACTGAATGATTCCTCTTAAGTACTCACTAAAACAGATGTAGAAAACTACATCCAGTTTTGTCCTCACAGTAGAAGACAGGTGTTAATAAACTAGAGTGAGTTCAGCAGAGGATGCCATGATTATTGGAGGCTGGAGATGTGTAAGGAGAATCTGGAGGAACTGGTCCTATTCAGCTTGGAGAAGAGATGATTTGGGGACAGCAAGGGGACTAACAGCAGCCTACCTTTAGTTTATTAAGAGGATGGAGCCAAACTCTTCACAATAACGCAACATGGGAAAACAAAATAAAACAAACATAAGTTAAATTGTCAGTGGTTAAGATGAAATAAGGAGTTTTTTCCCCATAGCACCAGTCAGGTATTGGAACAGGTTGTCCACAGAGGCTGTGCTGTTTCCCCATCTCTCTTTGTCCTTGGAGGTTTTCAGGACCAGACTGGATGATGCTCAGAGCTACCTGGTCTGACTTGCCCCTGCTTTGAACAGGGATTTGGATGAGAGACCCCCCTGTGGTCCTTTCCATGCTGAAATAGCCTATGATTCTGTGACATCCTATGTATATGTCTTTTTTTTTTTTTTGATTGTTAAGGAATCCCAGAGTGATGAATTCAGAATTAAGCATATTAACTTGTATAAATCTACTATTACATGAGACTAATTCCGTTCTGAAGGTGATAGTCACTGGTCAGCAGTTACAAGTTATCTAATGTAGAATTAATATCATTTAAGTTTTAGAAGGTTTGGTACTTAGTCTGAGATGATCAGCCAGGCTTTTTTAGTATTTCATGTGAAAAGTTAAGTACTTTCAGAGGGCTCTTGGTCTCATCTGCTTCAGAAAGCTGTTTTAGAGTGCAGTACATTGCCCTTGGAAAAGCTTATCTCTTTTCACTGAAGAACGTGATAAAAGTATTTTAGATTAAGTGTCAAGTTTTGGATAGCTTTGATGTTAGATGAGGTGAGTCCTTCCTTCAGCCTGCATTTCTTTATTCCCACTTCCATTTCCCAATATCCCACACCACTCAATAAAGTCTGTGCAAGAATATCGTTCAAGAAGATAATGTACCCCTAACAAATATAATGATTTTTATAATCTTCATAAGTAGGTAAATCAGTAACAGTAAAGCTAGTAATAGAATAGTTGTACAAAATACAAATTTTATCCACACCAGTTTTAACAGCACTGCAAACAAAGTTTGTTGCAATAACTTTTTTTTTTTTTCTTAAGGTAAATTCTGGATAAGAATTTTCTTTATTGTATGCCACTTTATATTACAAGGAAAGAAAATGTAGAAGGCTGGGGTAATCCATTTACAGAATTATAGGATATCTTACCCTTACCTATTAAGACAGCATAAAATCCTTTTAAAAAAGAAAGTTTGAAGACAGATTTTTAATCTTTGATTAATCCATAAGTGACAAAACATCCTTTGCTTCTTTATCACCTGAACTTTAGAGTTCAGAAAATTAAAGGGTATACTATAAAGGGTACTATAAAGATTAGTACTTCAAAGTCATTTAAGCAACATGTGAATAGTGGTGTGGTTTTTGTTTGTTTGTTTAGATTTTTTTTGTTTAGTTTTTCATTGTTTATGATTATTACTTTATTTTGTATTTTAGACAGCATATAAAAATAAGGAAAATGTTGCTAAAATATGGACAAAAGAACTTTTAAAAAGAGAGTAGTGTAGAGTTACTTTTTTTCCTGTTTTCATTTGGTGTAGTCAATAGAAAATGTACAATTTGGATCCTTTAACTCTGGATCCTTTGCACATACAAGAATAAGGCATTAAACTTCACAAATATTGAATTATATATATCATATCATATACATATCATCAATATGCATATGATATCAAATACATATCATCTGTAGTAGTTATTAAAAAATAGATAAGTATCAAGTATTAGATATTTAGAAATGGAAATGTTACTTCTCATCTTCTTTTTCATCTAATATTCCATATTTGAGTCTTCGAATGTCTGTGGGTTTAGCCCTCTGAAATTCATTGTCAGTCCAGTGGGTTAGTGCTATAGACGTCATTGAAATTATATTTCTAGTAATGAGATATACACTGGTATCTCTGATGGGAGCACTTTAGAGAACAATACATTGATGGTGTTGACATTATACTAACACTGTCTTATCAAAATAATTCCATACCAAGTGCAGTCATGTGTAAAAGGTTGCAGATACCTGACACACAAAAAAAAATAAAAAAAAATGTCTTTTGATAAAACAAATTGCTGTTGAATTTAAAAGTTATACTTACTGAGAATCAGATTGTCACCCAGGAAATGTCATTGCTGCATCCTTTTGGCCTGTAATCAATCTTTGCACATGGTTCAATCCTGCAGAAAGGTTTGAGGTACACAAGTAAAGTTTAAAACAAAACTGTTACAACTATACCATGATATGAATTAGGTAGAATAGTGTTATTTCAAATAATTTAAACAAACAAACAAAAAGTAGTCTTCCTTTTTTGACATTTACCTTTACAGTTTTCCTCTTGGATTTTAACTGAATCTTGGAAAACTTTAATTGTTACAAGCTCTTCACCGTCTTCATCAGAGTAGTGTTACCATAGGACGCAATTACTCACTAGTGGCAATATCATTCATTTCTTGCAAGGTGAGAAGATTATTTAAATGGGGGAGTAAAACAATTTTTTCCTCTCTTCTTTAGCTTACATTTTGAGTCCAATTTCAGGACATAGAAAAATGAGTCTGTTTGTCTCTTGTGGACAGTAGTCCATATCATAAAGCATCATGAATTACTCAGTTAAACTGGCAGAATTTTGGCGAAATAGCATAAATCCCAGCCAACACACAAGCTGATTTACTTCATAGGTACATTCAGAACATCTGCAGAGTAGTGATATTAATTCTACTGAAAGAGCTTATCTTTTCTTATATGCAGAATAAGAATATAGATAAATATAGATAAATAGAATATAGATAAATAAGAGATTCTGCTTCCAATGTATATTTTTAGCCTTCATTGAAAGTAAGGCCAAGTAATTCATAAGCTCTTGGCAGGTCACTTTCTATGTAAGATTTACAAATCATAGAACAGAAAGGTTTATTTAAAATTTATATGATGTTTTCCTTTTTAATTGTTGTCTATAATGAAGAAATTCTATAGATTGTCAACTAAAAGATCATAAAAATCTTAAAAGGTGCCTAAAAAAAATAAAAAAAATAAAAAATTTAGGATTCTCTTATTAAAGCAGTTAACCTTCATGTTTGTTTGTTTTCCCTGTCTTCAATTTGTCTTCATTCTGTCTCCCTCAAAGACATTGCCTTCATGTGTCTTTATAAGGGACCAAATTGTATTTCATCAAATTACCATTCTACATGCCACAGTTTAGAAGAGATGGAAAAAAACAGTGAAGCCCATAAAAGTGTTAGAGAAATCATTTGGACATTAGAACCATGAGAACATGCCTCTGTACAAATCCCAAATAATTTTTCTATTTTAATATGTGACTTTTAAACCTTACAATAATATTTACAAAGTATTTCTAATATTTCTATTCCAGTGGTCTGTTCCAATGTTTGGAAGTAAAGTAGAATGAAGCAATGGAAAGTAAATCAGAACAAAGCATAACTGATGAGGGTAGATTTTATCTGACACAGAGCTAATCCCAGTAAAGTAAGTTTGCCAGAGCCGGTTGATGTTGAACATGTTACAGCTCTATGAGTGACATTTGTTGTAGTCCAGAACCATTTGTATTACTATTAAAGTTAACTATTGCATTTAGTAATATATCAGTAATGATTTTCTTAGCAAACTTGCAGAAACCTTGCTACCAAGATGATTAGAGACATAGAGCATGACTTACGAGTAGAGTTTGAAGAGGCTAAGGAATGATATGTCTCATAAAGAAGAGGCTAAGGGGCAATCTAATAGAAGCCTATAAGTACTTTATGTTACAGAGATGACAGAATGAAACTTGTTTCAGTAGTGCTAGATTGAAGCTGCAAGACATTACCCAGAGAGGCTACAGAATCTCCATCCTTAGATGTTTTCAAGACTCTAAGATAAAGCCAAAGCTGATCTGATTTAGGATTGAAGATAGTCCTTCTTGAAGCAGGAGATTGAACTATATGACCTTAAGAGATTCCTTTAAACCAACATTTCTGTGATTCTAAATGGAAAATAGCAAAAAATAGATTGTCCGAGAGGTGTAGTATTTGAAAACTGTTCAATCAGATAAAGTAACTACTGGCTGAGCACATTTTCTCTTTCCAGTAACCCAGCCTGGAATATTTACGTTCTTGTTTCCATGTGCTAACATAACGGTCCTGAGAAGTACTATCACACCCTTTTAACTCCTTTAGTTAAGTAGTGAAAGAATAGGAATTATAATTATCTTTAACCCTATAAAGAGATTAAAAGTCTTTAAGCATAGTCCCTGTTTAACTCTGTAAGTGTGCATAGTACTATACTAAATTCCTCACTTTTTATATTTACTTTTTATTTTTATTTATTTATTTTAGACTCAGTAGGATTTTTATTTTATTTTTTTTTACACATAAAATCTCCCACATTGACTTATTGGTCTGTTTCTCATTGTGATCAAAGTAGTTGCTAACTACTTTGTGACTGGGAATTAGGTTGTTGGAACTCATTAGTGTTTATTTAATACTCTAGACAGTAATTCGCAGACAATTATATACATTGCAACACCTCAGATTATTTTCTGTTGTTAACTGGTATTTGTAATTTGAACTTTCTTATACAGGATGTTGGATCTAATGAGAACAATTTTGTAATGGGAATCACACCTGTTGTTTTTCTTTCTCTTCCTTTCTCTGTTAAGAAAGATAAGTATACTTTCTCTGTTAAGGATCTGATACTGATAAGTATATCTCATATATTATCTGATACCGATATCCTTTCTCTGTTTTTCTTCCTTTCTCTTAAAAAGTCTTACTTTGTCTGTGCAACACTGATGAGAATTTAAACAAGAATCGGTGAAAGTGGGAAACCTGAAAAGGTTTTTGATTTTCCATGTAATTGATCGATTCCATTGATTTTACATATTAATGTAGTGTCAAGTTAAAAGAGATATATGTGTATACGTCAGCATGTAATCATGCTGATTAAATGTGGAAATGCAGAGTTCCTTTTTGTGTGCCCAGATCTAGTCTGTATTTGAGGCTGCATCCAGAGATTGTGTGCGGCATGGCAGTCAGGACTTTCTGTCTTTCTTTTTTCACCACTGCCCATTAGACTTCACAGAAGATCTTAGATCAGAGCTCTTGGCCACAATCAACACACTTCTCCTATTGAAAGAAAGGTGATCTGAGAAAAGTAAAGGCCCAGCCCCTTCTGTGTTGGCTAACACAGGAGAAAATGTATGATGCAAGAGAAAGTCTACAGATTTCTGTTTTTAAATCAGTCTAATCCAGGCAGAAGGTAACTCTTGAGGGTATAGCTGACATGCCACAGCTGTTTTCTAAGGCTACAATCTAAATGCAGAAATTCACTATTTATTTACTGAATTGTTAATTAAAGGAATTATTTACTAGTTTGCATATGTTGAGAAACAACACTGTCCTATCACCTGTAGAAAGATAAATTCTGACAAATGCATAGATATCATGACATTGATCAATTTATGAAGTTTTTTTGTTGTTTTACCTGCAGTAGCTGTTGGTATCGATAGCTGTTGATATCAAAGGCACAGCCTTTCTGCACTCCCTGATACCAAGAGCAAGGTAGTGTAGCTTGCTTGGAAGTTCATGTTGGCTTGCCCTTCAGCATTGCATTACAGGACTGTGGTGGGAAGCGGAAGGTCACTCACCCAGCAAGGGTGAGTGGCAAGACTATGTAGTATAGACTGACAGGAGTGATCTGGCTACTGTTGGTATGAGTAGTCACTCATTTGTCTTTTTAAAAAATACTGTAGCAGTCCCTAGGAGTGGACAGGACGGATATAACTGAGCAGGCATCATCTGCAGTCATTCATGTAGAACTGCAAACAAAGCACAAAATGGAGTTGAATTTGTGCAGTATTTGGGCCTAGCATGCAAGGCAGGTTGGATCACCCAGAATCTCTGTGGACTGTGATACAGACAGTATCTATATATATATGTGGATTGCATAAGAATCATGATCTGGGTTTATGAGATGATGTCAAAACAGACTATTGCAGTCAGGGCTAAATTTCATTTCTGCATATCTTCAGTTCCAGCATAATTCAACTGTTTTGGCCAGGTAAATCTCTTAAATTCTTTGTTATAAACAAAGAGATAACTAATAATATATATATATGTATATATATACATATATATATATATATGTATACAGACATATATATATATATATCAGCGGGCTGTCTGGATAATCTATTGAATGATGAGCTGTGTGGTGCTCAGTGAGATTCTTAATGAGCAATTACAACCCAGCTGCTTTCACAGATCAGGGTTTACCTGCTGATCAAGTGACATTTGACAGAATCATCCTGTAGAATGAAGAGGCTCAGGCCATCATACCACTTGAAAAGAGCAGCTTTGCTTTCTTTTGTTTTGATTTGTTAAGATGTTATTTTTAATTAGAAAACTGATAAATACTTATAAAATGCCAGTTTATTAAAACCCTTTAGAGAACTTCTGGGTTAAATAGATTTAACTCAACAAATAGAATGCAATTAACAAGGTGACATAATTAAAAGAATTAATTCCTCATTTATTGGGCAGTATTAAAAAGTAAAGGAACTGGTGTGATATTTGCTCACTGGATGACAAACCACTGCTGCCACTGTTCTCCATAGGGCTAGCCTTAAAAGGAGGGGAAGATCAGAGAATCCAGAAAATAGGTGGCTGTTTGTTACACACACACGGTCTAGAGAGGCAGGCCATAATGTTGATGATTAGCAACATCCACCCTCCAACTTTAGACCTATCAGATGGATACAGCATACCGTGTGTCCAGAGAGAGGATATTTTATGAAATGCAGTTTTTAATAACATCTTGAATTACAGAAAGGGAAAGAGAGAGTATAAACTCAGAGTTTAAATTATCCCAAATCAACAGACGCCATATTGTGTCCAATCAAGAGCTGAGGAGTGAGAGAAGAGTTTTACATTTTCACCCACTTCTTGCTCAAAGTTTGGAACTGTCTTTAACTTTGCTGACTTTTATTACACCCACAGAAACAAGAAGTCAGTGAAGAAATCCCCTCTCTTTCACACATAACTAACAGAAAGAGTCTGATGCTTGTACAGAAAAAGTCACAGCCTATTGTGCGATCCTTAATCTTTCATAGACACCTGCAGTAACTCTCAGCACTTAGTTCAGGTACTGGCAGCCATATTGCTGTGTTAATATGGGTTTTTACCCAGTCTTATTTATCTTCCTGAGGAGCTCTGTTCATAGTGTTGCATGGACATATCCAGGGTATTACAACCCTGCACAGCCAAGGTACAATACTGTATCCCACAGTCCTTGAAATAATTCTCCTGGTTTAACAATTGCTTGTGATTCTATGTGTCCAGTTTAAGGAACGATGAAGGAAGCTTAACTTCCAAAATGTCTTGAACATTAACTGTCTGAACTGTATGTCCTGTCTCAGAAATTAAAGATTTGGCCATTTACTAGAATGAGATTCTTTCTGAAATCATCTGTTATTTTTGTATCTACATGACAGTAATATCTTGCACTAACTGGTAACACTGGTGGAGGCACTGCAAAACATTTAATATTTATCTTTAATGATTCAATAGCTAAGAAGCATAGGAATTCTAAACCAATCTATTTCATTTTTACCTATTCCCCCTATCAGATGAGGAATACACCTGTCAGCATTCCATAGATGAATTGCAATATCTAAACCTTTCTGTTAAGGTAAACCAATGCTCAGTTATCCTGGGATTAGTATGAAGGAAGCAAAACTGTACTTCATGGAGTTTAAGACTTTCAAGGCATCTCAGTTTCATAAGACATTATAGTCATTTTCCTTATTTTTTTTCTTGCCTACCAAGTGAGTATTCGTTTAGTGCATTAGAGGACAATGCAAGTTACAATGGGTAATAGCAAATGGCACATTTTCGGTTTCAGAGCCCAATACTCTGAAATGTCATCCACACTAAGGAAAAGCATCTATTTTAGACCTGTGCAAATTTGTTGCTTTTTCCTCTCCTTTAATCAAAATTTTGACTGAGAGTTCTGTGAAACAGCATACAAGGAGATGATCTCCTAAGAAATTTTGTGTCTTCAATGTTTAACAATTTTAAGCTTTATTTTGGTTCTCTTTATCACACGACTGTCTTCCTCTTGGCAGATCTAGTGAATACCTTTCATCCACTTCATTTTTGGTTTGGGTCTTTGTTGTTTATGAGGATCAACACCCTTTCTTAATACTCAAGTGATTTACTAGAGCTGGTCCTGTCCATTCTCAGAAATGAAATGATTTTGTAGGAGAAAACATTCATTTTCATAGTGCTGCTGACAGGAAGTGGTCTTTCTTCTTAATTTCCTTATTCTTTAAATTCCTTTAAATTCCTTAAACAAATTCAAGTGCTCAAGTTAGCAGGATTGGGTCCCAAAGTGTGAACAAGAAAAGCTAACCCAAAACTTGAGGTGAGGGGGAGGGTTGACAGTCATCATAGGTCTATAAAAGCTGATGGATCCATTAAATAAATGTGTACTGTTGGCTGACAGTAGCCATATATGTTGGCTACAACAAACATGTTGGCATGTTTATCTGAATGGCAGATAACAATATTTCTTTCAGGAAATGTTTGTAAAATGGCTTGAGAGTCTGGGGCACAAATAGAATAAAACTAATATTCCTAATAAAACATGATTATTGATAATATATTTCTTTGATAGTTTGGTTTCTAGTTAAAGTCTGTTTTATTTTATTTATTTTTAATTATTTTTTTTCCCTCTTGGTATTTGCAATGATAAGCTTTTAAAACAGAGAAAAGAAGAGGGAAAAATTTATGGTGTATAAGAGAGTTCTTTTTAAAAGATATTGATAGGCAACGAGCATCACCTGTATTACTTAGTTCTCTTTATTTCAACTGCATAGTTTATATCAAAAATCTGTCATAGAAAATTGTTTAGTGCTACAGAGAAACATGACTGTGACAAACGTTTATAAATTTATTGAGGGATTTGGTAAGAAACAGTATCAGAGCTTTTCAGTGATATTGTTGTGTTTTGGGTTTTCAAGCCTATACTCCCTGTAGAGAAAATTTATTCAAAATAATTGAAAAGATTCTGGCAATGTCTTTTCAGCATCTATCTTTTGAATGCCCCCTCATTCTCCCTATTGCCCCCTTCAACTTTATAAAGTGGAAGTATGAAAGATAAAGGTGTTCTTTATGCTAAGAAGAAGATATATCTGAGTTCTCAAATATTGTTTCCGGTCCAACCATGGACTATGTGAGCAAATACATATAAACGTTTTATTTATTATTTTCAGTCAGTATATAAAGCACTGTGTTTTGTTGTTTGTTTTTTTTTTGTTGTTGTTGTTGTTTGGAGTTTTGTTTGGTTGGTTGTTTTGTTTGTGTGTGTGTGTGTATGTATATTTTAATTGCCATAGGGTTATGATGGGAAAAAATACATAAATTCTTAGGAATGCTATTTAGAAAAAATTGGATTTTTGTGACTGAAAAAAACATGCTTTGCAACAGACTAAATCAAACATTTTCCAATGAGATCCCCTGTAATAAAATAGTTTTCATAAACATTTAATTTCCGTAACATAATAATATGTTTTCAAAAAGAATGGAGACACAAGCTCTTTATCTTTTTGAAATCTCAAGTATATTTCTGAGATTTTTTTTGAAGCTCCATTAAGTATTTTTCAGGCTCCTTATTTGACTTTTCTAGTGCTTCTCTAGGGCTTACTCAAAAGAGATTACAACAATAAATAGCAATAATCAATGTAATAAGGAATAAACAAAGCAAAATTCACAATAATGTACCGTGTGAAATGCAACTTGCTTTGTGCCTGTGTCTTCACACACATTATAGTGTAGTCAACAGCATCTGTGAACCAATTGTGGATGAGAACTACCCATTATAGAATTTTTTTAAAACAATACATTGTCCAAAATTTATTTGACATTCAATTTTTTTTCTGTTTTTTTTTTTTTTCAGTACCCAAGAACTGACTGATATGAGTTCCATGTGTTTAAGATCCTCTTCCTTCCTATAAGGAAGGAGTGGGACCAAAAGTGTTGTTTGCTTTCCTATATGTTGGTGGTTTGTGTATAGTTCCAAGAATCATTGATATAGCATTCCAGTTTTTATTCACACTAGTAATGGGCACTTCTAATCTATGTTTGTCTGTTCAATTCTTTGAAAAACAGGAAAAAAAATCATTATCAAACTGTTTATAATAATAGATTTTTGGACATCATGTCATGGGGACATCAGTGGGGGTATTTCACACCTCTCAGAACAATTGACATTACTTTATATTCAGACTTAGGTTGCAGGAAATGTATTTCTGGTGATTTCACACCAACGAAGCTAAGCTCCACCACACTACTCTCTCAATCCCCATCCTCAACAGACCAGGAAAACTATGATGAAAAAAATAAATAAATAAATAAAGCTCATGGGTTGTGATAAGGACAGGGAGATCACTGACCAATCTGACCAATTACCATAATGAAAATACCATAAAAAAAAAAGACTAATCATAAGTGAAATTAATGTAGTTCATTGTCAGCTACTAACAGACTAGAACAATGAGAAACTAAAAGCAAACTAAAAACTTTAATTTTTGAAAAGTGAAAAAAAAAAGAAAAAAGAAAAAAAATGGATAATTTTACTGCATTATAGCTTCTAGAAGGGATTTTATTAGTGTTTATTTTAGTTTTACAATTCTATTTGTGACTCAAAAGTGTAAGAACAAAACTTTGAGGCCAGAATATTTTTTTTTCTCTACATAAATGCATCTGCTTATACTTGAACTTCTTACATGTACTTTCATGAACTGACACAGTTCCAAAGTTAGGAATATTTCAAGATCAAATGTTTCCAAACTTTTAGTCAACTTAAAATAATTTCATTTTGTTTTGCCAACTGGTTTACAAGGTAGTCTTGCTCCATTCAGGAAAACAGAGGTTGAAAAAGAAAAAGTGAAAATGGAGCATGCAAACCATTTCCAACATTTCTATCTCATTGGTATCCTGCAAATGATACCATTTTTTTTTTATTAATATTATTTTTATTTATTTATTTTAAAGATATAGTTAACAAATAGTTTTAGCAATGTAAGTGTACCCACTATCTTATGACATCCAGTGAATTACATATCCCTTAATTCTCACTTTTGGCACCCATTTGTGTGCACTGATACAGCTGTGAAGTCCTTTTGGTTGAATCTTACATACTGAATTTAGCATTCACACTTACGCAGATTTATCGCATTCAGTGAAGGTCTTTAGCTTTCTGATGCTCCATTAATTTAATGCTTTTGTATATTAACTATTTAATCTTGACACATTTATTCTTGACTTTTTACATATTTTTTTTTCATATACGGCAACTTACATCATATGTAACCAGGCTTCTGTTCACCACTTTAATTTTTACCTTGGCTAGTGACACTAAACTGGTAATTTAAAAGATTAAAAAAAAACAAAAACTCAACACATTAAAACTCGTATCATTACTTTGTGCAAGTCAGTGATAACTTAAAATTCTTTACTTTTATAGTAACTTTCTTTCAGTCTTTAATATGAGCTTGTTATGAAGGTATATATGTTCATTTTCCCTGTTTTTTGTAACTTGAGTGTGACAAAGAAAGATGCATTGATTTTGTTTTTGACAAGATCCTTTTAATTTTTTTTTAATTTTATTTTTAATGTAAAATATCTTAATTTTTATGTCAAGGCTGCTATGTCCCTCTCCTACTTATTGTTTCATTGAACAACATGATGGAGAGGAAATAATGTTATTTATCCTCCAGTGTGCAAATGTATTGGTATTGGAAGAATTCTAAAACAGGTTTCTGAGTGTTAGATGACCTGTGAAGGAGGTAATGTTCTTTTCATTTTGATTAGATTATCTCATTTTGCATTCCAAATTTATTTATTTATTCATTTATTTATTTATTTTTATTTTAATGATCAGAATATACTCCCCGTTGCTGTTTGTAACCATTTTTTCTAAGCTAATTGTAGTCTCAAAAGCATTAGTTTTACCATCCAGACTATACTGCCTATATCAGTATATCACTATATACTGCCTATATACTGGCTATATCAGTCAGGTGTAGTGTTGTTGGTGTTTTTTTCTTTGTTTGTTTTGTTTTGTTTTGTTTTGCTTTGTTTGTTTGTTTGTTTTGAGTATACATTAGAGTATATGTTTTATATGTACATCTTTTAGCATATTATTTAAGTTGACTAACACAAAGGTCTTTGGTTTTGATTGCTTATAACTTTACTAAACTTTATCCTTTTGGACTTATTATTTTTTTTTCTTTTTCATTCCAACTACTTGCCTGAGGCTAAATATTGTTCATCTGTTTCTAAGAAAGAAACTAGGGAAATAATATGTTCTGCTTTGTTAAGCGTGAGACTAGAAATGTGTAGGGGAAGGAGGGAAACAGAGCCAGTAAAGAGAAGATGGTAACTAAATGAGCAAGAAGGGGCAACAGTGAAAAGCTAGAAAATAATAAAATAATTTTGGTATGATGACAAATTGAATATAATTAGGCATTAGAGTTTAACTGAAAAATATATATAGAGAAAAATATTCCCATATAAAGGTGTTTACAATTCCCAAACCTTAGTGTTCTTTTTTTTGTTACTTGACACCAATGAAACCCACTGAAATATTTCTCATCTACATCTTCCTCCTCTGTCCACCTCTTATCTCTGTATCCTTCTGGCCCTAGGGCAAGGATGTTTATAGTAAGTAAAACAGGGCCAGAGCACCAGTTTGAGCCCTGAGCTGCAATTCAGCTTATTAGCATGATCCCTGATATATCTGTGGCCTGGGCCAGCTCATGGTTTTTGAGGCAGTACCTGAAGGAGTACATGGCAGGGGCCAATCCCAAAGGATCAGTATGAACAGGATAAAATCAAGTCTGACTTGATTTTGAGTATCATCACACAGCACTTACAGGGCAACCAGGTGATCAGGCCCAGTCAGCATGGGTTTATGAAAGGCAGGTCCTGCTTGACAAACCTGATCTCCTTCTATGACAAAGTGACGCGCTTGGAGGATGAAGGAAAGGCTGTGGATGTGGTCTACCTTGACATTAGTAAGGCCTTTGACACTGTTTCCCACAGCATTCTCCTCAAGAAACTGGCTGCTCGTGGCTTGGACTGGTGTACGCTTTATTGCGTTAAAAACTGGCTGGACAGCCAGGCCCAAAGAGTTGTGGTGAAAGGAGTCAAATCCAGTTGATCTGATGAGGTGATCAAGTGCACCCTCAGTAAGTTTGCAGATGACACCAAGTTAGGTGTGTGTGTCGATCTGCTTGAGGGTAGGAAGGCTCTGCATAAGGATCTGGATAGGCTGGACTGATGGGCTGAGGTCAACTGCATGAAGTTTAACAAGGCCAAGTGCCGGGTCCTGCACCTGGGGCGCAATAACCCCAAGCAGAGCTACAGGATGGGAGATGAGTGCGTGGAGAGCTGCCAGGCAGAGAAGGACCTGGGAGTATTGGTAGATAGTCAGCTGAATATGAGCCAGCAGTGTGCTCAGGTGGCTGAGAAGGCCAACAGCATCCTGGCTTGTATAAGAAGCAGTGTGGCCAGCAGGGCTAGGGAAGTGATTGTCCCCCTGTACTCGGCTCTCATGAGGCCGCATGTTGAGTACTGTGTTCAGTTTTGGGCCCCTCAATACAAGAAGGACATTGAGGTGCTTGAGCGAGCCCAGAGAATGGCGACAAAGCTGGTGAGGGGTCTGGAGAACAAGTCTTACGAGGAGTGGCTGAGGGAGCTGGGTTTGTTCAGCCTGGAGAAAAGGAGGCTCAGGGGCGACCTTATCGCTCTCTATAAGTACATTAAAGGAGGCTGTAGTGAGGTGTGGGTTGGTCTATTCTCCCATGTGCCTGGTGACAGGACGAAGGGGAATGGGCTAAAGTTGCACCAGGGGTGTTTTAGGTTAGATATTAGGAAGAACTTTTTTACTGAGAGGGTTGTTAGGCATTGGAACGGGCTGCCCGGGGAAGTGGTGGAGTCACCATCCCTGGAGGTCTTTAAAAGACATTTAGATGTTGAACTTAGCGATATGGTTTAGTGGTAGTCTTGTTAGTGTTAGGTCAGAGGTTGGACTCAATGATCTTGAGGTCTCTTCCAACCTAGACAGTTTTGTGATTCTGTGATTCTGTGACTCACTCTCTACAGCTTTCCACCACTATCTCAGCACGTTGTTTACCATCAAATGCTCCTATGTGCAGTCATGTCTTATCCCAGTGCACGGCACTCAAGCAGTTGCATGCTAAAAAATAACCACTGTGAGGAGCTGCGGTCCACCTTCAAACCATAAAATGAAACAAACCCCATCACCAACAGCAAAACAAAAACCAAGAAACAATAACTTTGCCTTAGAGCTTCATGTTTATTTACCATATGAGGCTTATATAATATCTAAGTTGGCACTGTTTCACTTCAGAACTAAGAAGTGTTCCCTGGGCCTATTTTATTTCACATTGTTTATGTGCACATTACTGGCACTGTTAGTTTAAAAGGCAGACATCTGTGTGATAAAGATGCCATCTATATTCATATTGGTTTGATGCCATGCAGTTCAATTTCTCATTTTTCTAATTGCTAACTTTCCTTCTCCCCCTCAGTAAGAAAAATTACTAAGTGTAATTATTCCAATTCCAATGCCATGGGAATATGAAGTGCGGTGTCCAGTCAAGTTATGTCTCATAGTGGGCTTAGGCTGCCATCTTTCCTCCTTTAAGGGCACGTGGTATTTCTTTCAACCACACAGATAGCTGTTTCCTAAGCATTTATAGGAATATTTGTTGACAGCTTTGTTTGAAATTGGCCAAATACCTTTTGGGTTCAAGTATTAACAGCAAGGGCACTTACTCAATGTTATTCTACAGTATTTTTATTAGTTTATTTACGAAGTCCAAATGAAAAAAAAAAAAAAAAAAGTGCTAGAAAAGTCTTAGTAAGGTGGAAAAAGTGAGATGGAAAATTGAGACAGGACTCTCTGTACATATGTGTAGACAAGTCTGTAGTTACGTGAGTGGACACCATCATGTGGTCAGATCATGCAGTGCTGTCACAGGAACTTCTGCTCATTTGTTGTGGGTGTTAAACCTTCAGGAGAAAATTAAAGAAGGGGAAGGAATATTTGTTTCTTGAATCATATCCTGGCAAATTGAATTGTGTTCCCACCAGTGCCACAGATTTCTAAGTCATTCTAGACAAGCAGGATTAAACTTTTCACAAATCATTCATCTGGTATTCCTTATTTTCTGCAGATCTAAGATCTGAGGTTGTGCAACTCCTGAGTATGTCAACCTAAGTCCACAGAGGGTCACCCTATGTCAGGGGGTGTCTGACGAGAATTTCTTCAGCAATGGAAAAGGTGATGAGCTCCAAAAGAAGTGTTACCTAATGGTAAATTCCAACAATTTGCACTGAGAAATTACTGCAGGCCTCTGAGGAGTCTTCCCTACTGATTTCTGTTCAGAGGAAGGGTTTTTTTAACAATTTATTTTTTCTCAGGACACTCAGTGTTTCTCATAATTGTTTATTACAGTTGTAACTCAGGTGCTGATCATCATCTGCCTCTTTCCCCTGAAACACCTCAGCAACCTCTGTGCCATTGTGCTTTAAAATGCTGTAAACAAAATGCCTTAGAGACCAGACACTATTCAAACAACTAAAAGCCAATTATGTTCTAGTGAAGTTAATGAGAATTTTTTCTAGATTTTTTTTTTTTTTTTTAAAGCAACAAGAACAGGTCTGAACTTTTCTAGTTATAGATGGAATCCTGGTCTAACTAACTAAAATTAAGTAACATTTTGGATTATAGAAGGACTAGGATTTTACGTTCCAAATATTTGTGGCATACAATGGTTTTCATTCCCTCTTCAACCAAAACTTGTCAAAATACAAGAGGTGGAATTCATCCATGCATCTGTTACTGATATGGAAGTCTACTGTTCCTATGTGCATATGGAGAGAGTTCTTGTACTAATAGAGAAACCAAGCTATATTGAGTATATTGAATTTATTTATAATTGAGACTTCTGAAATTCCTTTAAGTGTGACGTGTCTTTCATCTGTTCAGCTACTGGTAAAGGATAAAGTTTCTTAAAGCAACTGATTTGTTAGAATTTGAGAGATCCTTCCAGTATTGTACCTTGTTCTAATTATAGCTAGTTTGCAAGTTACATGTATGTGTATATTTTAATCAAGACACCTATTTCACCTGCAGGAGAGCATATGAAGAGATTAAAATTTCATGTAAAGCAGACTCCACTTCAGTGTATCATTAGTTTTATAAAGATGGGTAGTGTCTTCCCTAAGCCTGCATAGCCACTTATAAAACTGTAGTGTTTTTTTTTTCAACAGAGTATTTTCTAGAGATTAAAACTGGACTTCAGTGTTCTAAAATTTAAAACACTATTCAATGTAGAAAGTTGATTTTCTTGGTTTCTCTGATATCTATGGCTTATATTTTGCAAGAGGATCTTGTGTAACAAATATATTATTTTAATTATGCTACTACTGTGCAGTACTGAAAACTTTTTAACTGAGCATGTCTCATGCCTTGGCAAGGCAGAGACAAAAACTGGGATAGTCCTGTATTTTTACTTTTTATTTTGTTGTGCTTATTGTATACCAGTAAATGTCTTCAATATTGTTATTAATTTTATTTATTTATTTATTTATTACTTGCTGTATGTCACTGATGTATAGTTATATTACAAATGTTACTCAAATAACATTTTTCAGTGCTTGTGCACTACACTGGTCTCCTACTCATTTAGTTGAATTCCTCCTGTTGTTCCACATAGCTGACAAAAGTAATCTACTTCTTGCAGTCAGTAATGCAAAGTTTAATTTGGAAACTCAGATCCTCAGGTCTTAAAAATAACTCTCTAACATTTTAGAGCTACTAATCAGGTTATCAGACCGGGGATATTATGCACTGCAATGTGGCATCACCTTGTTTCCATGATTAACTTACCTTCCCAGGTTTTCAAGGAGATTCTGCTGCAGACGAGGTCTAAAGCATTAACTTTAATGGATTAATCGACATGAAAGAGAGAGAATGATCTGTCCAAATGTGCATTGATTCATCTCAAAAACACGTAAAAATGAGAATGCTACCAAAAGCCCAGCAGTTGTAGATTTATCAGTATATAAAACCTTAGAGACCAATTCGTTCTGAATTGTCAGAATAGAGGATCAGATGCCAGTTTCAAACCCAATTAGATGTGTTCCTCAAACAAGGAGAAAGTCATTTCTTTAAGGGCAGATTTTATCAAGTGCTTCTCAATAGTTTCTGGGATTAATGCTAAGTAATAAGTAGATTTATCACGTTATTAACATACTAATACCTTATCAAGCAAATATCACTCTCCTTTGCCCTAGTAGTAATATCTACAAGTCTGATGTCAGCTTATTGTTCTTAAAAAATTAATTAAAAATCCAGATGTAAAGACGAACATGCGCTGGGCTTGTTAGGTTGTATTTTTATTTTAATTTTAGCATCAATGTTCTTGTCTTTGTTTTATTTACCTTTTCTCCAATACAAAATGATATTATCTGTGATCACACTTTCGTTTGAAAGTCCAATTTTGCTTTTCTGCGGGCAGGTGGCTACCTCTCACTGCCTGTCAGTCCCTGTCTTCAAGCAGAAATTAATCATCATTCAGTATTAGGAATATATGTCTTTTCCTGACAAAATGTTGTATAGCTGTCCAAAGGATTAGGAGTGGTCGAGACCTTTTTTTTTTTTTTTTTTTTTTTCCCCATAGCTTTTGGAATGAGGCATGCTCAGATATAGACTTGTGGGTTGCTGCAACTTTAGATCAGCAACTATCCTTTGGGAAGCTTATTGATTATAAATCTTCTACTTTATTATTATTATTATTATTATTATTATTATTATTATTATTATTATTATTATTATTGGCTGGGAAGACAGCTTTCTTTGAATACCTCTCTTTTATATTTGTAAAAATTCTGTTTTGTAAGCAGATGAAGTGCCAAACTCTTTAAAAGGAGGGCCAAATATGATATTTAAGTAAGACACTAAAATTTTAATAAATTGTTGACAATAAATTATTGGAAAATAACACTGTAGGTACTTTGTACTTATGTCACTTTTCCAGATTTAGGCATATTTTGTCTGTGTTTAAGTGCTTTTTCTTATATTGTTATTGCATTTTCAACAGCCATGAGTCAGAACACTAAGTCCTGATCCACACAGCATTTGATGGTTTTGTAGCAAAGTCTTTTTGTTTCTAGCAAAGTGCTTTGCTAGAAACTATTGTTTGTTAACAGTTTTGAGAGATCTAAAAGACAGACTGAAAACTCCAAGAACTGAGGAGTGATCAAACTTAAGTATTTGATTTTCTGGAACAGATAAAGATACTTTCATTGTTAAAAGAAGGAAAAAAGAGGGTCAGGAGCTCTCTGTAGCTCTTTCTCAGCAGCAAGAAAGCTTTCTAATCTTACATTTTGCAGCTGCACAATTTTGCTACCTCATTGAGATGTAGGGTGTTAGTTTTGAGTTACTGTATAGTCTGTCACATACCTAGTTATACCATGTGACCTATGAGAGGGTGTTCTTTGTGTAATGGAAAACAAACAAACAAACAAACAAACAACAAAAAAAACCACCTCCCTTACAGTATATTTAATTCTTCTATCTGGTCAATACACTATATATTGCAGTAATACAAGTGGTAACAATACCTGCTCAGTAGCTTTCATGTTTATGGCACAGTGTCTTTCATGCTTGTCTTGATTAATTACGCATTTAAAGATGTCATTTTCCCCCTTCTTTACCTTCCTGTTACCTCTCTATATCACAGATTGTCCTTTCAGGGCAAAATATTCAGCAGTATCAGGATCAGCAGTCATGATCATAGTAATTTTCACAGGTAACAAAATCAGGTCAGGAATAATCAGGGTAGTTTTAATAAAATCAATTTCTTTGTTTACCTAGTCTCACATTAGGGTTTTAGTTTCCATTTCCACACTAATAGTAATTCAATATTTTTAGGACAGCAATACCAATGGGAAGCTGGGTGACAATACCAGAGGGATACTGGGTGACTTTTTTCTGGTATTTGATACAAGTTGCTTTATTTTTAGCATAGTGATAGATAATCAACAAAAGGAAAGGAGTACATGCTGAAGATATTTTAGAAGTCTCTCCTGAAAAGCAAGCGATGTATGTTTAAATCATCCCAGGGAAGACAAGTATTGAACTGGCTGGTCACAAGACTGTGTGGCAAGTATTGTCTTCCACTATCCTACTTTTAAAGAAAGCGATCTACCAACACTGCATTTTGCCTGATATTTTGAGATTATGCACATTTTTATTTATTTTATTTATTTATTTATTTATTTATTTATTTATTTTACTTGTGTGTATGTCTGTAATGCTTAGATTTGATTTGGAAATATCTGCTCTAAAGCAGAGTACTGAAGAGTACAGCCTAGCTTTCGATGCTGATCTGGTTTAGGTATCTAAAAGAGGTGCTGAGCATTGGGAGCTCTTGTATGCTGGTGCACTTACACTGTGCAGGGCTGCACAACCTGGAGTGAAGTTTCTCCTATGGCTTGCAATATTTTGTGTTTGGATCTAGCCCAGTGAGACTTCAGGTTACTCTTATGGCACTTTGTCTAGTTCTTTTTCTTTTTTTCCTGAAGTGTAAACTTTCCTCTGAGACTTTCGGTGGTAAAGATTATACATTATTAGCCTCATTAAGAACCCAACTGGGAACTTGATGGAAAACAAGCTTAGATGAATGAATTATCATAATTATTAATTTATTTTATGTTTGAAGGCTCCAATCGTTGCAGAGCAGTCAACTTGCTTTCATTTTATCCGTTTATTTTTCTTAAACAACTGTACAGGATTGTAAGCCATTTTGTTCTTTGTAGAACAGTGCTGTAAATCTCTCTTTCTAGTTAGGTTTGAGCCATTTTTTCTTGCATCAGTCTTGTTTATAATGTACAGCATCATCTGGTGCTGGAAGTGCATGATTTATTTGTGATAGTCTACTGTGGTGTTATTTGCTTTATTAATAGAAGCTCATCACCTTTACCTTTGCTGTGGGAGGTGAAAGAGCTTAATTCTCTCTGACTCAAACAGTACTAATCTGCAAACACAACTGAGCCCGGAGATGTTATTTGTCATTCCTCTGTAGAAACTCAGGCTGAAAAAGATATCGATATTAATATTTCAAGATAAAAATACTTAAGTAGGAGCCTTTTTTATTTTTTTTTAAGTCCCCGAGGAAACGAAAAGTATGTTATATTATACAGCAGTCATGCTTTTCCTTTTTTTTTTTTTTATTGCAGTGATGTTGATAGTAATAATAAACTAAAGGTCAGTAAATCAATTTTTCTTTTTACCTTTTCTTGATTAGTTGATGACAATTCTGCCCTCGTCCTCTTAAGGGCTCTGACTGCACAGTAAACATCAATGGAAACATCAATTGTATGCAATTTTTATATTCTGAATAATATTCTGTAAAACTAGTTATGGACAAATGACAAAGAGAACTGCATGCTTACGTGTGTAATTTTCAATGAAAAGGGAAAGTAGGATGGAAGGAGGAAAGAACGATGGGCAGAAAGAGAAATAAAGGGAGAAAGAAAGGGAGGAAATAAACATAGAATCCCTCTTTTTTTTTCTTTTTTCTTTTTTTTTTTTTTTCCCTCTTGTTTGTTTGTTTGTTTGGTTGGTTTTGTTTTTCTTTTTGGTGTAAGATGATGCCTCCTTTTTAAACGACTGCAAGTAGTTGCTTTGGTTCTTACTTACTACTTAGTCAAGTTCCCATTTGTAAGATGTATGGTCATTTAGGGAATAACAGCACGTTTCTAAATATCACATTACATATGTATATCAGAAAGATACACATCAAAGTATTGTATGAAAGCCATACTACTTTGGGGCACATTGTTTCTCACCAGGTAGACAGTCATGATTTCTTTTACTTTTCCTTCAAATCTCATTTTGCTCCTGACTATAAATATGACAGATTCTTTGCTGACTCTGTGGTTCGTTATGATGAGCTGCTGGCTCATTTATGAGTTACCTTACCTCAGTTATTCATGATGCATACAGCTCCTTTTCACCTTTGCTTTTAAATAATGTTATCCCAGAGAATTGGTTCTAATAAACAGAACGGTCCAGCTTCAGAGAGCTGAAAAAGCATTTCTAGCAACATGTTAGAATAATGAGGAATTGTCTAAAGGAGGTGGCCTGTCCACAAATGCATAGTTCAGATGACTTCAGTTACCCATATGAATGAAAATAAAGTAGCAGTATTGAATAGGCATCTTGCAGAGGCTATACTCCTACCTTGTTACTAGAATACCATGTTTATTTTATTGACATACACATTTTGCAAGTCTGCATTTATTTGTGCATTGATATTTTGACTAATCCATATTAATGAAGTTATATAAAGAAAACTGTAACTTAATTATGTAGTAAGCAGGAGTGATGCATTGCAAAGTCATCTTAATGTACTTGCATGTCCCATGAGACTATTGGCAGCATCTGTTAATCCACTCACCATTGTATTAGTAGTGATTGGCAAAAAATGCAAAAAACGAAAAACAACAAAAACAAAACAACAAAAAAGCCCTTCCTCCTACCTTTCACAGTTGTATGTATGTATTGTATTTTAGTTTACACTTGGAAAACTGAAAACATTTTTACATGTGCTTTTGAAAATATAACTCCTATTTTTTCTCTGCCTTTGAAATTTCCATTACTAGAAAATTGGAAATTCAGGGTAAAAATAGTTAGATCTCTTAAGCACTTCTTTGGGTCCTTGCAAACACACCTGTGAAGAGCAGCAGAGGTAACAAACTACTTGTTCTTCCTTCAGCGCTGATAAAACCTTGTTCAAATCACATCTGCGGTCACAGAGGTCAAACTCTTTTACTCCATGTCTTCATCACAGTAAGTCATTATATGAAATCAAGAATTAATGGTCATAATGTCATTTACATTTGAGGACATATTTCATTATGCTATGAATTCAGCTGTTTTCCAGTTTCATAGTGCACCCCCAAACAGTGAATGCTGCATTGCAATGGCATGAAAAGAGCCACACTTAGAGGCAAAGAAGTCAATACGAAGACATTTTTAGAATTTATTTATTTATTTATTAGTACATATGCTATGATATATAGTATATATTCACAGGTGACTGTGATTGTGATAGAAACCTCTTGACACTGCTTGACACTGGGGAGTTTGATATGCTCCTGCGTGAATTACATGAATTACAAGAGTTTAGCGATGTTTATTCGCTCTCCTCTCTTTTTATCTCTTGCTTTCCTTTTTTGTTTGGAAGAAAAGAGGCTTAGGAATAGTGGCCTAAAAAAAAAAAAAAAAAAGTTTTTGTTATTTTTTTTTCTGATTGTGCAAAAAGGAAATTGTAGAGGAAATTGTAGCCAAAGATTTATGGACCTTGTCTATGAACCATCATCCTTAGATACTAAAAATTACACTTGTGGAAATACTGAACAATTTGAAGTGTGCTGTAGTGGTGATGTGGTGTTTTTTGTTTGTTTGTTTGTTTGTTCATTTGATTGTTTTTGTTTGGGTAGGGAGGGTCAAAACAACAAGAAAAATTATAGTCTGAAATTATAGATCATCTAGCAGATTAAAGACCATCCATCAAATTTTAATATGGCATATGATACCCTGACATGTCCAATATAGAGAAAAAGGCTTTTAAAAGAAAAAAAAATCTTGATGGTACTATTTACTGTGTCTACACATACTTCTTCATATGGTCCCTTTTTGCTTTTTTTTTAATCATTGCTCTATAGTTCAGTCATCAAAGTGATTCTGAGGGTAAATCAAGATAAGTGAAACGAATAGGAGCTTAGCTTGTATAGAAGTGAGTGTGCATATACATCTACATTAAATACTCCTTATACAAGCAGAACATGCTATTTTGAGTTGCTAGAAATAATCAAGAGGCTTTAAAATTTTATTAATTCCAGAAAAGTTACAGCATTTTTGTATACATAATTAATATTTTGTTTGATTTTTTTGTTTGTTTGATTTTTTTTTCTTTTTGAGGAAAATGGAGATTTGCTGAGAATGAATTTAGTTCTACTATGTTTTGGAGGCATGTGTCCTCTCGATATTTGTAGTTTAGGGAAGATATATTTAGTTGGTACAGAAATATATACTCAGATTGTAGTACAGGTGTACTGCATGAGAAAATAAGGTAGATGGTAGAAAAAGCTTTTATATGATTTATATAGAGTGTTCTTATGTAAGATTTTTTAACATTTCAGCTTTTTTAGCCCTAAGAGAGGGCATAGTTGCTGCCTGCCTAGTCTCTTCAGTACTATTTAAAGTAAAAACTATTTCAGAAGTGACAGAAAAAAAAAATAAAAATGATATCATATCTTTCCTTCCCCAGCATGTACCAAGTTCTGTTGAGTAAAAGAGTCAGTCATAAAATGGTCAGTAAGAAATTTTGAAGAACCTGATGCTAGAACAGCTGTGAGGGCCCTGGCACTGTAATTCCATGTCAATCAGCCCCTATTTTCATAACATGCTATTTATTATTAAAAGAAAATGACTATTTAAAGAATTATTTAAATGACTGACACAAGACAGTTGATCTTTGTAGGGGTCCTGGACATTTTATGCCTTATGCAAGTCAAGAATGCATTTGTCACAATGGTCTGTGCTCAGCTTTCACATGCATAAATTCTCATTTGTAAAATGTAGCAGTCCTACCTGTTAAAGTCTCACTCCTGCAATGGAGGCTGCTCAAAAAGCGGCTGTGCAGGAAAGAGACACTTAGGATTTGTTTGTGGCTAAACAGTCTCACAGATTAAATATATCCCTTGTAGTTTTATAGCAAAGCAGATAAAAAGACATTAGAACTATTCGTAAGATGAAACAAAGAAAACAAACAACAAAACATTCAAAAATACAAGTAAATAATTTCAGTCCTTAAGACTAGATGTGAACAATATAAGAGATTTCAGGTCAATCATTCTGCACACTGTTCTGTCAGGCCAGGACCTGACCAGTATGGACTAAGGGACTAATTAGACAAAAAAGAATTCCTTTAAAAAGCAATTTGTTTTTGATGTTGTCATTGTCTGTGTTGAACTAAGAACTAATTACTAAAAACTGTGATTCAAAATTATTCTGTGTTGCCAAATAGTTCAACCTTATCACAGAGTGACTGAGGTTGAGAGGGACCTCTGGAGATCATCTAGTCCAAGTTCCCAGTTCAAGTAAGGACACCTAGAGCATGTTGCACAAAATCACATCCAGGCAGGTTTTGGATACCTTCAGAGAAGGAGACTCCACAAACTCTCTGGGCAACCTGTTTCAGCACTATGTCTCCCTCACAGCTAAGTTTTTCATAATGTTCAGATGGAACTTCCTGTGTTTCAGTCTGTGCCTGTTGCTTCTGACCCTATTGATGGGCAACACTGAAAAGAGTCTGGCCCCATTGTCTTGCCATCCTCTCTTAAGATATCTATATACATTGATAAGCTCCCCTCTCAGTCTTCTCTTCCTCAGGCTAAACAGGACCTGCTGTCTCAGCCTTTCCTATTAGTATGGACTAAGGAACTATGACCTTCCAAAAGATGATGGAGAGTAGCCTAGTAATAACATCTGCCAGCTCCCTCAGCACTCATGGGTGCATCCCCTCAGGACCCATGAATCTGTGGGTGTTAAGTTTGCCTAAATGATCTCTAGCCCAATCCTCCTCAACCAAGAGAAAGTCTTCCTTTCTCCAGACTTTCTCTCTCATCTCCTGGGTCTGGGATTCCTGAGGGCTGGCCTTAGCAGTAAAGACCGAAGCAAAGAAGCCATTCTGCAACTTTGCATTCTCTGTATCCTTGAGCTTGGAAGAAGTGATACTTGAATAATAACCAGCTATGTTAGACCCCCCTGTCTTCTAGGTCCCCAACTCCTTGGATTCCTTGAGGTAGGTCCCTGAAGAAGCCAAAGTTTGCTCTCCTGAAGTCCAGGGTTACAGTCCTACTTATTCTCCTGCTTCCTCCCTTCAGGATCCTGAATCCCACCATCTCATGGTCACTACAGTCAAGGCTGCCCCCAGATTTCACATCTCTAATCAGTCCTTCTTTGTTTGTTAGCACAAGGTCCAGTAGCACACTTCTCCTCATTGGTTCTTTGACCACCTGTGTCAAAAAGTTGCCATCAATGCACTGCAAGAACCTCCTAGACTGTGACTATCTGTGTTGTCCTTTCTGCAGACATCAGGGTGATTGAAGTCCTACATGAGTACCAGGTCCTGCGATTGAAAGGCTACATGCAGCTGTAGAAGACTTCCTTTTCCTGATCAGGTGGCCTGTAGTAAACACCCACCCGTCCCTTAATCTTTACCCATAAGTTTTCAATTCACTCTTTATCCACCCCTAGGCAGAGCTTGATACATTTCACTTGCTCTATCACATAAAGAGCACCCCCACCACCTTGCCTGTCTGGCCTGTCTTTCCGAAGAAGCACATAGACATCCATGATAGCCTTCCAGTCATATGAGCTATCCCACCATGTCTCTGTAACGTCTATGAGATTGTGGCATTGCAACCACACATGAACCTCTAATTCCTGAGTTGTGTGCATTGTTCTGCAGGCATTTCAGAGAGGTAAATCCTTATAACTAATAGAAATCATATTTTTAACTCAGAGTGACAGCATGTACTACAAAAAATAGTGTGAAAGCAACACAAATGAATGAGAGGAGAAACGATCTTATTTTGTTCACTGCTTAGCCATACCTCTTTTTCATCCATTGTTTGATGCTTTGATATGTACTGCTCAACTCATTTTCAAAGTACTAGCTCATGGAATGTAAGAGACATCAAAAATGTCAGTAAAAACAGTAGCAGTTCTTAATATGGATTTTCTAGTACACACTATTTTTGCATAAAATGTAAATACATGAGTCAACAGAAAGTGTTGTTCCATGTAACAGATGTTCTTTATTGCTGTACAAGTTAGATCTGAGCCTTCAAATAGCCCAGTTATTTCAATAGCACTTAGATCCCTTCTTGTACAACACAAAACAAATATTCACATAGTGATCATTTGACTGCTTTGTTTTGTTTACCTTTAAAATAAAGGGGTCTAGATGAAGGGAAGATATCAAATCTCTAAATTTGACTTTAAAAACTTTCTAAAATATTTTTTAAGCAATTCCTTCCCAAGTACCTGATGATTTTAAAGAATTTGAATTAATGACATAAACCATAACTAAAATTTGTAAGATGATGGCAGTTTATATCAAATGTCATTCTGAAGACAGTGATTTTTTTGTTTCCTGAATTATGACATCCATAAACTGAAAGCTTTCTTTCAGGTCCTGAGAACACTACTACAACATTAAATCTTTCTCCTTAGTCTGACAAATTTATTCCATCATCGTACTTTTAGGATGTTCTTTCAGAAGTCTTTTCAGACTTCCTGGGTCACCTTGGACAGGTGGACTTGGATTCATCTCCCTTAACTTCAGATTACTGCATCTCAGCTAATCATCCTTAACTCCCTCTGTTCATTGAAGAGAAATAGGCACTACTAGACTTGGTTCATCTGAACTGTTTTAGACAGACACTTTTAGAAGAGATGAATGTCTGAAGTTGCACAGGATATATTCTGTCCCCTCTGTTGCATTGCCCTTCTGGGAAATAAGAAAACGGTGCTATTCCATAACTGCCATATCAATGTATAAGAAGGGATAAATAATAGCAATAGGTGACTGAACCTTGATAGTCCATCGGCCCCAAAAGATTCTGATTTATCTGGCCCCATAAATGTGCAGCAGTATAGACAATGAGTCAAACAAAAAGAAAGGTGAAGAAATGGTGTGAGAAATACATGACTGTAGACTACAGACTGATATGAAGAGATGATGTACTACATGAAGCATAGCAGGTTGGGAGAGCTAAAAATTAAAACAAAGCAGGATCATCCCATTAAATAAGGATTATTTTGGATTCAGAATAATGACAGATGAAGTTGGAATGATGGTGGAAAAGAAGGTAGTATAGAATGCCTCAGATAGGCATGTTCAAAGATTTTTTTTTAATTATTTAAATTTATTATATATTTAGTGACAAATAATTTCATATTTATTTTTCAAACTTGTACCATTGTACAAGTTGTACATGTACATTGTACTGAGAAATATGTTTAAATTCATCATGCTGATCACATATACAAATGGCAACCACTGAAGGACAATATAAAGTCCTGTGTTACATACTAAAAATTGTTCTTCGCTCTCTCGAAGAGCTTTCACTCTCAATTTGGAGACGTTCTATGAAGAATCTTTTCTCCTGGCTATGCTACTTCTCATTACAGAAATCCTCTGTATAGCACTCAACCAAATCTGTCATTGAAAAGCCTAGCTTCTGGAGAATATTTTTATATTGTGTTAGAAGGTACTTAGTGATCATCTGACCATGTGAACAGCTGTTTTGTATTAGTTTCCTAGTATGAGAAAACAAAATGACCTGTAGAAATGATAAAAGCTAGGCTTTCAAGATCTCTAAATTGGAATCTGCATTTCAATATATATAGTCTCAAATTATCTCTGATGCTCTGTATGTAGACATAAAACATATAAATAAAAATGTAATAAAAACTTAAACCTTGGGCATAGTATGAAGACCAGTTGTATGGCATTTCATTTACACATAGAACTGCAATCTGTACTAATTAGCTACATTAACAAGATCTTTCTCATATTTTTATATTCATGTGAAACTCCGCTGCTAAATTCCTCTCCTGTTCATGCACAAATGTATGTTATCTTCTGCTAGAAGTAGTGTTAGGCCTTCTGTGAAAAGAAAATAGACCTTCTGTATAGCTAATAGATAAAGGTAGACTTCTTCAAAGGGTGGTTCAGAAGACCACCCCGCTGTTTCCCACCCCCGCCGTACCCCCCCTTCTTGAGAGAAGAAGAGGTCTTCTCTCCTTTGGGTGGGAAGATAGATTAGCCCCCCAGCAGAAGATTTTGCAGTTAACAGCCTAAAGCATATAGCTGATTGCCTATTTTCTTCTGTTTGTTGTTACCCAGCTTTAAGAGATTGTTCAGCAAGTGTGTTGTACTCAAGTAATATACAGAAAACTGTCAGAGGATCCTATTATTACTGTCTGAAGAGAAGACTTTTTGTAACTCCTCATAAATCTTTTTTTTTTTTATTTTTTTTTTTTCTGCTTTTGGTTTGTTAGTATTTTGTTGCTGTTGTTGTTGTTTTTCCATATGCATATACTCCATGATAGCTAGGATTATGGTTATTATCAATACTTAATAAACAAGCAAACCCAAAAAACTTTTGTTGTTGTAAAACATTAGGGGAACGAAGCTTTTCATCTATCAAGTAAGATCTATCTAATGAGGCAACTAAGAAGAATGGAAAGATATGGAAAGGGTTTTGTTTTTGTTTTTGTTTTTTCCCTCCATCAGTGAAGAATAAATGTAGTTCTCTGCTGTTATGACATTGATTGACTGACTCTGTTGTAGTTGATTGGTTATATTTCAAGGCTAAAACTGAAGCTCCACTGGAGAGTAGAGGAATTAGATCTGTATATGTAGTGAGCCAAGGATTACAATTTAATAGATATTATATTCTTTCTCATGGATGAGTCTCCAGATGTGCTAATATATTGAAGATAAATGAATGGTAAGAGGGCTGTTTTTTGTTGTTGTTAAAAAATTCAGAAGGGGCTTATCAAATCTTCTCCAAGAGAACGAGAGGGGAAAAATTCAGTAGCATTTTGATTTCAAAGTGTCAGATTAGCAGAAATGGAAATGTGAATATGCTTTTCACAGAAATTTGAAATGGAGATGCGAATATACTTTTCAACCAAATAAATAAATAAAATAAAAAGCTGAAAATCAAATAGCTGTGGCAATGTGAAATTTTTCACTGACTCATATCAAACTAAGCTTTTATGTACAGTTTTCTCATAGAAGAGATGATATCAGTTTATTTGTTAGAATATTCTATGAAAACATTTCTAGGTATCATTTGACCTTAGAGCTTTTTTTTTTTTTTTTTTTCTGATCAGCAATATTACAATTTTTTTTTATTTTTTTTTTTAGATTGAATGAGGTTGTTGACATTGGTAATATACTATGTCAATTTAAATTATTGGGTTTGATTTCATTATCATAATTACCATATTTTACAATATTTTTCCAAGACACCAAATTCTTATAACAGGATTTAAAAGAGCGTACCCATAAAATCCATGATGGCTTTCTCACAAGATGTGACAACTACACTCTAATAAAATGTGGTCTTTACTTATAAGTAAGATAAATAGTACAATGTTCTGCTGTTTTTCCCCCATAGTATTATATATAATTGTTTACAAAAAGAAAAGACTACATTTATATGAACTACTATCCCTTTAGTATAATTTGATAAGTTATACAGTACCTGCAGTAAATGTGATTAGTCGCTCCGCATAGTGTTCACCATTCACTTAAATAAATAGCCTCTAGTCATCATTTTGAAAGTAGATGTGAAGAAGATTGCATTTCCATAATTAAAAATAAAAATCAAATCCCTCTTCTGTCTTCATTTTTAAATTGTTGCTGTCAAACTGTACAAGTGTACTAAAGAATAATGATTGAAATACAAAAAAAAAAAAAAAAAAAAAGCATTCATAATACTAAGTCTTGGATGAATAATAAAAAGGTGGAACATTACAAATTGTTTATCCTCATTCTAATTAGATTATACAAATCCTTAGTGCTTTTCATGGATGTACATTGGATGTACATGGATGTATAGTGATTCATTTTTACATTTCTAAGCATATGTAGGATAGCTAATAATTTGTTTAACAATCAATGCAATCATGCAACTAAACCTTGAAAAGTAGTATATTTTCACTATAGCTATTTGAAAGAAAAAACAAAATCAGGATTATGCTCAGTAAAATTGAACTGTGCTGCAGTATCCATCTTGTCTTATTTTAAGATGGAATCTGACTATCTGGTACTGATTTTATTTTATTTTTTATTTTATTTTATTTTATTTTGTGATCCAGCTGATATTAAGTTACATATAGAAAGTGGTTTTTCTTTGTACATTTTATTTTACTCATGATATTTTCTTTGACTTCCAATTAACATTTATTCAACATTTCAGGACTCACTGATATGTCCTTTTAAAACAGTTGCAATTTTAATAGGGCACAGAGCTGACATTTGTCTACAGATCAAACCAATTTCACAGTCAGAGTTTTGGTTTCAAATTATATATTCTGAATACAATCATCTTGACTGTCTCTACACTTCTAGTTTTAACAATTGTATTCTGAAGATAGGATACTTTTGATATGTGTGTGTGTATGTGTAATTTCATAGTTCATGCAGCTTTAGTATCATATATACCTGAGGAGAAAGAAATTGTGAATGACATCTACAAAGAAGTGGGTAGTATAACTCAGCATACCTATGCTGAGGTCAGTGAAATGTACGGAAATATGCCAGCTGAAATTCTGGCCAATAGAGATAACAAGCAAACTATTATTATTATTATTATTATTATTATTATTATTATTATTATTATTATTATTATTATTATTGATCTTGACTTATTTTGTGCTTTATTATTTAGAGCACTGTGAAGCATCCAGCATTTGGATTTAATGTTGACTATAGCAGCATGGTGGTGTCTTGATTGACAGATTTTTTTACTGTCACCCCCACAAGTGCTGTTTTGTGCTCTGATAGGCTCTTATCTGCTAGCATCTGCAAAATGGAGAAATTAGGTTTGAAGTTTATACAGTAGTATTAGAGTACAGTAGTATTGGAGACTATTGCTGTACTTTTTCATTACTGTACATTTGTACAGTAGTATTAAAGTTCACAGCTTCTATTTTATTCCATTATCATTACTATAAAGACAGTTTTAAATTTTAAATGGTATGTTTTTATTTTTTTTTCACTGTTTAAGAGGCACATCTGAAATTAATACTATGAGAAGAAAAAAAAACTAATTCTTCAATGCCCCTACACATGTGCCATTTGTTTATATTCATCTCATTAAATTGGTTATGCAGTGTAATATCAATTTCCATGAAAAGGCTGTGGCAAAGGAAGCAAAGCAAAGATGATGCAGAGATCCCACAGGCATTTGAAACGAAGTTAAAAATTACAGTTATAGGCCTCGGAGGTCTCTAATTGGGCATCCAGCTGTGACAGCTCTACCCACAGAGTGGCCACTATGTGCTGTGATATATAAGCTCTGAAGAAAGTTGTTTCCGTGGATTCCATCCTCTGATTTCTTTTGTAGTAGGCAGAATGACACTCATGACATCCATCCAAGGTGCTTACTTACTTGATTCTCATGTAAAATGACACTATGAATTGTACAAATATAATTCCTGACTGGTGTTATGGGGTATAACAGTGCTATTTCTATGTACTCACATAGGCAAAAACAGAAATAAGAGCATGGATGCACGAAGTAAATAATAATGCACTAATTATTTTGGCATGCTGATATCAGTAAATTTCCCTGGATGTTCTCGTGACAGGGTTGTGCTATTGATAAGCCATCATTGAGATGAAAGCTGGTGTCATCATTTTTGATTTGGATTTGGATCTGGATTTGTTAAAAATGCATTATCACCATTAAATTACTCTTATTTTCAGTGATGTGTTTGAAAACAGTGTCAAAAACTAGGAGAAGGATGGCTGTGGATCTGTTCAGGTTGTTCTTGCCCTTCCTGCCTATATGAGTAAGTAATGATTCATCAAAACAAAGCAAAACAAAACACAACAAAACAACCTTCAAACAAATACAAATTATTATTTTTATCTATTTATCTAAAAATACACACCTTACACGTAAGTGTGGTACATTCAGTGACACCTGTAACAGGAAGTTTTTGTCCTTTCCCAAAGTACATCGTCCTCTCTGTAAAGTGTAAGCAAGAAGTTCAAGGTGAACAAAAATGTCGTTGGTACCAATATTGTCTTTAACATTTATCTACATACCTCTTGATATATCTACCTATATACACACATGAACATGTATATATGTATACACATATGGGGCAGGTATGAGATATATATGATGGGGCAGGTGAGAGAGAGAAAGAAAAGTTTATATTTTCATAGCTAGACAGAACTCATATATCTTACCCTGCTAGCCAGATTCTATTAATTTCTTTAACTCTTTCAACTTCCAGTTAGATTTTTAATTTTCTTGTATCACCACAGGTTCTCCATCTCCAAGTGTAAAACCCACAGTTTTTAAGTGAGAACAGAGGACTTCTGGAGATAAACTCTGTTATGGCAAACTTAATCCAGCACACTTTACAGCCCAAGTGATTTCTCCTCCCTTCTGCTACCATTCCTACTTGCAGGTCCAGCCAGTGGCAGTGCTGACATGTATTCCACAGGAGCATGGACAGACACTCTGTGAGACACAACGAGCCACGTGCATCAACAAAGCAAGCTGCGTCCTCACTGGCACCCCCATGATCACCCACTGCACTCACTCACAAACAGCACAGACAGCTCAGTCTTGCTTCTCCCATTCAGTTACAAGAACAAGAGCTTGCTGGTGGTCACACAGTGACACAGACACATGCATGCACACACACGAATTGGTAGATGACCACACACATGTGGTCTATCCAAGGACCAGACTCCGATACCTGTCCCTCACAGTTACTGGCCTCAGACCTCCTTCCCTACCCCCATAGCCAAACTTGGTATTTATAATATAATTGCCTAGGTAATCTTGGCCTTTAGGGCATTACCTGTGGTTATTTGATATGGCCTTGCATGGCTCTCCCATGCAAGGGGACTTAAGGTCCCTAGTGCTCCTCTCCAAGGTTTGTGCAGTTTAGCCATTTCTCACAAGTTTCTTACTTACAAGTTTCTTACTTCCCCCTTTACCACGCGTGACATCCCAGCATTCCACACACCACTGTGTAACTTTGGTCAGCTTCTTGTGGTTCTTTATCCAACAGTTTCTCATGTCACGTCCAGTAGCTTCTTCTGGCCTACTGAGTTACCAAAACTTCAAGCTAGGGCTTCTGTTTGCACACCATAACAAGCTCACTCTCCTATTTGTATATAAATTATGTATGCACACTGTATGCTGCTTGGTTGACTTGGATACTGCTTTGGTGACTGCCCGTTTTCTTCCACAGCCAGATATTGCAAGGGTGCTGCGTTATAGCTTATGCCACTATTAGTACCATCACTAGCATTGGGATGCTGCTTTTTGAACTGATTTTTTTTTTTTTTTCACATTTGATGCCACAGCACTTTCTTTTCCTTTTCCCTTTTTAAACAGTTTCCCTACTTCACTTGCTCTCAATTCCAATCATACTGTAACGTAGTCCCAGCCAACTGACAACTGTCAGCAATTATGAAATCAGTGAGAATATGCTTGCCAATTCTGAAAGTTATTAAGGACACTCTGCACTCCTCGTGCAATGTATGCTAACCTACTACATATTAAATTCCTCCCACACAGAAAGTATTCAGAAGGTTAGGACAACTCTTATGGTTTTTTGTTTTATTTTGTTTTGTTTTGTTTTGTTTGTTTGTTTGTTTGTTTGTTTGTTTTTACACTAATGCTTTCCTATCTTGTGATGAGGAGCCACAGTTAGGAAAAGGAGACATTACTGCTGGTGTTTGGAGACAGTCTCTGTTGCTTCTGGGAGGAGATATAAATGTTAGCAGCTTGAGTTCTTTCTAGCCTATTTTGGAGACCAACTAGGTAACAAAATACTCTTAAAAAAGAGTCAGTTATACAAAATAGTCTTAAATTCACCTGTCTGTGCCACACACCTTTCAGCTTCTGGGCCCAATCCATTAATTCTAGGCAGGTCTTGCTGAGTTATATCTCTTTGTGTTGATGGAAAGACTTATAACATTAAACATAAATTTTAGGTCTTTCAGATCCTCTGAGATAGTGCCACTTAGTTATGGTGCCAGAGGATCTTTCACGTAAACCCTATGCTTTGGCCACTCTGTTATTAAAAATATTTTTGAAGCGCCTTACATTTCTTTCCTTTTCAGGGAATATCACTAGGTTATTTTCCATGGAGAGAAGAAGGTGGATTTAAGCAACTACTATTTACATAATTCAGCACATTATTACAGCAGTATACAATATACAGGATAAATACTTGTTACAGTCTATAAAAAGACACTGTAGTACTTAGATTCAAAATAGCTTTCAATCTTTCAAAGCATGCTTTGTAAGATAGAGCCTTAGGGAAAGCAGTAATGCCATAAACAGGTTTTGTACAATCAAATACATCTGCATTTTTTGTCATTTTGTGTGACTGTAATTCACAGAGACTGTAATTTAAAGTATTTTAAATGAATTCTTCTAAGCATGAAATCCAATGTAAAATTTTTAGACACTTAGAGAAAACCTTAGAGACTGGATCTTTTGAGATACTCCATGTGTAGGAGATGGGATGTACTTTCTCGTATAAATATTTTCATGAAAAAAGAGAAATTTAGGGATAACCTGACACTGTCACAGAATGACAAAATGTTATATTTATTTATTCAAGAGCTCTGAAGAATGAAAAGTATTCCCTAAGATGGTGTTTGTCCAAAGATACAGTTCCTAGTACCTATTGTGTTAACCCAAACACTGTTACACCTTTTGTAAATCTTACTATGGGCAAACAAGTGTCTTTGCTATCTAACAAATATCTTAGAATCATAGAATGGTTTGAGTTGGAAGGAACCTTAAAGATCATCTAGTTCCAATACCTCTGCCATAGTTCCTCCACACTTCCCACTAGACCAGATTACTCAAAGCCCAAAGTTCAACATGGCCTTGAACACCTCCAGGGATGGGGCATCCATGTCTCTGGGCAACACATGCCAGTGCCTCACCATGCTCACAGTAAAGAATTTCCTCATTACATCTAATCTAAATCTCTTTTAGTTTAAAGCCATTATTCCTTGTCCTATCACTATACCCCCTGACAAAGAGTCCCTCCCCAGCTTTCCTGTAGGCCCCCTTTAGGTACTAGAGGGCTGCTATAAAGTCTCCTCAGAGTCTTCTCTTCTCCAGGCAGAACAACTGCAACTCCCTCAGCCTGTCTTCATAGGATAGGTGTTCCAGCCCCTTCATCATCTTTTGGCCCTCTCTGGACTCATTCTAATACACCCATGTCTTTCTTATGCTGGGGGCCCCAGAGCTGAATGCAGTGTTCCAGGTAAACCTGAGGATAGAGAAAAACAGGATATCTATCTCCTGCAAACTGAAAGTCAGTGAGAAGTTTGTGTTTACCTCCTCCCCTATCACCCTAGTTGCCTGACTGGAAAAGTAATATATAAAGTATAATGAAAATAGTAATGTGGAAGTCTTTTTGCCATCCGTACATTCAGATAATTTCAAAATATCAAGAGAAGATAAAACAGACGCTGAAAGCTTCATAAACTTTCAGCTTGGGGCAGACACTTGTCAAGGTGAAGTAAACAGCTGAAATAAAAACTGCTTTTTTTTTTTTTTTTTTTTTTTTTTTGAGGGGGGGATAAACATGCATATATGCTATTAGCGGCCTTAGTGACTCAGAATGGTTCATGAGAGACAATCACAGCTTCCGATCCTGCATGACTGTCTTTGAAAAATATCTACATTCTGCCTGAGTTTTCAGCTGAGTGATCTTTTGTGGTGAAAAATATCTCTAGATATGTCTCTCTGTATTTAGAATCCAATTTTATATGTATGTATATCTTATGTATGTAAATATTTTCAATAAATGACAAGAAAAAGTGACAAGAAAAAGGGGGAAGGCGAGAGTTCAACAGAAGTGGTTTTAATCAGCTTTCTTTTCTGCCCATCATTAAGATTTGTTTTTCCAAGTCACTATTGCATTTATAGTCAGATCTCCATCTTTATTATACCTTCATTAACCTTTTAAAACTCCTGCCTGTGTACAGGAACCTTTCTTTCATTTAATTATCTGTTTAAAATTCACAAATGGTAGCTGCTGCCATTTTGGCTTTTTGACATTTTTCACCTGCAGACTGAAAGAAACAGATTTAAGAGTCTTGTTCTGCTGGTTTATGTTGCATCCTGATTTCAGCTGAAATACTGAGGCTGGAATTCAGTCGTTCATTGTCATTCAGGAGTTGTTTGAGTTGTGTTTTTGTGCTTTGTGGGATCAGCAGACCTCAGCTGAGTTACAGTCTTGAATTTTGTTTTGCAACAATGTATTATTTTCCTTGTGCTGTCACTGTTTCTCCTTTTTAGTAGGATCATAAAATATCCCAGCTTGAACATTTTATACAGGAATTCCAATACTTTGCTTGTAGATAGGATCACTTGGTTTGCGAGTCTTTCAGTTCTCTTATCTATCAGTCGATCTATACTTTTTTAGGCACACTCGTCACTCTGCTATCTAGCAGAGCGCTACCTTGCAGTGAATAGAAAATATTTATTCCATCATGCATTATTTGATGTACTTCTTTCCTTTTGTCTTCATGTCATCAACAGTGTTTTCAGTTGGATTTTCTAGAACACCAGGTGTAAAGATATGTATGCTTATCAGAGTTGGTGCAAATTATTTCTGTCACTTTTTAGTCATTCAAGTGGTTTTCTTTTCTCCTAATCATATTATTAACACTTAATAGCAGTTGCTATGGGAGCTGGAGAATCAAACAGTGTCTGAGGCTCAGTGGCAATACATCTATGTTAAAGGTAACATCTGGTCATTGCTCCCTTGAAGGTAAGAGACAGGGTGAGAGGAATTTTAACTAATTCACACACTAGCCTCTCCCTCAGTACAATTCACTGTACAATTCACTAAGGAAGAAGTGGTGTTGCCAAACTTCTGTGATCACATCTAGGGATTACGAAAGTAGGAGGCATACTGAGTTTCTGCCATGGCTCCATATCTAAACTGAGGTGGTTAAAAGAACACGTGGTACTTTTTCTGCATATCTGGATTATTAATTAATGTTAGCATCTGGCCCACAACCTACCTTCTTCAAACATACTTTCTGTAATAAGGAACTAAGCCTGACTAAAAAAGACCTTGTCAAAATCTGCCCTTCATCATCCTTGTCGACTTTCTGCTTATTCCCAGTGTGCTGCATGTCTTATAGTCATTCCTTATTATAACACATAGGCACACTTTTTGCCAGAACTCCCATGAGATAAAACCGTAGCCTTCTTTTACAGGTATCAAATGTCTCTTTAATAGACTTCTGTAATTCTGAGAGTTCATGTCTCTGGGTGCAGTTCCTTGAAACTTGTGCTTTAATAGTTTTGAATATCTGTTGAAGAACTCTGAAGTTTAACTCCTGTAATATTCAACCAAATTTTAGCAGTGAAGCTATGTATTTTTATCTGTCAGACTGGTAAAGATTTCTCAGGGGTGCATTTTTTTCTTTGTCTCTTGGACTTTTTTTTTTCTTTTTTGGCATGATAGTAACACTGGAATACAAATAAATAAGAGCTAAGCTAGCCAAAATAATGCTTTGTTGGCATGCTACAGTCTGTTTGAATCACAGTTTCTGCAGTACATGGTGTCAGTTGACAACCTCATCATTACAAGCAGTCTTTTATGTTACACTTAGAAGTTTTCAATCTTCTTGTCATACTGATTAATTTTACTTAGACAAAAGGATCTAATTTTATAGGAAAATAACTGACAATTTAATAATATTTTGCATTTCTTCAGTGCCATTCTAAGAATTGCTCAGTACTTTACACACATTAATGAATTAAACTTTCCAGTAACCTTATGAGAAAGTGCTATTATCCATATTATGCAGATATGGAAACAGTGGCATAGAAAAGATAAAAGACTAATAAGTTCAGACAGCTTATTTGGATCACGAAGGGGAACAAAACCCATATTCTCAGTCTTTTGTTCTGACTATTAGGTTATGACTTTACAGCCATTACATTGCAATGTAAAGTTAGAACATGAGAATATTTACTGATTCATATACAGGAATTAAAAGAAGTGAAAAAAAAAAAAGAGAAAAAAAAAGAAAAAAAAAAAGAAGTGAAAGCAGAGAGAAATGAAGTATTCATGCCTTTACTCAAAGAAAGGAAGCTTATCTCTTCTTCTCTACCATTCTGTAAGCTGTTTTCCCACACCTTTCTCATATAATTGATAAATGAAGGTTTTTCTTTTCTAGTAATTTATATCCATGTCCCTGCTAGTGGTTAATGAGCAAGTCAGTGGAAAAAGAGGGGAGTGAGGGAAAAATAATTAAAAAAAAATAATAATATTTGGTTATGGAATCCTGTAAGAGCCAAGGACAAGCAGATGTATGTATTCTATTTTCTTCCTTCCTCTAAACTTTTTTTTTTTTTTTCTCTAAAGTCTACTGTAAAGAATAGGTTGTATTGGAAGCATTTCAGAAGAACTAAAAGACTTAAGATATCTTTAACATGCTATTAACACTTTCAAATTAATTGACAATCTTTGTGAAATTTCATGGGATGACCATCCAGGCCAGGGCTGCCCTTTCAGTGTGCCAGCAGTGTTTAGGAACAAGGTTGATCCCACCTGACTTCAGGTGCTTTTCCAAGGCCCAGGAGTTATGATCTTAGTTTCTTTAGACATCAGTAATTTAAATATCAAGCCCTTTGTCTTCAACAGGGAGAAATACGAACCTCCAATGAGAAATTCTGGTTTGTACTGGCTTACTTTACATGGGAGAAATGTTCTCTCACCATTCCTGACAGAGGAAACTTGTTGACCATGCTCCTTATTTAGGAGTGAAATGAATCAATGAAATACATGAAATCAGAGAGGCTGACACAGGGTTTCAGTGCAGAGGACTGAATGAATGTGCTAGCAAAACTTTCTAGTATGAGCAATGAAGACAAAGCTGGAGGTGATCTTTCCACAATGGAGACAAAACATGCCAGTAGGTTAGTGCATCTCCCTGCTGTACTTCACGAACACATTTGTAAGTTGACAGAAGTGTATGCTTACTTGTATATTATTATTATTATTATTTATTTATTCCTACATGTGCAAGTTAACTTTGTGAGAGGAGATAGCTAGCTGAATTACACTGGGCTCTGGGCTTTTAAGTTTTCTTTTTTAACCCAAATGTGTAGAATGAAACAAAAACAGCACTGCAGAAGAGAGGAAGTCGTGCAGAAATCAACATATGAGTAAATCACGAAGTGAGAAAAATCATGGGGTAGCACTGCTTCTGTAAAGCTGCTAAGACACTAGAAAATTAGATTTCTGGGTTACTTTAGTGACTCAAAGAAAATGCAGAAACATTGATGTTTACTTCCATTTTGAGCAGTCACTCTGTAATCTCACACTGGTATTTTTACAGTCATATTTTAGAATAAAAAGATCACCGTTTTCCTGTGTTATTTTTTACTGTGAACTTGAAATACAATTATAATTGCATAATATCTTTGAGGACTGTATAATCAAAAGTGCTTAGACTACTTAGACTTAGACTTAGGCTTAGACTACCATTGGAACCATTTTCCCTTAGCTATTATCCCTGTAAACTTAGTTTGGACTCTCAAGAGACAAACTATATTTTGCATCTTATTTAAAAAAGAAAAAAAAAAAATGAGAGTGTCTTCAGTGTCATACCCAGGCCTTTCATTTATATTAGGAGCTCTTTGCTGTTCCAACTGCCTTCAGTAGATTTGCACATGCCACTGATTGAACAGCATAGGTATGTCAGTCCAGATCGAGATGGAATGGAATCTCATTGTTCATTTGGTGAAAACTACTTGCTTCACTTTGCTACAGGCAGCTAGCATTTTACTCTGTTTAGCCATTTTTTTCTGAAGAAGGTGTATGTGACTAAGCAGGCAGGAGAGCTGTGGTGATTTTATGATTTCAAAATAAATAAAACAGGATCCATTTCCTAGAGACTCTAGTTAGAGGCAACTGGAAATCATATGGAAGTGAAGTCTTCCACATTTGAATACTATTAATTCATAGTCATAAAATAAATAAATAGATGTTTGTTTACATTGGAACACAATTGTACAGTGCATGTCATAATTGCAATTCTTACTCTTATCAGTCTCATTCTTTAACATTTAATCTTTCTTTATTGGTACTTGCACTTGGACTGTTTTTTAATTATGTAATTTGTGATTTTGAAAAGCAAGTGGAATTTGAATTAGAATAATATTTGAAACATTTTCATCTTGTATAAAATCCTCTGTTTCTTTTTCTGCAAATTATCATTAATGTAAATTACATGATGAACAGCCACCATAGTCAGAAATCACTAATGTCTTGGAGACGTTGCTGAACATTGTCCAAAAAAATATATCTTGAAAAAACAGATCATATTTTTATGATCTTTATATTTATATATTTATATGATTTTTATATCTATATATTTATATCTCTATATTTATATATGTATATATATATTTATATCTATATATTTATATGATTTTTATATTTTTATGGATGGGAAAAATCATCCTTGCATTTAAATTGATGATATTCTAGTAATTTTATATTTCTGTTTGAACAAAAAGACAATTTTGAGGTGGGTTGTGGCAAAACATGATGTTGGTTTACATGTGTTCTGATAAGGGTATCAGAGAATTGGCTCATCATGTTTGAAATAGAGGAGAAACTGCAAATAGAAACAATATAATGATATGGTCTGTTATTTCTGTGAACTGGAACAGACTCTGGACTATAGAATTTCAATAACTGAACACTTGGAGTTAAAACAGGCTTTCAGAAGTGTACATATATTTATTTATTTATTTATTTTTCTTAGTTGAGTCTCATTTTGGTAAGCCCTCATAAAATCTTTAAAGGAATCTTTTTTATTATTATTTTTAAACAGTAATCTGACTGGCTGGCTGTATGGAGAAGAAAGGCATACCAGGAACTTTCTTTCCAGTATATTCTCTTTCCTATAGAAACCTTACAACACAGACCTGACCATAGAGGCAAATCACACTGTTTTGTAGACCAGGAGTATTTAGATAAGTGTTGGGTTGAATCTAATACTTCAAAGTGTTTTGTAACTTTACTTTTTTGTCATTTATAGAAAAAAAAAATACATTAAAGGTCAGTTAGAGGAAATTCAAGTTGTGATGCCTAATATTCTGACAGGCTGCTGTGTATAAGATACACTTGCAGGAGAAGAATAGAGGTTTCTTTCTGTAAAGGACCATGCATCAGAACCTACAGATTCTCCTTATGTGTGGTTAGCTGCAGGAATGCTGCACAGCCCACTGCTATTCATTCTTGTACTTAAGCTTCCCCCAAATTTCAGTCTCCTAGCTGCTTTTTTATTGTTTTTATTCCCTAAGGAAGCTAGCTTGCTGTAGGCAGTGTGAATCAGTCCTGACTTTGATATCAGTCATACGATTGCTGATACTTTAATATAAAGGAGAAATAGCAAGAAAAATGAATATCTAGTAAATTTATTCATGGCCACATGTGTTAGTAGAAATGCACTTAAATTGTTCAGATCCTTTATTCAAAATATCTAGGTAATTTGATTTAAGTTCCATTTTTTCTTCTTTGAAAAGGGATTTTACTTTTCTGTAGACCCTACTGGCCATCAATTTTTTCAGACTAGGATCAAAGCCACTTGATGGTCATTTCTCTACTTTAGTTGTGTGACTTCTGACTTCACTGCTAGTCCCTGACAATGTAGACTGGAGCACTGGCTGGTGAAAGATGGTAGAAGCTACTTTATAGAAGCTAAACCCACTATTAGGCATGAGCCTGAGACTCCTGTCCCCTTAGGAACATAAACCAGAAGATCAAACAGAAACAAATCCAACAAAAGAAAGTAATATCTTCAAAATGATATGCTCACAATGCTACCCAAGTAAGCGGCCTCCATCAGATTGAGGCATAAAAAATCCCTCTTGATTTGCATTAAATTTGCTATGACTGCTATGACTGAAAATCAGTATTCCTCACCTATGTGCCAGAAGATTTTACGTAACTGGATGTAGGATAGAACACGTAGGATAGAAGTTCACAAGTGGTGTTCCCCATGACTAAGTGTTAGGGCCAGTTTGGTTTAACATTTTTACCAGCGATCTTGATGAGGGGATCAAATTAAGTTCTTAGATAACACCAAGTTGGATGGGAGCATTGAACTGCTTGAGGATAGGAAGGCTTTGCAGAGGGATCTGGATAAGCTAGATAAATGGACCATGTCTAATCACATGGCACCCAACAAGGCTAACTGCTGGGTCCTGCACTTGGGTTGCAACAACCCAGTGTAGTGATGTAGGCTCAGGGAAGAGAGCCCAGCAGAAAAGAACCAGGGGGTGCTGGTCAGCAGCTGGCTGAGCATGAGCTGGTTGCCGGGAAGGCCAATGGCATTCTGGCCTGCATCAGAAATAGTGTGGCCAGCAGGGCCAGGGAAAAGACTGTCCCTCTGTACTCAGCACTGGAGAGATTGCACCTCAAGTACCTTGTTAGCTTTGGGCCTCTCATTTCAAGAAGTATACTGAGTTGCTGGAATGTATTTAAAGAGCCACAAAGCTGGTGAAGGGACTAGAAAACAAGATATATGAGAAGCATCTAAGGGAACTCGAATTATTTAGTCTTGGGAAAAGGAGGCTGAGCAGAATCCTCATCACTCTCTACAACTACCTGAATGAAAGTTGTGGTGAGGTGGCTGTTGGTCTCTTTTTTTAGGTGACAAATGATAGGACATAAGGAAACAGCCTCAAGTTGTGCCATGGAGGTTTAGATCAGATGTCAGAAAGAATTTCTTCATGGAAAGATTGGTTCCTTGGAGGTGTTTAAGAGATGTGTGGATTTAGTGTTTAGGGACATAGTTTAGTGGTGAAGTTGGTAGTGTTAGGTGATGGTTTGGCTTGATCTTGTGGGTCTTTTTCAACCTAAATGATTCTGTGATTCGAAGTTATAGCCCAGGTTCCTGAAGCTTTTCTAGTTTTCACACCATTTCCAGGTGAATAATTTAGTGTGATTGTAAAAACTAGGTAGCAAATAACATTAACTTTTTTTTTCTTTTTTTTTTTTTTTTCTTTTTTGTTTCCAACTCTTGTGTGCCTTTCATAGTCCCCATTGGGATCATGGCCTTAGTTTGGGAATAGCTGAGCTTGAGGAGGTTCAGGTTCCAAACCTGAACAGAAAAGAAAAAAAAATAAAATGTTTGAAGACATTTTGTTTGAGGTAGGAAGGAGATGAGAAGGAAGTAGCCGTGTGTGATAAATAGGTACCAGGTAGGAGAGGCTGGAAGAGATTGTGTCTAGATTAAGGGTTGTCAGAAGATGAAGTCCAAGGAACAGTAAGGTGTTGGAAGTAATAGGAAAGAGATCTTCAATAGAGATTTTTGAGGTTAATGAGGAAAGGAAAGGGGTTGAGGACAAAGCAGAGAAAAAATGATAAATGGCCTCAATTATCTCTTTTAAAAATTCACTGAGATTCTTGACAGAGATGGAAAGAAAAGCTAAAAGTGCAGAACAGCTCTTACAGGCCTGTGTCTCCAAAAAAGAAAAGCTTTAATAGCTGTAAGTAACATTTATTATCTCAATTTTTAGTGGTGTGCTTGACATACAATCAGTGATACCACAGTTATATTGGGTTGGCCTAACAGTCAATGCTGTACATGAAAGGTGAGTGCTCATTACTTTGCTTTTTAAAAACTCTTTCCAAGTGAGCTGCTTTTGATCAAAGACACATAATTAAAGAATTAAGCAAGTTTACATCTAATAGACTGCCTGCAGTTCTCCGCTGTATTTTTGCCAAGCAATAGTCTACTTTACATGATTGTCTATTATACTCATTAGGAAACTAAGCAAGCTGATTGTGTTTCTCTGAGAGGAAAGTAAATGAAAGATAGAAAAGGTGTGTAATGCTTTAATGAGATGAGTGTGGTGCATGTTCACAGCCTGCTTGTTTTCGTTTAGCACATGCATCAACTTGTAAATTATCTTGAGCTTTCAAGTGGTGTAATGGTCTTTTGCCATTTTGGTTGTGCTTCAGTCAGTGGCTGGCAAGTAATGGAGATGGCTGGTGTTCTGGAAGAGGCTTCATTCTCCCTTACAACAAAAGTAACAGTGATTAGTTCAGCTTCTTAGTTGGGACTCTGTGCTATAACCCAGCTTGACATCATAAAGGCAACAGGTTGTTTTTTTTTTGGTCTTTTATTTTTCCTTTCTTCTTTCTCCATCCCCTCTGTCTCTTCTGGAATGCTTTCTGAGCAAATTCTTTGCTTGCAGAGGAATGTCACATTCCCTTGCACTGGTTGATAAATATTTATGCCTGAGAACAGCATAAAGCTCTCTTTTGGATGCTTTCCCATTTTACAGTGTGCTGGCTTTTGGCCTGATCTCTGTATTTAGAAAACACTGTGTATACCTGCATGCTTTCTTGACTCAATTTCCTATTCCTAATGGGTCTGCAGGCAGTATTGCATGAAAACCATAGTGCACATTGCAATATTTTCAATGAATTGTGAGAATACTTAAATAAAACAAGATGAAAAATAGGCAGCTCCTTTTTTAGGTGTATAATTGCATTTTATGGATAAATTTATAGATATGCATGGAAAAAAAATATCGTACACAAAACATAAAGACATTTTTTGAACCATTTCAGTACTCTGATAAAACCAAGCAATGTTAAATGAAATTAGAAAGACCAAAAATTGGTACTCATATGGCAGTATTAATTCAGCACTATTTCACAATTACATTTTTCTCCTATCCCATTCCTGGAATGTATTGCTGAGTTTTGCTTTCCTGCTTACATTTTCATGTTAAACAAACTCTGTGTACATCCAGTGAGAAATATGTTCATTATTAAAGAAATTGTTCTACCATTAATAGAATGCTGATGCTATCTAAATGTATCAGTTAAGCAAGCTAACTTCCTTTTTCCTCTTTAAAAGAGGTACGGTCTATTCAGAACATACTGAGTGTTCTCTGTCCTCAGTAAGGGACTTCTAACAAATGCTTGCTTAAGAAAATGTGTGCCCTCATGGTCTATACATACGTGTAATGTCATCAGGGGGACAGAGGCTCATGACAAAGACATAGGTACACTGCATCTACCTCAAAGCTGAGTATACCTCTCCTTGAAACTTGTATGAGACCTATCGGCCATGTCTGGTGTCTCCACTTTTGTGTACTGCATTTGCTTTTGAGGTATTTGACTGGAAAGTTTGCCTAAAATCCTTCCTAGAAAGGTACTGGTGTCTTTTGTTGCGAGGGCAAATAGCATATGTAGGTCACCTGAACTCAGGCAGACTCTGTAAGTCAGCAGAACTGGCTAGGGATCTCCCCAAGCTTTGGACCACTGTTTGATGTCAACCAGCTCAGCTACAGGGTGGATTTAGCTAGCTAGCCTTCAGTGGCTGCATGAACCACATTTCAACATCTTCATTTGGGCAAGAGCCAAATGATAGCATGTGTTTAGCAGGGCTCCTTTGAGGGTTTATTCTGAATGGGCTCACGGGTAGGCTCCTAATGCTCCTATGTCCACTCCTAATGTCTGCTACCCTAACGCTCCCTGTATTTGCTCTGCTGTGGAACAGGGTTGGGCAAGGTGTGCAGCTCACTACCAGAGAAATTGGCTGCAATTCTGCTCTCAAAGCCTGGCTGTTTTACTTTCTCTGACACAGAATTTGCATTACCAACAAATCTTCATGTCAACAGACTGCCCACATGCTGCAGTCCCAGCATGGTAACCAGATGTGAATTGCTCAGGAACTGTATGTGGCTACCTGCTTGTCATCTCAAGATAGTGCTGATCACTTACAGTGCTGTGAAAACTCAGGGATTATGCAGTTAATGGACAGTGTTTATTCTGTGTGTATGTATATATACATATACATATACATATGTGCACCTAAAATGGTATACAGCATCAGGACTTAAGAGTCAGCAGCTTTCACTTTTATGTAGGAAATGCAGCATGTGCAAGTAAAGACTTCAGCAGGAACTTTAGTATCAGCATTTGGATTTAAATAAAATGTTAGCTGAACAATTATCTAATGTATTTTTTTTTTCATATATTGGTATTTCCTTTGTTATTTTCAAATTAAACTGAAATTGAAATTGTTTTGTTTAATTTTAGCATTTAGTCATCCTTAACTGGGTTTTGATTTTACTGAGATGAGTGGTTCATTTGGGTGAACTTCTTGGGTAACTTGATTGCCAAGATTCATCCACTTTAGAAGGGCAGGCTAATACAAAAAGAAACATGTCAGTGTATGCTATAATGAAATATTTTTGCAGTGGGAAAGAAAAAGATTAATTTAGAAAAGGAAAGATGAAGGGATTTAGCTTTGAAATATACAAAACAGCAGAAATTGGAAATACTTTATTATTACTGGGCCAGTTATTACTTTCCTAACCCTTGGATTTTTCTCATTTTCTGGTGGAAAAGCAGGGTTCTATTTTTTATTTTTTTTCCAGACTATGTCTATGTGTTTCAGTGACTCAATTAAAATTTGCCTCATGCAAATTGTTCCGGGAGCAGATGTGCCTGCCAAGCTGGGCAGGAAAAATGTGCAGTGAGGTCACAAAGAAGATGGTTCTTCATTATGCTCTGCCAAAATCCTAGCAGATCATCACTGAGCATGTCCAGATGTAAAATTTCAGTCAGTGTCTATTTTATTTTTGTATTATATTTTTCATTTCCTGCATTCCCATCTTTGCTGATGGGTGAAATCAGTTCTTCCCCTGTCAGCCAAGCAAAGGATCAAGTTGCAGTCTCTTGTTGATTTTGGTAATATATTTTTTTTGTTTTCTGAGGAAAAAAAAAAAAAAAAAAGATAAAAGGTAGATGCATTGTGGATATGTTTTTAAAACAGGACAGTGTCTCCTATCAGACAGGCTGAGACTAAGGGTTTGAGGGAGATATGATGTGGAGCAACCTGCACATAATGTGATATGGTAGCTTCTTTGATATAAAGCTACACTACTCATGTGTCCCTACCCATCCCAACAACTGTGTCTGGGCATGTCAAATTAGTGAGTTTCAGGAGGATTTTTCTGATTTTTGTTTGAATTACTTTGGGGCTGAAAAGGAGCTTTGACCGTTTAAACTAAAGTTGACATTTTGGAAGTCATTAAAATCTGGAAACAAATGGAAACCTTTTACCAATTTTAAAGGGTCAGTGATGGCTTCAAAAATCATTGCTGCTTAAAAAATAAATAGCTAGAGATCACATAAGATTATTGTAACTGCAAAACATCTGAGAAAATAAAAGCCCCTTTTCAGTTTCTTGACTTTCAGAACATGCACCAACATATGTTGTATGAAATACTTCCCCTGCTTCTTTTGGAGTCCACTCTTCAGAAACAAAACAAACAAACAAACAAAAAAAAAAAAACACACCAACAACAAAAATATATAACTCTAAATAAAATAATGTGCTTCCAGAGTTGCTAGAAGCACTTAAAATATCCACTGTATTTTTAAACCATTTTTTAGTTTCTCTCCTCAAGTGAAAATTCCTTGAAGTGAATAATTGCACAAAGGAGATTTTATCATTACTTCATGGCATGAAATCCTACTTGTAGGGACCCTAAGTTCTAATATACATAGTCCTTCATGTAGACCCAGATTTTTTATACGTTCTACTGTCTCTGAAAGGAAAATAAATAGGATTTGAGACATTGAAACCCTGCCTCCTTGAATTAGGAAAGACATTTTTCATCTTCAGATTTTATGCACATATGAGCTAATTAAGTCTATAATATGAAATAAATCCATGACAGTGCAGATGTTTTAGTTGCAAGAGCAATAGCTTGAGTGATTTCCTGTAGGTTTTTAGAAGAATAAATATGAATCGTGAGCATTGGTCATGAACCCATTTATACTGGCATAATGTATTACCAGAGGAAAAAATGCAAATAAGAAAAGAAACAAGTCTATATGCTTCCTGACTTTTGTTCTAGTTTTGTTTTTTTTTTGTTGTTGTTGTTTTTTTTTTTTTCAGATCGCTTAAGACTGATAGATTTTAGCTCCTTTCTTATCTGAGATGCATTTCATCTTGACTGAATGATTATCCATTGAATAAAAAAGTATAATTTGTAGAATTTCTAGATAGATACCTTGCTGTTGATTAGGAAAAAGGCTGTTTGTATACGTCAGATAAAGAAATAGACTGTGTGCTTCTAATATGGCTTCATCCTGGACTATTATTTCTTCATTAACTTGTTAAAAGAGAAAAAGCATATGAAGCTTTTTTTTTTTTTTTTTTTTCTTCTCCTCAGGCATCCATGCACAAAATGAGTATGAGCCAAAAGGGAAAAGAGGAGGAGTAAAGAGAATGAAAGGAACAAGCAAACAGGGAAATGAGTAAATCATAAAAGCCAGACAAAGAATACCAGTATTTTTGTATTTCATCCACGCTTTCAAAATCATGAGTGACCTTTATGAAAGCTGAAATGAGTAGGCAGCTTAAGCAAGGTTCATTTAAGGAAAAAATGGGCAGTTAACAAAACAGAGTAGCAGTGACTACGCAATAACTCCTCAGGGACTTGTGATGAAGTCAAGCAAGATAATTTTATAGTATATAAAGAGCATTATATCAAATCTTTTGGGTCAAATATCTTAAGACTCTTATTAAGTATTTTTTTTCCTATATTATTGTGGGATGCGTGACTGATCACCTTTCTTCTCTAGTTCAGAAGGCTAGAACTCATAAGATTTTAAGAAATGCCCTTAGGGCTATAGAGATGTTTCTGTTTGACAGTCATGGGCTGGATTCCCTCATTTATATTTAACTGTAATCATCAGCTTTGAGAAGAGTTTCTAATTTTAAACACATGGTGCTTTCCCCCCTTTTCTTGTCCTCAGCAAAGCTATAATTTGCTTGGGTGCATCTCTGCTCTAACTGCCAACACATTTGAGCCCCAGAGTGGGCTTTGCACATGAAAACTGCATAGCCAAAAACAATGTGCTACCTGCTTGTGTTTGTGTTTATTTGTCATTGTTTTGCTTTTTCTGTTTTTCATCTTCTTTTTAAAGGTGGCTTTTACCCAGATCTTTGGTACTACCCAATACAGATTGTGTTGTTGTCATTTATGGACTTGATAAAACATTATCACTTTTGTGATGGTATTATGGGGCCTAAATGCCTCACAAATTCATCTTAAAGTTGAGATAATCCATGTCCAAACAACAAATTAGGAATGCAATGAATTGTTATTTCTTGAATTGATATAGACCCAATTAGATACCTCTTTTTAAGCTGTATATAAAATACAGGGATTTATTTGAAGAAGTCAATTTTGTTCTAGTAATGTTTTATCTGAACTTAAGTCAGACATCTATTTCTCAATTAACTGACCACAAAACAGTAAAAGGTCATGTGTAAATAAAACTTTACTCCAAAATTATAACATTTGCTTAGATGTCTGTAAATTTAAACATCAAAAATCTTAGTAAACTGTCTGTCTTTACAGGTAGTACAATGCTAATCCCAGAGGGAGGGAAGAGTGAAGGGCAACAGGGTTTGTTCGTGTTTGCACAGATTGTTATCCTTTTAACAAAGACCAACATAAAACATACAAATCCATATGTTTGGATTTGTTGCTGCCACATTAATTATACATATGCTCACAGTGTAACACAGTGCAAAATAATCTAAAATGATATAAAAAATAGAATTTCAGGACTGGCATATTTTTCTTTAGTTAGAAATCGCAAATCCTAAACAGACTTTTCTGAGAGTATCTTCTCATTAACAGTTTGTGAGAAACACCATAAAGAAAAAATCTCCCTAGTATTAGTTTCTCCACTGGCTCTAACAGTGTTTGCCAACCACAGAATTACAAACCAGAAGGCAGATTTTTCAGCTTTTTGAAACAAGCTCATTTATTGATTTTTTGCAACCATTTTGTGGTAAGGATAATTTCATGATAAATCTACCAAGGAACCTACATTTTGTCATGTTTAGTGTTTTGATAAACCTACCTAAAGTTTGGTATCTCAATGCCTGGTCTGTAAAGTCAACAAGTCTACAGAGACATTCAGCTTTAAAATAAATGTCTATATTTGCTCAGACTCTCTAGACTCAAAGGACTGAGTAACTCTCTAAGACAAAGGACTGCCTCATGAGAGTTGTGGAACACATCTGAGATGTCCTATAATGTCAAAAACGTCAACCCAAGGCTGTCAGTTATGGTTTCAGACTTCCAGGAGATCTGTGCTTCTTTGATTCACCAGCTGGAGGCAGGCAACCTAAAGGCACTTCTAAAAGCACTAGATACCAGTGTATATGTGTGGTGGTTCCACACTGCCGAGCAGCTGAACTCCACCATACTGCGTTCTCACTCCCCATGCTCAAAGGAAGAGAGGCAGAAAATACAATTAAAAAGGTCTTAAAGGTTGAGATGAGGACATGGAGATCACTCACCAATTACCATCATGGGCAAAAAAGACTTAGCCTAGGGAGTTGAATATAATTTATTGTGTATTATAACAGACTAGAGGAGCAAGAAACTAAAAGCAAATTAAAAACATCTTCTCACCCCCCACCTCCCTACCCCCCATCTAGCCTCTTTTACTTCCTCCCCCTAAGTGGCACAGGGGAACAGATAATGGGGGTTGCAGTTAGTCCATAATGCTTTGTCACCTGCCACTACTTCATCTGCACTCTCTGCCCCTGCTCCACGTGAGGTCTCTCCCATGGAATACCGTCCTTCCTGAATTGATCCTGCATGGGCTTCCCAGAAGCAGCTGCTTTAAAAGACCTGCTCCTACATGGCTCTGTACCACAGGGACCATCCGTCAGGAGCAAACTGCTCCAGCACGGGTCCCCCCCAGGCCCTCTGCTCCTGCGTGGGCTCCTCTCCATGGGCTGCAGCTCCAGCCTGGGGCCTGCTCCTGCAGGGGCTCTGCATGGGCTGTAGCCTCCTCCAGGCCACATCCACCTGCTCCACCAGGGGCTCCTCCACAGGCTGCAGCGTGGAGATCTGCTCCATGTGGGACCCATGGGCTGCAGGGGGACAGCCTGCTCCACTAGGGCCCTCTCCACAGGCTGCAGGGGAACTTCTGCTGCGTGCCTGGAGCACCTCCTGCCCTTCTTCTGTACTGACCTTGGTGTCCACAGAGCTGTTTCTCACTCCTCTCTCTCCCAACTTCTGTGGCACAGTTGGTTTTTGTTTGTTTTGTTTGTTTGTTTGTTTGTTTTTCCATTTCTTAAATCTGCTCTCACAGAAGCCCGACCAGCTTCTCGTATTGGCTCGGCTCTGGGCAGCAGCAGGACCCTTTTGGAGCTGGCTGGAACTGAGCTGGCTGGAACTGATTCTGATCTGATATGGGACAGCTTCTGGGCTCTTCTCAGAGAGGCCAACACATCAGCACCCTGCTACCAAACCCTTGCCACATATGCCCAATAGAGAGTGAGCAAATGAATAGAAGTCTCGACTTAGAGATCTAAATTTGGTCTGCAGTTTCCGTCAACTCTAACTCTGCATAAACATGTATCGGAGTAAAGCGTCCAGTTCTGCTTCTGGTTGGGGACCTTGGTGTTTGTTTGTTTGTTTGTTTATTTTATAACAATCAAGGTGTTAGTACTGAATTTTTTAAAATAAGCACCCATTCCTTCACCTGCATATTATGTCAGAGCCCTGTGGTTACTTTAGTCCTACACTGGTGGTCTAACATATATTTTGTAACCTTGTTCCACTAGATGAGAAGCAATATTTTGAACCCTCATCACCTAGGCTGCAGGTAATTCCTCAATCTTCAGACAGAGATTTTTTTTGGAGTAAGTTGGTTCAGACCTTTCTGTTCTAGGTGTTTCATTTGACTTAAGAATTATAGGTACTCAACAAAATTGGGCCACCTAAATTAAGTATAGTGCCTAATCATGTAATTAACTGATTAAGTTTAGATTGCCCCACTTACAAAATATTGTCCTGAAAGACTCTTTTCCTTGGCTTCCCTATTGACAAAAAATAACATGCTGGTTTACTGTCCTTCAAAAATATTTAACTTAATTTGTCCTTTACTGAGATCTATAATTGTATATCTGAATACAATAACAAAACTGTCTACAGAGATGTAAAGGAAACTTTAAATGGCTGTACCAAATGTCCTTGAGGTCTTTCCACTGATCAAAGTGTTACTTGTATTTGTTAGTGGAGAGATTTCACAACATACATCATTAAACCTCATCGTCTGTCTAACCAAAGAAATCATTTAAGCAGACAGAAAGTGTTCAGCTTCCTCATTGTTACTAGGGGCAATTTTTATTGGAACTATCATAGGGTATCCACATGCCTGAGAAATTCATTTTGCTGTCAAACAGCATGTGTAAGTGAAGTAGCATTTTCTTGTAAAGATTACTGCAAATTGATATAAATTAAGGTCTGCTTTCTGAGAAGAATGAAGTTAATCGAAGTGGGATTAAAGCTATAGGTTCCTTTCATTTAGTAGAGGTGCTTCACTGATTTGTTAAATAATGGATTATTTGATGTACTGTATGGAGAGTGATGTAGGTCACTTTCAGCATGCAGAGCTGCAGATTTAAAGAAAAAAGAGAAAGTACCAGTGCTTTCTAGTTCACTAAATACCATGTATGAATCTTTGTAACAAACACAACCCTTCTCCCTGCCCACAATATATATATATTTTTTTTTTCCCAAGTCATGAATTACTTTTATAACCTTGCCTTATTTCACAGTCTTAACATCCAGATTGCCCAGCTGTGGGCATTTCTTGCCATTTGGGACCTGAGTGTTTGAGTCTTTGAAGTACTGAGGTTGGCATAAGGGATCAGTGTATATGAGATAAAACCTGCAAGACATACCCTTCTGGAGCATCAGAAAGAGGGTGGGCAGTGCTCTTTATACCAGGTAGGTGCAGGATACCTGTGTGTGAAAAATGAAGCAAACCCTCTGTAGTCAATAGAGAGCATGGAGAAATTCAATTTACCTAACATTAGGTGTCTGCTTTAAGGTGAGATGGACTGCTTTGAATTACCTAGCTCTGTTGAATAAATGGGGCCTGATGAGATACATCTGTGAGTCCTGAGAGAACTGGTGGACGAAGTTACTAAGCCACTATCCATCATATTTGAGAAGTCATGGCAGTCCAGTGAAGTTTCCATTGACTGGAAGAGGGGCAACATAACGCCCATTTTTTTTAAAAAAGGGAAAAGAAAGACCCAGGGAACTACAGGCCAGTCAGTCTTAACTCTGTGCCCAGCAAGATCATGGAGCAGATCCTAATGGAAACTATGCTAAGGCACATGGAAAATAAAAAAAAGGATTGGTGATAGCTAACTTGGCTGCAGTTGGGGCAGATCATAACTGACAAATCCAGTGGCCTTCTATGATGGGGTTACAGCATTGGTGGATAGGGGAAGAGCAACTGACATCATCTACCGGGAGCTGTGCAAAGCATTTGACATTATTCCACATGATACCCTTGTCTGCAAATTGGAGAGACATGAATTTGACAAAGGCACCACTTGGTGGGTAGAGGAATGGACTGGAGGGTTGCACTCAAAGAACTGTGGTCAACGGCTTGATGTCTAAGTGGAGATCAGTAACAAGTGGTGTTCCTCAGCAGTCAGTACTGGGACCAGTGCTGTTTAACATCTTTGTGACATTGGCAGTGAAATCAAGCGCACCCTCACCAAGTTTGCTCATGACACCAAGCTATGTGGTGCAGTTGACACACTGGAGGAAAGAGATGCCATCCTGAGAGACCTGGACATACTTGAGAGGTAGGCTTGGGTGAACCTCATGAGGTTCAACAAGGCCACATGCAAGATCCTGCATCTGGCCTGGTGCAGGCACCAATACAGACCGGGCAGAGAATGGATTGAAAGCAGCCCTGAGGAGCAATGTGAACTTGCAGTCCAGAAAGCCAACCATATACTGGGCTGCATCAAAAGAAGCATGGCCAGCAGGTCAAGAGAGACGAGTCTCCTCCTCTACTCTGCTCTTATGAGACCCCACCTAGAGTACTTCGTCCCGCTGTACTAGGGCCCCCAGCACAGAAGGACATGTAAGTATTAGAATGAGTCTGGAGGAGGGCCAAAAGATGATCAAGGGGCTGGACCACCTCTCCTGTGGAGAAAGGCTGAGGGAGCTGAGGTTGTTCAGCCTGGAGAAGAGAAGGCTCCGAGGAGATTTTATAGCAGACTTTATATATCCTGTAGAGGCCCTAAAGGGGGGCTACAGGAAAGCTGGGGAGGGACTCTTTGTCAGGCAGTGATAGGGCAAGGAGTAATGACTTCAAACTAAATGAGGGAAGATTTAGATTAGATATAGGGAAGAAATTCCTTACCATGAGGGTGGTGAGGCACTGGCACAGGCTGCCCAGAGAAGCTGTGGATGCCTCATCCCTGGAAGTGTTCAAGTCCAGGCTGGATGGGGCTTTGAGCAATCTGGTCTAGTGGGAGGTGTCCCTGCCTGTGGTAGGGGTGTTGGATCTAGATGATATTTAAGGTCCCTTCTTATACAAACCATTCTGTGATTCTACAAAATATCCACGGATTATAGTAAGGACTTCAACACCATTACTTGAATCTGTTCAAGGATCTGATTTTATTTGGCTCAGTTTTAAAATACATACATGTAATGTGAAAACTTTGTATGTCTGCTGGACTGAGTATTATGTTTACCATGGGAAAGTAGGAATTTGCTTGTACAATCATCCAGTTCATGTTGAAAATTAGTCATTTGCTATGCAGTTCTTGTTGTAGAGGTTGTCAATGTAAATATTCTGAAAATTCTTCATTTTCTACACATATCAAGTGAGAAGTAGCAATATTTGTATTCTAGAATAATTGATTAAAAAAAAATAAAATAAAGAAAGAAACAGTTTGGTAAAAACAAACAAAAAAAATGAATCATAGGTGCCTGTATAAATTAGTTCTTCCAGATAATTACAGATTTATTTATTTAAAATTATTCCCAATCTGGACAAGTGTTCACTGTTAAATCTTCTCACATATCAGTGAAATGAAAAGTTGATCAAGTCTAGTTTAGGATTACCATTTGATTTTATAATATGAAACATTTTATGCTATGCATAAAATCGTGGTGAAAAGCAATTGCCTGAGAAGCTGCTCTAGCTTAAGTATGTATTTATGCATATTCAGATCTGATGGCATAAGAATTACAGAACATTCTTATCTCTTACAAAGTATCCTGTAAGGATTCAATTGTTATATTAATAATTTACACCTGTGTATATAAAAGTAATGAAATTTGCATAAAAAATGAAAACTGATATATCTAAAGCTGTTCACAATGCACTTCCTTTTCCTTGCTGTTTAAAAATGTTCTCCTTAAAAAACTCAGGTAAGTGCTTTGATTTTGGATGCAGTGTGACACTAGCACAGTGTACTTTATGGCAAAAGACTCAACATTAGGTCTATCTAAATGAATCTACTTTTTTAATTAAATAATTTCTGGAAAGCATTGACTATTTTGCAGACCACCCTTGTAGTGATTCTGACTGTAAATGGCCATTATAATCTAGGAATCAGGAAAGCTGGCATGGTTTAGAAATGGAACTTACTTCATCAGCTAAGACTGGATTCACAGAATGTGCAAGGAGAAATTAGGTGTCAGAATACGCTGCTTTGTCATAGTGCCTCTTTGTTTGTGGGATCTGAACCATTGCTGCAAATCTTGTGACAAAATGGGTATTTCTTATTTCATCTAGACTGACTAACAGGTGTTTTTTTTTTCTGCCTCACTGATGAGTATTCAACACCTGAAAGGATTCCCATTACTAATATCAGATTTCTGTCTGTCTTTGGTCAAGGCCTTAAGTGATAACAAGATATAATGAGAAGTGAGTGTGGGATTCATTGTGAAGCAAACTGCATTTTAGGAAAAATAAAAGACTGTATGCTCACCTCAGTGTGAGAACAGTCTTCCCTTCTTTATTCACAGCAGCAGAGTCTTACTGTGCTGTTTCATTACCACATTGTGACACAGTGTTAGGATTCACAGAACATGCCCTAGTTTTCTCTTCCTCTGAAATGGTATAGCTATAGTCATAGTTCACAATAGCTACATCATCTCATTCCATCCACTGAAAAAGCTTGTTGCTTCCCAGATATTATGGACAAAAACATACAGTTCAGATAAATATAAGGAAGAATTAATCACTTGATTGAAGTCAACACACAATTACACATATTTTTCCATTGATTACAATGGGCTCTGGATCAAATTTCAAATGTATTAAGATTCAGAAACTAGGCTAGTAACTACTACCCCTCCATATTTACATGTGGGCGTGTAGGTACTATGTCTTACTGAGCATTCATCACAATGTGTGAGTTCTACCTTTTTTGATGGGTACATTTATATATTCATAATTTGTTCTGAGGCTGGGTTGTCAATTCACCCAACAGCCAAGTAATTTTAATCACAGACTTTATGGTGTGTGAAAGCAAAGCACTATTGTTTCTGCAGAGGATTTGGTAGAGCTAAAAAGAACTAGACTTCTTGTTACAAAAGTCATTTATGTAATGTAAGTCAAACTTCTTCAGTTTTGTATGCTAAAGGCCCATAGTATAAAGATGGATTTTGATTTGACTGAGACTCACCTAGCACAGATATGGAGAACTGAAAATGGGCAGATCATTATTCTCTCTTTGATAGTTCCCAGGATACTTCCTCCTCTGGTATATCAAGGAGCTGGATATTTTTATGGCTATGTGATACAAAAAGGTGTAAGACACCTTCTGGTCTCTTCCCTGCATTCCTTTGTCATGAACTTCTGGTGCAGTTAGAAACACATTTTTCCACCACCCCTTGAGTCACCAAACTTAAATTTGTGGGTAAGGATATTTGATATCAGTCATTTCCCCAGCTGCCATGGCTCATCCTTCTCTCTTACTTTTTTATCACTTGCTTCTCTCCACGTACATCTTCAATGGTTCTCTCGAAGTCCCCTGCATCTGATTCCAAAGCTTGTCCCTATTTTTAACTTCACACTTCTGTGATTTGCGCAGGGCATGGGGAGAGAAAAAGCCTGTCACACCAAAGGTATATTCAGTAATGGTCTCAAATAAAGTTCTTTGAGAAAAGCAGCTCAGCTTATTTTTTACTTAAGGTCCTGTTCATGTTGCTCTGTAATAATATGCTTCCACTACCAAGACAATAAGGGTTATTATATTTGGAGGAAGATTTGCAGTTGTGTGCAACTGCAAGTAAGCTGCTGTCTTGGTGTAGCTGCTAATTCAGTGGGATAGGGTGTTCATAGTAGTCGTGATGTTGGTGTATCTTTCCAATGTATTGGAAATAACCTGCCTGAATCCTCTGGCATGTACACTCACTAAGACAGATCTTTCCCTCATTTCTGAGTGTCATTGTCCACAATTGCTATTTTGCTATTAAGATTTAAAACAGGAAGAAGAAGAGCATTGCAAACAGGGAGGTGATCCTCCCTTCTACTCAGCCCTGGTGAGGCCTCACCTGGAGTACTGTGTCCTGTTCTGGGTTCCCCAGTACAAGAGGGACATGGAGCACCTGGAAAGAGTCCAGCAGAGGGCTACTAAAATGATTAAGGGACTGGAGCATCTGTCATATGAAGAAAGGCAGAAGGGAGCTGGGCCTGTTCATACTGGAGAAAAGAAGGCTCAGGGAGGAACTGATTAATGTATATAAGCTTCTGAAGGGAGGGTGTCAAAAGGATGGGGCTAGATAGTAGTGCCCAGCAATAGGATGAGAGGCGACAGGCACAAACTGAAATGCAGGAAGTTCTGTCTGAACTTGAGGAAAAACTTCCTTACTATGAAGGTGACTGAGGACTGGAACAAATTGCCCAAAGAGACTGTGGAGTCTCCTTCAATGGAGATACTCAACTATTTGGACACAACCCTGGGTAATGTGCTCTAGGGCACCCTTTGTGAACAGGGAGGTTGGACTAGATGCTCTCTAGAGGTCCCTTCCAGTCTCAAACACTCTGTGATTCTAATGTCAGGAAATATAGCATGGGTGTCATTCAAGTGATGGCTTTTATTGTGCATTACCTTTTCCACAATACTACTTCACTACTTGCTGTCAAAAATGGACCATGGTCTCTGTGTGAGTTAAAAAAGATGGAAGAACCAATACAGCCTGTGCCACAGTTTTTTTCTATATTAGGAGACTAAATACCAAGAGATTTCTGGGATGGGAGGGAAGAAGATTAGCCTCAGGGCAAAGATAGTGGAAAAAAGCATACTGGGTGATCTTCCTGCTAGTGCAACAAGGTTCCTAGATATTGAAAATCATTTAATCAAGCTTTCCCACTGCTTCAGTTAACAGAGTGACTGGTGACAGTTTTAGGTTATTTGTAACTACCACAAGAGACATTTTGCTGGTGTTTCACACTAACTGCCACTGGAAGGATGCTTGAGTTTCATAAAGCAGTATCTTGCTGTGGTTGCAATTCCACCTGATTCTTGTTTCCTATCAGAATCTTTTCTATGCTGCCTTGTTCCAGTTTTCTCTTTCAGATTTCTATAATAGGAGCAGCAAGAATTCTTTGGAATGGGGCTTCTGTCTAGGTCCTTGAAAGGGCTGTGCTCAGAGGTTGTTACCATGCAGGGAAGACATGGAGAAATGGAATGTGTTTAGTAATGGGTGTATTTTCAGAGAGTTTACTGGCCAAATGCTTTAAATCACTTAATAAAAACAATATTTGTGTGTGTGTATGTGTGTGGTTCCTTATTTGCTTGTTTTTTACACACACTGAACATTTTGGACATAGTCAAGTCATGAAACAAATGGCGGACATTTTTCTTTCTTAATACAGATGACACCATTTTTTTCTTTTCCTCTTTTACTCTTAGATACACTGGAAACAATCTTTTAAAACATTCTAGACACAATCAACCACAGGCATTACGCATTATGGAAATCTTCTGGTAGAATATTTTTGCTTTAGGTGTTATAATAAAGTATTTTATTGAAATAGTAGATTTTGGAAAACTTAATAAATATTTAGAGCTCTTACTTTGGGTCATTGTAATTTGAATTACTTAAATTTGCCTTGATATACAGAGTTGTTTTGTTTTGTTTTGTTTTGTTTTGTTTTGTTTTCTGGACCAATTAGAAAGTCCTTTTCCTAACACCACCACAAACAATGGAACATAAGCAGATATGCAGGCTTTTTTGAAGGGAGAGGAAATTAGGTGTCCAGGCAGAATGTCTTCTCATTCTGAGATAGCTCAGATATTCTCAGATACCATCTCAGATAGAATTTTGCATTGAGAGGGGAAAGCTTGGGAGAAGGCTAGCACAGGCTGATGTTTGTTTACCTTTTTAAAGTAAAGATATGGAGGTAAATTTGAAATATATCCCGTGTGTATATGTCAGTTCAACACTGGGTGGATTTACCAATTACTTATAGAGAAATTTTATTTTGCTGTTTGAAGAACTTCTCATTTTTCTTATCTTTCTGAGTTCTATAATCAGATAAAGGGTTTAGGATGGGGATGGAAAGTCTAGATTATCACTGAGGCTAATGCTGTTTCTACTGCAGAAGCCTCCTGCTGCTGGCTCTTTACTTACTCAGTTTACTCAGTTGTCTGTTCTTAAACTATTAGTGGTTTCTTAAGTATTATAGTTAGATGCCAGAATTATTCAGCTAACTCACTGTTTCTCATTTGGCATTTAAAAGTAAAATATTAAGTTTGTTTGTTTTTAGCATGCAAGCACACAGAAGAATGTATTTTTATTTGAAAATATTTGTGTAATATTTAACAAGCTGAAGTAAGACCAAGTGTACTTGTGATTTTCCAGCATAATTGAATTAGCTAGGGATACAGTTGCTATTTTCAACTGATACTGCTGACAAAGTACGTGTCTATTTTTTACTGATATAATTTATGGCAATAGGAGCACCTACCTTGCACAGATCTCCAGTTCATATGCTAGATGGGCAAGAGCTTGCTATAACAGTGCTAATGTTTAAAAAATTGAATGGTATAAATATACAAATATAGCAAATATATAAGCAAAAACATCTCCTGGCACAGGCAAAATTTAAATCTCTGGTTTGGAAGAGATTTGTGATCTCACTGAAGTTATTGAAACTACCAGTGTATATTAAGATAAGTGTTTGTAGAATGGAAGCCCAAGGGGAAATGGCTGTTTCTTGTATATAAGCAGTTTAAAATCTCCTTGTTATTGTTTTTTTCCTAGTATTAGAGACATATTTTTTTCACTTGTTTGTCGTAGTTATCATGTTTCAATGGAGGTCATGAAATACAAAGAAATGGGCTAAATTCTCCTCTGCAAAAACAACCCTAGAGTGGTATTTCCAGGGAATATGACCCATTAGGTTTTCACATTATTGCTGTTTCTTTGATTTTTTTTTTTCTTTTAATGCTTTTAGTTTCAGAGTCCTGAATTGGTTTTGCCTTTATTTTTAAGGATACATTGCCCAAATGATGTAGTAGCTTGAACTTGGAGTTTGTTGCATCTAGTAACAATATCATGCTTTCATATCAAAGATATGGATCAGAGAGCAATTATTCTCATTTTAAATGTGAAATTTTAGGAGAGTGTTCATTTTTTACTTTCTGGTTAAAATCCACTACCCATTTAGGTAAACTGGCATTTTGTCATTGTCTTTAAAGGTATTAGATGCATTATCAAAAATAGAAAAAATAAATAAATTGCATGAATACATTTGCTCTCTGCTTCAGAAAATATTCATAAATTCTTGAAAACAAGAGTTAAACAAAAAATACATCAAAAAAGTTTTTGATGTATTTTTATAGCATTAATAAGATTGGCATATCACTATGATCTTATCATCATTTAATTAAAAATTGGTAATTACGAATTAGAATATTTTTTATAATAAATAACACAAATCGCAAAAAATTAAGATGACTAGTAAATGCTTGTGTAAATTTGTATATTATCGACCCTACAATAACTTTGCAGATAAAAGTATGCCTGGTATACAAAGTATGCAAAGGAACATAAATTAGCCAGTGACCTTAGCTGTGTACAGATGCATTCTTCAAACTTGCTAGTAAATTATCTTTGAAAAACTATTGAGGCTGTATGAGTTGTTTACCCTTGATATGACATAATCTTAGTCATTCTTTAAGCTGTTGCAAGTAGAATCAAGATGCAAATAAGCACATTACAAATTTGAGGAAAAAAAAAAATCAGTTGTTGATAGCAAATTTTATGTATTGTAATCAAGCATAATCAAATCATAGTCCAACAATATAAGTCACAATGCAATATCCATCTTATTCATAAACTTGTTCCCAATAGGAAAGTATGGTCTTCCTTGCAATGATCTTACTGTTGTGTAAATTTCTACTGAAAATCTGTCACTATTTTTACTTAAATTAAATGCTAATGTAAATATTGAAACATTGTGACTTTCAGAAGTGAAAATATTTCAGAATATTTAAGAAATCTATCCCTATTTCTTTTATTTAATTGTCAAATGAGAAACAAGCAACAACAGAAAGCTGATGAATGTGTCTGAGGGATTCCTTAGAACTGCTGTAGAAGACCATTAAATGGCAATTCTTTGGAATATCCCTATCCTATCTTTTACTTTAAAAAAAAAAAAAAAAGGAACATGATAAACATGATATTTTTTGTTTGCTTACTTTTGTTTTTATCCTAAGTTATTACTTTGATTAGAAGGTTTATAGCACCAACAGGTAGTATTCTGGTTTGATTAAATATTGTAAGGAATATGTTGTTATTTATTTATTTATTCTACTGTTGCATAGGGTTTTATCACACAATGAATTAAGATTACAAGAACAAAATCTTTTTTAGTTAGTCTAATGAAAGAAAACAAACAAAACAAAACAAAACAAAAAACACTAGCTTGTAGTCTGGTAAATCACCACTTTGATTAGAATGATTTTTCTCTTTAGATAGTGCAAAATACAATTGATTTATTTCTGGCCATTTGCTAAGACAAGCTGATGTAGCACTCAATTGCAGGTAGGAAGAGCTCTCCCTTTCCTTCACAGCTAGTGGTGCAAATGTACCAACAAATTAGAAAACATTTTAGGGGACTTTTAGTGGGAGAAGATATGGATGCAACTAATGAGCCAACAGTAGAAAATAAATAAATCATGACCGCTGATTTAGAGCTATTAACATTCGCCAGATATACAATAAGAACAAGTGATTCTTCCTCAACCTTTCTGATTCAGGAATTTTTCCCTGAATAAAAAGAGGGTGCATATTGTGCAACAGGATTTCTGAATCCGAAGTCTTCAAAATAAGCATAGATCTACGACTATGTCATATAAATGAAAGCTAAAGTTGGTTTCTTATAAAACAAAACACAGAGTTATATCATGAAGAAATCAAAGACTAGGTGAAGATTGAACTTATTTTAAATTTTATTCTTGCTAAGATCATGACTTTTCTCAGTCTCATACCTGTCTTGTTTTTATTGAACCTTTCCCCAGACATTCTTTATTTTTTTTTTCAGGAGAAAGAAAAAAAATGTTATTTTTAATGAAAAGAATATCACCTGACAATTCTTTCTATATATATGTATATACATGTTGCCTACCTTGTGTTTATGTGGCAAGGGTTTGGTAACAACAGTTCGGTCTCAGGAATGGAGAAGAGCCCAGCAGCTGCCCCATGTCCGTTAAGAGCCAGTTTCAGAAAGCTCCAAAAGGGACCTACTGCCCAAAGCCAAGCCAACGAGAGATGCTGGTTGTGCCTCTGGGAGGGCAGGTTTAAGAAAGGGAAACAGAAATAAATAAATAAATAAATAAATAAATAAATAAATAATTTGCTGTGTGACAGCAACTGGGAGAGTGAAGAGTGAGAAGCAGCCCTGCAGACACCAAGGTCAGTGCAGCAGGACGGCAGGAGGTGCTCTCCTCCAGTCCATGGGTCCCACATGGAGCAGATCTCCACGCTGCAGCCCGTAGAGGAGCCCCCGGTGGAGCATGTGGATGTGGCCTGGAGGAGGCTGCAGCCCATAGAGAGCCCCTGCAGGAGCAGGCCCCAGGCTGGAGCTGCAGCCTGTGGAGAGTTGCCCACGCAGAAGCAGAGGGCCTGGGGGGTGAGCTGCTGTCCCGGGGGGACCCAGGTTGGAGCAGTTTGCTCCTGACGGCTGGACCTTGTGGTACGGATCCATGCTGGAGCAGTTCTTGAAGAGTAGCTGCCTCTGGGAAGCCCACACAGGATCAGTTTGGGAAGGATGGCATTCAGTGGGAGGGACCCCACAGTGGAGCAGGAGAGTGCAGATGAAGGAGTGGCAGGTGACAAAGCATTATGGACTGACTGCAACCCCCTTTCTCCATTCCCCTGTGCCACTTGTGGGGAGGAGATTAAAAGGCTAGACGGGGGAGAAGGTATTTTTAGTTTGCTTTAATTTCTCACTCCTAGTCTGTCAGTAATAGACAATAAATTATACTAATCTCGCTAGGCTGAGAATGTTTTGCCCATGACGGTAATTGGTGAGTGACCTCTGTGTCCTTATCTCAGCCCTTAAGCCCTTTTAATTGTATTTTCTCCCTCTTTTTCCTTTGAGGATGGAGAGTGAGTGAGCAATATGGTGGAGTTTTGCCCATCAGGGTGAAACCACGACATAGCTCTCTATATATCACACTGTGTTTAAATTACCAACCACCAGAGGTGGAAACCAGGGTAACTAAATCAATCCTCTTCAGTCAGTTATTTTAAAATAAACATGTTCTTATAAAGGCCACCAGAGAGACTTTGAAGATCTTAGGAAGTATCCTGTCTAGCTAAATTAGAAAGTGTAAAGCATGAGGAACCAATGCTAGAAATTTGAGTCCTATTGCCATCCATGTATTGTAATGCATATATTCAATCTCCATACTGAATGACAGCACAAAATATCAGGGTGGGATATTGCATAAAATAAGGCAGCAGGAGTGTTTATCTGCCTTTCACGTCATAGTTGTTGGAGTGCCAATCTAAGAAGTGGAACAAAGTTGGAGTCTGCTTCAGCCAGTTAAGTTTTAAATCAGCATCAGAAGAGGAGGCAATATTCACGAGTTTCTAGATCATTATGGTGTATAGTTAAAAAATATATTGTATGTATCCTCTAAAGCTTATCCACTGTACAGTCATAAATGCAAGAAGGGGTGTAGACCAGAGAGGAGGTTTGTAAATCTCATACACTGGACTAGGAAGGTATTTTTCAGTCTTTCAGTGAGCCTAGAAAGGCACAAACAGTTCTGGAAATAAAGAGCAGAACCTTACATCTTCCATGGATCATTCTTCCTATCACTGAATACAAACAGAGATCATAGGAACAAGATAAGCTTCAGGTTTTTGTGTCCAGAAGAGGCACAGATGTGATGCATGGTGAACTAAAGTATTTTCATAGCAAACCTCCCAGTCATCCACATTTATCATGTTTTAGTTTATATTGCAGAACAGTCTTAGAGCTCACAGGCTAAATTCCACTTGGATGAAACCAAGCTGTAAGATGTGTTCCATTATTTCATGTAGTGTGGTCCAGTTATGAGTGGATGTTCAGTGTGTTGAACTAGGACAGGTCTAGTTTGTAGTAAACCTCTCAAATGCATATTTGGTTAACACGGGATTCTTGGCACCATCTCACTTCACATCCTGGATCCCTTTTGGACTTTTTATATAGATAGAGCCTCTTGGTGCTGCTGAGGATCTTGCCACAGCTGAGTAGCAACATCTCTCCCCTGTCTGGGGAGTTTTGAACTATCAATCTTGGTGGAATTCTTCTTGGTCCAAATCTTTTTGCTACACAATGCAACATTGGGAATTTGTAACACTCTGCATTCATTGTTTTCTATCAAATATGTATTTTCTCCTCATTTCAAAATATTTTATGTAGCAGTCAAAATCTGAAAATTTGCAAATTTCTGTTGCCTGTCTTGTGAACACTTGTGCTATATGTTATATTTCTATCCTGGAAGTTAATAATGTTGTTAATAATGCTCCAAACTGAATAAAAACTAGGAAAATTATTTCATATCAGTAGTGCTATTTGGACTCCACTGGTGACAGTTTTTAATGTAGAGAAACCTTATTGGAAATTTACTGATAGTCAGTAAGTGATAAGAGAAATAAAATCCTAACTGCAATTACAGAATGCTGGTTAAGTCAAGAAAGCAATGTTATCAGTATACCACTAAAATTATAAACATGTATCTTGAGGTTTGCCTTCCATTTGTTAAAACAAAAAGCATTTCCAAGGAGCCAAACCAAAATGCTTGCAATCTTTTTAAAATATTAATTTAAAAGATTAGAGACTAGCTTTGATGTGCCATTTTATATTGATGGATTATAGCGGATAAAAATGCCAGTGAAATGACATCTAAGATGCAAGTTTGAAGCACGGTGCTTTAACAAGATTCTTGTAAACCAAGATATTTTATTTTATTTTTTTTCCCTTTGTTCCTTATGTTTTTACTTGAATTGACAGCTACCAGATGAAATCTATGGCCTGACTGTTATATCCACCCCTCACAGGAAGAAATCTCTGTTATTGCTGAGCAGTGTATATGTTGTATTTTATTCTGCAGCTCTTTTGTATTTCTTCGGAATATATTTTCTCAAGATTCTTGGAGGCTTTGTACTTTATTATTTTATAAATCCTATAAAATAAAAATAAATAAAAGCAGGTAAAAGGAAAAGTGTTTGCTTCAGAAAGTTTAGAACTCTGTACTTTGCTTCTAAGTTCTTGATTTCACAGGCAGTCTTTATTTGAAATTGATTTTTGCAATGGTGAGAAAAAGCAAATCCTGATTTTTATTTGCACTGCAGCTCTTTTGCAGCTGCCACTGTGTGATGCTACTGCAAGACTGCATGAACTGCATTCCAAGACAACTGCCTTTTAGCAGGTTGATATAGCGATACTCCTCTATAAATGCAAGTGAATTCAAAGTTTTTTTTTGTTTTTTTTTTTGTGGCCTCATGTTTTCCCAAGAAGAGGTGCTGAATCTGCTAATTTATCTGGATAAGTTAGAACAGCAGGACTAATGGAATATGTTGCTTCTCATTACAAATTTTGCTTTGTTTAAGTGGTGTATGGTATTTCAGGCAGCCTACTTTATCCTTAAGCCATGGAGTGGTTCATGAGTGGTAAAACCATAGTTTATCTAACCTGAGAAGCTCAGTGATGTACAGAAAAAATCAGAAGGGAAAAAAAAATAATAATAAAATCATAATTCATTTGAATGTTGTGAATAGTTAAAGGGAATATTTCACAGATACAGTCCAATGTGGCCAAAATATCATGAACAAATTATACTGGCAAATTGCCAGCTTCTTAGATGCAGGAATTCTAGTCTTTCTGAGTCTACAGCCTTTCAAGAGCTGACCTTGTAACCAGGAACTTTTATGCAAACTGCTCCAGGGCTTTAACGTCCAATAAATGTGTCCCCTTTAATGGAGCATTTCAGCATTTGAATTTTGTTTGGTTTGTTTTTAATCAGATTGAAATTAGATTTTGGAATATCAGATTTCCCCATGTAATGAAGAGACCTTCTTCTGCATAGATAAAATGGGGAATAATCTTGTGATACAAGGAAAACTGTAATTTGCAGCAGCTGTTAGACATTTCAAAGGTGTCTCCTTTTATTACCAGCTTATTTGTGCAACGTCTGATGGGTTTCCCCATCAAACATGCATAGTTCAGTAGTAAGGGTGCTGACAACCAAGTCCCCATTTCACAAAATATTATACTGGAGAAGTGTAAGCAGCCAAATTATGACTTTCAGGTGCTTTTAAGTGACTGTATTGCCCACAGTGATCACAGTATCTGCAAGCAAACGTGATAAAATTCAAGTCAGGTTTTACTCTTCTGCAGCTTAGTGAAGCTAGGAATAGTGGAAGAGGCACTAGAACTGGCTGTTGTGAATCTTACAGTCCCAGCTATATCCATTTATACTCAGTTCACATTTGAGTGGCTGATGCCACAAAAGAGGCCTCAGATACTTGTTTGTTTTATTTTTTTTTTTTTCAAATGAAAAGGAGATCCTGCAAAATTTATACTGGACTAAGGGAGAGCTTGCATGAAAGTGGCATGCAGGTGAGCAGGCATTTCATGCCAAATTCTCATGATATTTTATGTCATTATTTTGTTTACATGCTCAGATACAGGACCATAGCACAAAGTATGAATTATAGCAGCAGTTCCCTAGGTTTAGAGGTATGTTTGAATATCAACAAGTGTACGTAAAACATCTGCTTGTGAACTGAAGAGGGGAAGAAGATGCAGGAGAGACTAAAGGTCACTTATAATTACCACTGATTATAACTGTAAATGGATTGTGTAACAAAGGAAATGAGAAAGCATGACAAATGACTTTTACACCCAAAACCAGGGACCATTGAAACTGCTATCTTGTTTATGCTGTCTCAGTTTTCTCTCTTCATTGTCAGAGAGACATCAGGGGTGCTGGTTTTTATTTATTACATTTATACACTACCCAGGTATTGAAAAATATAAAGTGAGCTTTCTGTATTGGTTTCCTAACCTTTTCTGAGGAAAAGGAAAAAAAAAAATGGTTAGCAAAGCTGTAGTGTTTGGCAAAGAGAGAGAAAATATGTGTACTGCTGTATGTTTAAACAATCCATATAGATTTGCTGTGATTTTCAGAGATAAAAGTACTGGCAGTTTTGCAATTTGTGACATGTATGAATTTAAGATGGTGTAATGGCATGTGCAGAACTTCAGTTCACTTTCACAGGTCTTGTTCCAGATGATCCATCTTTTTCCAGTTGTTGGTTAAAATAAGCAGATTCGTATGCTAACAGAAACCAAGGAACAATGAACTCCAAGGGATAGGTTCAATTTGAGTAGCATGATGAAATATGGTGTTGCTTTGAAAGGCATACATTTTCCAGTTCAGGAATATCTATGTCTACGCTATATTTTCAACATGTTTATATAATTCACTTGTTTCTTGTTATATTGCATCCTGGTACTTTTAAGGAGAAGAGAAAAGTATGGCTCTGATGAAAACAGAGACCTGAACAGAAACACGGTTGCAGCCCTGGCCTGTGATGCAGGATCATCTAACGTCAAAGACAGTAATAGTAGTAGCGAGGGGAAGTATAAACCTTCCCAGAATTCCTTCCATCCCTGAGTCCATTTCATACCCCAGGAATAAATATGTGAGAAGCATATTTTGACATGTGTCCAAAGATGTATACAAAATTCTATGAACATGTACCAATTCCTCTATCAATGTAATATACTTGCTTCATATTGTCAATAGTCAACAAAGTGGCACTAGAAAGTGAAGTTTTGATAGAGGTATGGTGTTACATGTTATTATATGGGAACTGTAGTGGGAAAAGGACAATATCTTGGATAGAAGGATGAGCTGGGACAGGAAGGGAAAGTACATGCCAGAAGGCTATGGATAAGCTAATAATCTGAGGGAGAGGCATAGATCAGGAGTGGGATGATTACAAGTGATGATACATCAGCCTGAACATGTCATGCTGTGTTTTTTGTCCTAAATGTAAAAAGTCGGTACACAAAGGTCACGTTATCAGGAACTACTTGAACTTAATTCTCACCTGTACTCATACGATTGCATATTTTGTTCCTGAATATGATGGAAACATCCATGTTTGGGTAGATGGGATCAGAAAGGGTCTTCTCTATAGCCTCCTCTGTATCCAGTTAAGCATCCTGGTTTATTTTTAGGTTATTTCATTTGTTGTTGATACATGATTACAATTCAAAATAAGACATTTAAGGCAGGAGTCATAAGCAACTCATGGCATGAGATAGATTTAACTTGAGAATGCATTAACTACTGTAAGGTAATTGGTTTTGTGTTTACCGAAGGTAAACCATCTTCCATTCATCATGAGGAAATGAGGCAGTGGATTTGCACCGTGTTAGGCTACTGCATAATAATGGCACATGTGGTTTAACATGCTGAAAATCCTCATACTTGTTTCCTATGGTAGCTTGTTTAGGAAACAGTATCCAAAGAGGATTGTTTTGGTTGTTTTGTTTTGTTTTCCAGAGGAGACATAACCTTTAAAAACAGACTGAAAGTTATTGTACTTCAATTACTGATAATTAGTCCCTCCAAACTAATCTAACATCTGGTAGCTATATGTATATATTTGGATATTTTTTTTCCCTTAAAAGAAGTGAAATCTTAACAAAATATATCATCTGCAAAATTTTCTTGTCCCTCCCAGTCAGAATGTTAGCTTTCTGAAAATCTACTGAAGCAATAGGGGAATCTAGAGAGTAAGGAGCCATTCCCATAAAAAGAGAAAAGCTATAAATCTAAGCACAGATATAACCCAGACTAAATTCTGGACATCTAAGCTTTCAGTATTCTGAGCTTAATTAACATTTCTGCCTCAATTCCCCCATTAAAAAATGAGAAGCAATAAAATGCTTACCTTCATAGTCACAGGGAAGCTCTGTTGGTAATTAGATGCTGTCAGACAGAATTGCTGTAAATTACAGTAATTACTGTTCATTAATTAATTCTGTCAGTTTTATGTTTTATTGTAATGCACTGTCATACTGCTATAGTGTTTAAATTGGATGCGTTTAAAATGAACATTCACATTAAAAAGGAGTGAAAGAGAACCTTTTATTGAAATTAAAAAAGTTCCAAAGAAATATTTTATTATGATCTAATTTTGGCTGCAGGATGCTGAAGCTGAAAAGTACTACATATTGGTAATTGCATGTATTATTATAATTAAAAATGATAGAAAAAATATGCATGAAACATTCAGTATTTAAATTGAACTGCTTATTTTAGTGCAGAATTGAGTATTAATTGTAGCATTCTCTGTTGAACCAGGTGTATTTCCAGGGAATGTTTTGTGCCAAAGAGAATTAAGGCAGGAAAGTTGATATTTCCCTTGGGAGCAAAAGACTAAATACTAAGTCTGTATTTCCAACTGCTGGAAATGAGGCTTCCTTTGGCTCATACAGCACTGAAAATCTGTACATGTTGGTTTATTGGACTACTAGTAGTGTAATTTAAACCGTTGTTATGTAGTGATGATAATTATGCTATTGCTATGTAATAACATAATTTCAGAGAAATTATGTTATGTTTTATCAGTGTTACTGATGTGTAAACATGGAGAGAAAAGGTGCTGTTGTTTCCACTCCTAGGTTAAGGCATGGTTGGCAGAACATATCCATTTCAAACTTGTTAGGTAGAAAAGGACTGCCAAAGTGTAAATGAAACGAAATAGGTTGTAAATTAACAGGGTAGTAGATATGTGCTTTACATAATGAACAACCAAGTTTGCAAGTTCTATAATAGATAAAAAAAAAAAAAAAAAAAAAAAAGAGTTTACCTATCCTCCTTCCATGGCATCTGTGGTGTAATTTCAATGAGATTAGAAAGCAGGAAAGAAAATTATGATTACCCTACAGAAACACAACCTCTGCCTACCTAGGAGTTCTGTGACCCATCAGATTAGGAGGAACCACACTGTGCCAATCAGTACCAATATATAAACTGCATGCAGGCTTTTAAGTTTCTCCAGAAAATCTGTGTCTGGGTGTCTATAATACTAATAAAAAGAAACACCTGTTCCAGACTCCAAACACGATCTGCAAAAAAAAAAAACTAGCAAACTAAAATAGCCTCTTAGGCAAATAGTCAGCCAAAGTCAATATTCATAAGCGCAGCACTCCACTGCACAGCATAGATCTCCCAACCAATTCTGCTTTCTAGAGCTGTATACAAAAACAAATGTTATCTTGCCATGTGAACTAAAGGTTAGAAGGTACAAGGGAGCATGCTTATGACTAATAATAGAACAGTTTGTTGTTTATACAATAGGTTCACATATGTTTTATATTTTGTTAAAAACAATAGTGCTAGTTAGAAGGGAGCAGTACTGATCTCTTACCTTTTTTGGGGGCATTATGTAGATTCTGTGGAAACTGAATAATAACAGAATTACAGAATGGCTGAGATTAGAAAGGCCTGTTGGAGGTCCTCTGGTTCAGCCTCCTTCTCAAACATGCTTACCAGAGCTGGTTCCCAAGGCCATTTCCAGACAGCTTTTGAATCTCCAAGGGGATACAGGCAACCTGATCCAGTGCTCAGTCACCTGCACAATAAATTGCCTCCTGATATTCAGATGGCACCTTCTGTGCCCATTCCCTCTTTTCCTGTCACTGGGCAACACTGAAAAAGCCTGTTTCTGTCCTCTTTGCACCTTCCCTTTAGGTATTTACAGACAGTAATAAGATGCCCCCTCTGTCGCCCCTTCTCCAGTCTGAACAGTCCTAGCTCTCTCACCCTCTTCTCATAGGGTCCCTTCAGTCCCTTCTTCATTTTTGTGTCCCTTTGTTTGACTCTTGCCAGCAAGTCCATGTCTGTGTTATACTGGGGTGTCCCAGAAGTGAACACAGAAATCCAAGTGTTGTCTCACTAGTGCTGAGCAAAGGGGAGGATTACCTCCCTCAACCTCCTGGAAACACTCTTCCTAATACAGCCCAGGATATCATTAGTCCTTTTTGTCTCAAGGGCATATCGCTGGCTCATGTTCATCTTTGTGCCCATCAGAATCCTGAGGTCCTTTTCTACCAAGCAGATTTTCATCTGGGTGTCCCCCAGGACTTTGCATTTCCCTTTTGGAGCTTCATGTTAGCACACTTCTTCAGCCTGTTGAGGTAAAAATTGACTAAAGTTGACATACTGAAAATGAGAGCTAGAAAAAAGGACAGTTCACTCTATGAACAATGATCAGGAATAGATTTATTTACAAGCATCTCAAGTTTCACCCTGCCATTCAGACTTTTCTGTGTTTTAAAAGTTATTTTGCTCCGGGGTTTTTATTATTCTAGCAAAACATACCTTTAGGGAATTAAAGCCAATTATTATTTGATGTGCTTACAAGGGAGATGAAGGTAATTCTCCTTTAAGGATCTGGTTGATTTGGGTCCCATAGAGCAGAAAGTTCCCATAAAAAACATTTTATTGACACTCAGATTTCTTTAAACTGGAAGGAATTTAGGTTAAGCCTCTCTGTTGATACTAACTATGGCATCGTTTCAAGTAGGTAGAACAGAGCACATTTAGAGCTCTTTTGGATCAAAGCTCCCTTTAAGTTAAAACCAAAGTGGAAGCTGTGCAGGTCATGGAATCCTGGGGCCACGCTGTGACTGTACACTATTATCTAAGCCAAATGGCACTTTTTGCTCTGATTCAATTTCTAAATTGATCAAAAGATATGGCATTGATTTGATTTAAGGTAACTGAAGCTATGTGGCTATAAAGTCCTAATACCATAAAGACAAATGGTAAAATGCATTCTAGAATATTACTTTACTGTTCAATTCTCTAAAAGGAGCTATGAGGGGAGTGAAACTGCTGGACTGCCAGTATAACTGGTAAACAATATTCAGTAGTCAATGGGGAAAAAAACAGATAACAATGTAGCTCCCTCAAACATAGTAGCACATTCTCTGTTTTACCTAAATAGATATCAATATATCATCAATATTCCACTCTTACTCAGTGATGTAGTAGATTAATGATACCATAGGGTAGTCCAAATTATTAAGACTACATTTAACTTTTTTTTTTTTTAATTTTTAACAAAAAATATGCAAACAAATGTGAAATGAAAAGTAAAATTTTCTCCAGGGGATCCCAAGTCTTGGTCTTTTCCTTGTTAGTAGTTTGTTTTCCAAACTGGTGTGAACCTGTTATACTAAAGATTATGTATCTTTTCTTAAACAGCTTTCTCAGAGCTTTGTTTTGATGTCAGATGATGAGATAAATTATTACTTCAGTCGTTTTAAAAAGGACTGTGTTGCCTAATTTGAAAGTAAAATTATATTAAACAATAATAAAACCAAATCCTGTTGGTATTCTGAGATTTTCTGAAAGGTTTGTTTTTAGAGACTGCTTGAGAAAAATTGCACGGACTGATCTGTTTGAGTCTATGTACAAGAATTTCATTTATTTATTTTTTTATTTTATTTTGTAGAATCTTCTATTTAAGGCACATGTTAAATGAGCTGGAAGGTATTTTTATGCATTTGTGTTTGCCTTTGAGTTATATTGCTTGCATTTGTCACAGCAATGAATGACAGATAAAATAGTTTCCCTTGTGATTATGTGAACAGTGCTGTTATTTGGCTACTTAATATTATCAAGCAGCCTTCATTGTTTTATTTTTTTTTTCTTAAAAAATTAGACTTTCACAATAAATGTTACCCATCAACTACCAAATAAACTCAATGAACTCTCCTCTCTGGTTATTGGTACGATATTCACCAAGTCTCAGAATTACAAGTCCAGGAACAGCTAGAAAGAATTCATGGGAGTGGAGGTTGAGCTTGTTTTTTTTTGCCTGGTAATCTAATGACACCTTGGAGCAAATAATGGAGACAAACCAGAACATTGTGAAATTAAATTTTTATGCCACTGATTATGTGGGAAAAAAAAAAAAAAAAAGTGATTAATTACTAGGTCCATTTAAATAATGGTAAATGGAGGATCCCATTAAATGGCTGTATTTCTGATGGATAAGTATCCTCTAATCTGTACTACCTTGTATTTTTTGTCCTTAACTCAGAAAAAAATGATAATTCATGGTATCGGTGAATGATACACAAACTAAAGGGAAATAAAAAAGTTTCAACATCCACCATAGTTATAATCACAGAATCACACAGAATCACAGAACTGAAGGGGTTGGACCCATGGTGACCTCGAAAGATTATCGGTCCAACCCCCCTGACAAAGCAGGTTCCTCAGAACAGGCTGCCCAGGTAGGCGTCCAGACAGGCCTTGAATATCTCCAGAGAAGGAGACTCCACAACCTCCCTGGGCAGCCTGTTCCATGCTCTATCACCCTCACCATGAAGAAGTTCTTTTACATGTTAGTGCTCTATCTTGTGGCTATTACCCCTTGTACAGTTCCCACAAACCACTGAAAAGAGGTTGGCCAAACCCCTCTGTCTTCCACACCTCAGTTATTTATACACATTGATGAGATCCCCTCTCAGTCTTCTTTTCTCCAGGCTGAACAGACCCAGGTCTCTCAGCCTTTCCTCATAGGGGAGATGCTCCAGGCCCTGTATCATCTTTGTGGCCCTCCGCTGGACTCTTTCCAGGAGATCCCTGTCTTTTTTGTACTGGGGAGCCCAGAACTGGACACAGTACTCCAGGTGAGGCCTGACTAGGGCAGAGGAGAGGGGAAGGATCACATCCCTTGACCTGCTGGCCACGCTTCTTTTCCACGCCAGGATCCCATTAGCCCTCTTGGCCACAAGGGCACACTGCTGGCTCATGGTCAACCTGTCGTCTACCAGGACCCCCCAGATCCTTCTCCTCAGAGCTCCTCTCCAGCAGGTCGTCCCCCAGCCTGTACTGATACATGTGGTTGTTCCTTCCCAGGTGCAGGACTCTACACTTGCTCTTATTAAACCTCGTTTGGTTTCTTCCTGCCCATCTTTCCAGCCTGTCCAGGTCTTGCCGAATGGCAGCACAGCCTTCTGGTGTGTCAGCCACTCCTCCCAGCTTTGTGTCATCAGTGTACTTGCTGAGGGCGGACATTATTCCCTCATCAAAGTCGTTGATGAAGATGTTGAACAAGACCAGACCCAACACCAACCCCTGGGGAACACTGCTAGTCAGAGGTCTCCAGCCGGACTCTGTGCCACCGATCATCACCCTCTGAGCTCGGCCAGTCAGACAGTTCTCAATCCACCACAAGTCCACTCGTCTATCCCACACTTTCTCAGCTTTGCTTCAGCCATCTTGCTGTGCTACATCATTTCTTTACGTGATCCCCGTGATGACATTTCATGCTGAAATACCTGTTTTCATTGCTACTGCAAGCCCTTAAGGTGACCCCAGTTGAAGCATATAACAATGGAAGATTTTCACTTGTCACAGACACCCCAAGGTGCTATTGCTGTGATTTCAACACAGGCTTTCCAGAACTTGCCCCTCTTATAGCCCCCTACACACTTTGAGCTCTGCCTGTCCCATCTCTATAAATACCTGATTTGCCAGTGCCTATTGGCAAACAAAGATGGGTAGCACCAGGCAGTGGGTCCACAGGACATCTAACACATGAATCAAATAAGGACAATTTTTTATCAGCTTTTTTCTACTGTATCTTGTAACATCCTTGGTGAGTGCTGCTGGCTGTCCAAAAGTTGGAATGCAGGACTGTCTGGCTTCTGCTTGCCAGTAGCAAGAGCCAAGGTTGTGTAGGCACCATGTGCATCTGTTTTCTGTAGCTGCCAAAGAATAAGATGATGCCATAGGAAATAGCAAACATACTGTGATGACCTTGTTATGCATGCTGACATGGGTGTTTGCTAGACAGATTTGAGTTGCCTGGGAAACCCCCATTCCAGCTCTCAACCTACAATGTCAGGGCAAGAACCCAAGTATACACTGGCATTTATAGAAGCTAAGCTAAGCATTTGTAGAAGTGCTGGAAGGTGTGAGGTTGTGCTATTCTTAGTGGTCATTATGGGCATTTGTTATAGCTGTGGCTTTAGTTGTGGCTGCAAATGCAGTGCTTTTCCTGTGGAGTCTCAGGTGGTGTGCCATAGAGTATTGGGCTCTTACAACTTAAGATTTTTACTACATCCTGACTGTGAAAAGATAAACTACAAGTGAAGTCACAAGGACACGGAGGAATGATCTGGAAGTATAACAATATGGGATCTGCTGCATTGCACTGAATGATTACGTCTCCATGAAATCAAGCAGCTCTAGGAATCCACTTCTAAGAATGGGGTAATCCATGGTGGTGGTTTTACCCATCTGGGCAGCTCAGCTACACCACAACTGCTCTCTCACTACCCCTCTTCAAAGAAAAAGGGGGAGACAATACAATAAAAAGGGCTCAAGGGTTGAGATAAGGACAGGGAGATCACTCAATAATCATCACAGGGAAAACAGACTCAGCATATGAAGTGTAAAGAAATTTGTTACCTATTACTAACAAGCTAGAGAGGTGAGAAAAAGAAAATACACTAAAAATGCCTTCCTCCCAATCCAACCTCTTCTACCTCCTCCCCCCAAGCAGCGCAGGAGAATGGGGGAATGAGGGTTGCAGAAAGTCTATAGCACTTCGTCTCCACTGCTCCTTCATGGTCACTCCCTGCTCCAACATGGGGTCCCTCACACAGGATGCCATCCTTCCTGAACTGATCCTGCTTGGGCTTCCCACAGAGCTGCTCCAATATGGAGCTGTCCCACAGGGTCCATCTATCAGGAGCAAACTGCTCCAACCTGGGTCCCCCATGGGTGACAGCTCCTGCGTGGGTTCCTCTTCACAGGCTGCAGCTCCAGCCCAGGGCCTGCTCCTGCAGGGGCTCTGCATGGGCCACAGCCTACTCCAGGCCACATCCACCTGCTCTACCGGTGCTCCTCTATGGGCTACAGCATGGCGACCTGCTCCATGTGGGAACCATGGGCTGCAGGGGGACAGCCTGCTCCACCAGGGGCCTCTCCACAGGCCGCAGGGGAACTTCTGCTGCATGCCTGGAGAACCTCCTGCCCTCCTTCTACACTGACCTTGGTTTCCACAGAACTGTGGAAAGTGTTTCTCACTCCTCTCCCTCCTAGCTGCTGTTCTGCAGCTTTTTCTTTTTTTTTTTTTTTACCCTTTCTTAAATCCACTCTCATAGAGGTGCAAACGATATCACTTATTGACTTGGTTTTGGCCAGTGGTGGGTTCTTTTGGAGCTGGCCAAAACTGGCCCTTATCAGACATGAAGCGGCTTCTGTATTCTGACAGAAGCCACCCCTCCAGCCTCCCACCACCAAAACCTTGCTATGTAAAGCCAGTACATCCAGAAAGTATGCAGCAGAGATTGATGTAAAGACTACCCAGACCAAATTTTTTGAAACATACATAGTGTTTCAAAGGCCAGGACTGTGACTGATAAGGAAATCTGCCCATGAACACTGTGGGGCTATTGTGAGATAGTAGAGTATATGTAGCCAAATGAACCCTATCTTTTAATATATCATGGTGGGTTGAACCTGGCCAGTAACTAAGCACCCACCGGCTGCTAGTTCACTGCTCCCTGCACCATCACAGCAAAGATGGGGAGAGACTGGAAAACCAAAAGGAAGAAAAACTTGTGGGTTGAGAGAAAGGCAGTTTAGTAAGATAAGGAAATAATAATAATAATAATAAAAGCAAGGTGTTCAAAGGCAATCACTCACCACCTCCCACAAGCAGACTGATGTCCAATCAGCATGGCTACCTTGCAAAACTCTCCTACAGTTTTTATTGCAGAGCATGACATTATATTGCATGGAACATCCTATCCTTTTAGTCAATTTGGATCAGCTGTTCTGTCTGACTACCCTCCCAGCCCCCTGCCCACACCCAGCCTACTCTACTCACTTTGGGGACAGTGAGGGACTGAGAAAGCCTTGGTGCTGTGCAAGCACTGCTTAGCAAGAGCCAAAACACTGTTTTGTTATCAACACCATTTTGCTAACAAATCTCAAGCACAGCATCATATGGGCTGCTATGAAGAAAACTAACTCCAATCTAGCCAGATCCAGTACATATGTTGAAATAAAAGATGCGGAGAACGGACAATGGTCATAAAAGTGGAAATCTTATGGAAAACAGCCTACAAAAGCTAATGCTGCCTTTGGGTGAATATTGCACAAATATATATTGCTACACATTTGGGTTGGGAGCAGATTTTATTAAGACTAGTATGTCCAGTTCTGATGCTCACAATTCAAGGAAGATATGTAAAAAATTGGAGAGAGTTCAGAGAACAGTGTTGATGGTGATGAAAGAAACATGCCTTGCAGTAGGAGTCTCCAGGAGCTCAGTTTGTACTAATCAAGACATTGATTAAAAGTTAAGAAAACCAGAAATCTCCTGAGACCTCTTCCAGTCCTAGCTCTTCAAAACAGAGTTAAAGGAACTAATGCAGTGTCTTAAATTAAATAAATAAATAAATAAATAAATAAAATTACAAGATTCTTCTAACAGTGACCATTTTTAGGACAAGTCACCGAAGTTGTGGTTTGAAAATGTTAAACTCAGGATTTTCTCTTTGTGTTTCCAAAACAGTTCTCTAGTTCCAGTATACCTACTGATATCTGTGATGGGTAGTGTAATGAATTCAGGGAATTGCTCTGGGTGTAATTGTACAGGAGGTCAGAATATGGTGTTACAATGGATCTCGCTGGTCTTACAGTCTGTCATCCATAAAATAAATCAGCAGCTCCTGTGTTCTCATTTAATATTTTTTGACTCAACTTGTAATGCTTTTATATTTCCTTTAACTAAAAGTATTTTCTTTTTTTTTTTTTTATTCTTAACCTGATTAAGTTCACATATTTTAATAATATTGATTCTTTACACAGCTTTGTACACAAATGATTTCTGTTTTATTTGCTGTATTAAGATCAGAACATGAATTGCAGGTTTTGCATTTTCTCTCAAGTAACAGATTTTTTTTTTCTAGTGTCTGAGAATAACTATAATTTTGTTACTTGTGATATAAATGAAGTCAACTCAATCTGAAATTAGTAATGTTTATAAAAGGAATATTTATAAAAGGCAAGTAAACAGCGCTGAGGGCGCGGAGAGTCTATGATCTACCAACACTCACACACGAACATCAAACATTCTAAATATACAGAACATTGCTTTTACATACTAAACCCGAGTACACCTACACATATGTACAATCACAAAAGGTATCAAAAAATCCTTTAAGTTCCATGACTTTACAGTCTCCATTTTCCATTCCTTTTGAACAATATGTCTTGCTTTAAGTTGTCAAGCAACTCGGCCTTCGGGCCTTATGTATCCTAATCTTCTCGCATCGAAGAAAAACATATCCATGTCCTTCTGAAGGCCAATAGGGCCTGGGTCAAAAGGCACGTCCAGGTCACCAGGGGGCGTAACAGCAAAAGCCTTCGATGGCTGTAGCAGCAGAGGGGCCGATGGCGTACCAGTCGGAGCAGTAAAAGAGCCCGCAGCTCCCTCACTATCTGGCAAGCTACTCGTTTCTGACTGTGGTCCCGCATGGATCTTTAAGGCCTCAGAGATTGCTCGCCGGGTGCTGAGCAATCCCGCCGCTACCTTGTCGTTTTTAGTAGCAGAGTCCCATACCTTGAACTCAATTTGGTCCCATATTTCAGGATCATAAACTGTCTGATTGTTAATAAGGAGAATAAGCTGTAGGGTTACCAGGACAGTCTTTGTTTCTAAGGACGTATGATCCCCCATAATGCGCAACTGCTTACCAGCGAGGGGCAGTTGTGCGCGCAGGTCTGCTTCTCTCAGCTTGAGCTTCTCTCCAGCTCTGGTGCGCCTATTTCCAGCGACTTTCAGAACGAGCTGCTTTGAGCAGTTTGCTGAGTTTGGCCGAACCTATCTTCATGAGGCGATCAGTGTGCCTGTTCCCGTCCTCGTCTCCATTCTGCTAGTCTGTTCCTTTTCATTCCTTCTTTCTACTTCTTTATTGACGACATAACTTCATAACTTCATCATTTTGCTTTTTTTTTTTTTTTTTTTTTTTAAATAATCTTGAGGACAGGTTCCCCTCTTATACCCTTCTCCCCACAGCACTCCTTTTCAAAAACAACTTTTCATTGGTCAAACAACTTTGCATATAACAGCAACAGCAAACACCCAGCAACTTCCATGCCTTAATGGCTGGAGAACAAGTAACCCGAGACTGCATGGCATCTTCTGAATCACCCTTCTTTGTTCCCTCTAAACTCTTTTACATTCCTGATGGCCTCATCGTTAAGAGTTTGATGTTACCATCAGCCATGGGGCTTGCCGACCCCCATGGCCATACTCCCACATCTCGCCCTGCTTTATTAATATCAACCATCTTCTTGATACAAATTATTATGCCATGATATTGTATAAACTCACTTTAGGACAGAATAAATCTTGTGGTTAAAAATTAATGAGAACAAAGTAGCTGACATCTTGCTATCTGTCGACCTTCTGTTATGTTGAAGCATCTTGTTAATTGAAACATCCCGTTATCTGTCGACCCTCAGTCAGGCTGAGCCTTGAGATAACTTGAGGCAACCTTCTGTTTTGTCTTGTTAACTGAGATATCCCGTTATCTGCCGACCCTCAGTTAGGCCGAAACTTGAGATAGCTTGAAACAACTCAGCATTTCTACAGCTTGGAAAACAACATCCTACCTGGCATTTTTAAGCAAAAGATGAAAAGTGCATCACGAGGAAGACCTATGGTCTTCCTCCCAAAGACCACTGCCCACATCCCGAAGACCCCAGCCCACAGTTCTTGGAAGGCTTTGCGCAAGCGCAAGGACTAATTAGCATACGAAGCGAGAGTAGGCGGGTTTAGGTAATGAATATGTATAGGCATTAATAGAATATTCATCGTTTTGCTGTATAAATATGAGATGGTTTGTTACTTCGGACATGCACGATAGGTGGAAAGATCCCCCGTGCATCCAGCGCTGCAATAAAGAATATACCACTTAAGGAAATTTCGGCTTTAATCTTTAAATCAGCCATATATCGCAATTGTATGATATTTTCATGTGTATGTATAAACATAAAATCTTAATGAATGAAAAATCTCAATACTTATTAAACTGAAGCAGTTCTGGATTTAGAAGTTATGGAAACAGGTTTCTTTTGTTCAGTGGGATTTTTCTGGTTTATAACTTCTCATGCTAATTAGTCTTTTGGCACCTTGCGCCTGCGTAGAGCCTCCCAAGAATTGTGGGCAGGGGTCTTTGAGAGGAAGATCCCGAGTCTTCCTCAGAGTGTACTTTTCACCTTTGGTCAGGAATCTGCTGAGTTGGCATGTTTCTTAATTGCAAGAGCTGGTTGTTGCTAATTCTTCCGTTTGTTGTATCTTTATAATGAATTCCAATGTCCAGTTTCGAGATTTATAGTCCTTACATTTGTTTCTCTGTCCGTCTGCCGCTTCCTTATCATGAGTTCCAGTGTCTTGTTTCGAAATATACAGTCTTTGTCTGGGGATTGTCCTTGCCTCCCCAATGTCTATTATCCTTGCCTCCCCAACATCTCCTTAATCAGTTGTTAAAAATATGACCAAGACCACTAAAACTGCCTTTTGTATTGCGCTCCTTTTCAGGAAATGTGATGGGTTGTAGATTTTTAGTACTGAAGCAAAGAATTATACTAATATAATCTGATCTGCAGCTTTATGAAGGGTATGAAATTTAATCCACTAATTTTTCTATAATAATTTTGACAATTTCTGGTTGAGGTACGTCATATCTTTTAGGAAGACATCCAGCACTGATTTTCAGAAAATACCCACTGTTCTACAAACCCTTAAGGCAGCTTATAAAAATCAATAGTAAAAGCAAAATTCCTTAGTTTTATAGACTTTAGGATGGTTTCTGTGGGTCTCCTATTTAACTCTCATAAGAGTATACTGACCTTCCCTTACTAAACAATTGAGTGGTCTGCTGTCAGCTTTAATAAGACCGTAAGCCTAACAAAACACTAGGTGTTCCTAAAAGCTAATTCTTTAAAATTTAAATCTCTTGCTATTGTTTTCTTTTACATTGAAAAGCATATTAAGTAAAATAAACAACTTCAACACTTGACAAAACTAAGAGTTTCAAAACCCACAAACTTTGCTTGGTTCAGTATCTGCAATCTTACCTTTTAAAAATGCTGATGAAAGCAAGTTAGATTACTCCACCTGCAGGAATTTCATTGTTTTCTTTTAATAGTAACTGTCTGCAAAAGAGCTTTCTCAACAAACTCTTGCTTTACAGGAGCAATGGGGAAGTCTTATTGGAAATATTGCCTAACTATACCAACAGTACTAAGTTTGCAGTCCTGACTCAGGCAAAACTTGCAATGGGTTTCTTGAGGGTTCCTCTCAACAAAGTGCTGCTTGACTGAGTCTGCAGCTTGGAAATGGCCCCTTGCAGATTAAGAGACCATTACTGCTAGTTCTCTATGCCTCTCTTAAGTACTATACTGAACTATATAAGCGTTCACATAGTCTCAACATTTTAAACATACCAAAATGAAATCATCTTCAAGAATTCTTTTAATAGAAATTCCAGAAATCGTCTATACTTTCACATAGTAGCTCAAAAATTGTTCCTTTAATTACCCACATAAGCATAATTATATATGCATTAAATATGCAGGTATCTATGCATGTACTGTATTAGTAATAAAAGTTGCTGTCACTGTTTTTATGAAAATGTTTTATCTCTAGTCAGCAGAACATCCTGTCTAAACATTGTAGTTGTATGGGAAAAGCATAAATCATTTTTATTAACTTGTACAATATTGTGCACACTTTCCACTATTGGGTTCAGAAAACAAAACAAAATAAAACACTTACATCACTTCACCTGTATTCAAATGTGTAGAGCCTACTTGCAAAGCTCAGTTGCTGGAAAGTTAAACAGTGACTCTATAACATGCTAGCCATTGTCCACTAACTCCTCTTTTTAAATCCACTGTAAACCTTATTTCTCATCAATATACATTATTTGCTACTTTTATATGTCTAAGCTTTCCATGTCTAAGCAAGTTTGTTTAAAGGTGGATTGTGTATCCCTGTCTGTAAAATTCACAGCATGTAATTTACACCCAATGAGAGGGCTAGTGAGTGCATCAGCTTTGTGAGGAAAATGGTCGCAGAGGCTTTTTTCTTCCTCTTTGTTCAAGAGCAGAGCTAGGTAAATTTTGTTAGTAAACAGACAGTTATTCATATGTCATGCCATTATCAATATGTTCTTTACCCTAGAATAATCTTCAAATTCCTAATTTTTGGCTATTCATGCTTGGCTAACATAACCATTTTTAATCATATCCTACAAAGATTTCCAAGTTCAACAGCTGTGAAATATTCAAGGTAAAGGAGAATTATTTCATGAAAGCATATATAATAGACAGATATTATGGAGATTGGAGTTTTCTATGAGATGAACAAGCAAAGACTTCAGCTTGCTGAAAATGTATGCCTCACCCTTCTTTCACTTGTGACAAGGCTACATACACACATATACAATGAAAGAAAGAATAATAATAATAATAATAACAAAAGCCAGCAAATCTTTCAGGATTTTCTCTTGTGATATGAATGTGTATTTTTTTCTAATTTGTTGTTGACAAGGCAGTTTCAGTAGTGTGCTTATTATATGTATGCTCTTGACTACTTGAATCTTCTCAATCTATTCAAATCCATTCAAAACCAGACTGCCGAATGCCAAAGGCTTTCTTTCACTTCCAGTCCTGCTTAAGTTTTCTTTGTGGCACTGCTCATCTGAATCATTGCCTGTTCCTTGCTTATAAAACATTCATATTCAAAGCACCATTAGCACAATAGCAATTAACAAAGAACCTTTTATGTTAACGTGCTACAACTTCATCTCACACACCCTTTACAGGAAAAAGGTCTTTTCTCTTCTTTCCAGTACCAGTGAAGCACTCGTGCTATGTGAAAAGAAAGCTCTCTTTCAGTGCAGATGGGACATGACTGTGCCTTATGTGAATCTACTGTATGTACGACTGAGGGGAGGAAAAGGTGACCTAAGAGATCTTTCTCATCTCTAACCTCGGCGGGAGTTCACACTATCAGGAATTGCATATTAACAACCAGATGCAGGATTTTGTGTGGAAACTGCAAACTGCATCCACTGAAAGTTTTTCTCAATTTCTTTCTTGCTGTAAAGGACAGGGAAAACACTTTGAGCTTTGTCATAACTGACAAAACACAGAAAGGACTGATTACCCTTGGGATTCCTAAAAATATTGCTAACATGGAGCAGCAGGTAGGAAGGAGGGAAAGCTTGCAGCTCCATCACACTGTGAGCTGGTGGATTTTGTTGCCAGAACTACAAGTTGCTGCATTGGCACTAATAACAGCACCGAGGTACCCCATGAGGTAAGCCTGTTCCTTTACAGAATTCTGTAGATGCTATAGTAATATTAATTAAGGACCAAGACGCACATACAGCCAAAAATAAATAAATAAATAAAGTTTTATTCTTCCTCCATATAATAACTTAAAGGCAGTTCCACATGGCAAAACTGTGAGTAGCAGAGAGCTGGTCAGCAACCACAGAACACAAAGCTGTTTGGAATAATGGCATATAAGCAATTTTGAGAAATATTGAAGTAATATAAAGACATAGGATAGACAAGAAAATCTAACTGGACAAAAAAGATCTTTATTATAATATAGTTACAATATTTCCACATGCCTGAACTTCACAGCCCTGTGACATGTTGATAAACTTGATAATTGTAACATTGTCTGGAAGGTTTTACCCCCAGTTCACTCCAGCACAACACACGCTGGGTAAACAAGACACAGAAAAGAAACTACCCCACAAAAGCTCTTGTGTGCCTTTATTTCACAATGAATAAACAAGCACAGAACAGAATGCTGCTAAGCTTTTCCTTACCGATTGGTCAAAACATGGATAGAGTCTTGGTTGACGCTCTTAATGTGTTGATCAACAGACCCAGAATAACAAAGGCAAAGGCTAAGCAGCACAGAAACTGGACCAGATCTGAATCAGTCTAGTCTAAAGTCCTGTCTCTGCAAGTAGCTGGAGGGATGTTTGAGCCATACACTTCAGCCTTTATTTTTGTATGAACTAGCTTTCCAAGAAGACATAATTTTAAATCCTCAGTTTTGTTTCTTTGCATATTCTGTTACTGCTTTGCAAGCTGTTGATTGTGGGGCAAGGGGTGGAAAATGTACATCTCTAAGGAACAATTAACTTTTCTGTTGATCCCCTGAGGTATACCATAAGCCATAAAACCAAGGAGAATTTGTCATAATAGACCCAAATTGATAGCATTAAAAATGTTCATGCATTTGTATTTAAAAGTGTCTCTTTTCTTAAGGATTTTGAACTGCCAAACTGAGGGAAAAAAAAAAAAAAGTACTTTTTTTTTCATAGGAACACATTTGCATCACACATTAATAACAGAAAAAAATAAGGACAGAAAAAAATAATCACATAAATCATTTATTCTTTTGTCTAAGATATAATTCAGCATCAGGCCTGTATACGCAATTAACTACTGTGTTTGCCATTAATGCTTCAAAAAAATGTGTGAACATAACACTCAGGAAGCTGATAGAACACAAAATTTTCTGTAATTTTTTGTACCTCACTTTCCTCTATATATTATGAAAATCATCTATACTATCTATTTTTCCACGCCTAATGAAAATAAAATAAAATTGCTGTATGCTAGAATCTGGAAGGATTTCTATTCACAGATAGTACTGCTTGCTTGAGAAGAGGTATGCCATACCTATATCACATTATTTTTCCCCACCAAATATGAAACCATCCACAAATAAGCCTGGTTTGCTAATACATTATTCTGCTTCGTTCAGCTTCTCACACAGCACTCAGAGGTACAGCACCTGAATGTCTCTCAGAAGGGCTTGAGCAATGTGGCTCACGTCTGTCATGTGTACTCTCTTCCACTCCCCAAGGCAAAAAGTAGGCAGTGAATGTTTTGTCTGGGATTTTTTTGTTTGCTTATTTTGTTCTGTTTGTTTTTCTGAATGCAGATAGGTTTATGTTGGGAAAAGCAAGTCAATGAAAAAAAACAATCCTGTACTTAAAGTAGAAGATCCTGTGTTACGTCTTGTCCTTAGCTCTTTGAAAATTTATTTCAATCTAAGGCCATTGACTGCTTTACTTAGCACAGCCACATGCCAAATGAGGCTGCCTGATGCACTCTCATTCCTGCCCACTCTTGTAAATAAATACATTTAATTATATTAACTTCAAGACACTTCTCTAAACATCTGTCCTTTCAACCATAGCAGTTCCCAAAGAAACTCTCAAATTGTGAAAGAAATCACATCTGTCTCTTGAAATTCCTAAACATACCCCTGGTTTCAGGCATCTAAAACTCTGTCAGCACAAACTATTCTATTTGGATTCATTTCTTCAGGAGAAAGAATGTGACTGCTGTCATCAGGTTCTGTGGTGCCACTCTTAATATTGGTCAGGTTTAAAAACTAAAGCATGTGTATTCTAATGAAGAAAAGCATTAACGCTGGAAACATGAAAATAAAATCATAAAATTCTAGATGAAAACAACCAGCTTCATAATGGGTTGTTATTACAGTATCTTTACCACAATGAGGGTGGTGGTGGTCTACCACCTTATTTAGCAGGTAGTAACTTCCTTAACAAACTTTTAAAATCTCTATTAATTTATTAATTAATTAAATTGTTTTTAAAGAAGACACAATTGGACATTCTGCCTCCCCGCTGGAAGACTGGGAACACACTCATACTCTTTAGTATGCCCTTTTGCTTTTAATCCTATATTTTTCCCATTTTGTGAAGGCAAGAAACTTGTACTTGTGAAGCTGAGGCCTGGAACAGAGAACATCTTCTAGATACTCTGATGATAATACTGGCTATATTACCACGTTTCTTAAAGATGTGGAGTGCAATTTACACATGACAACATTTCCTGTTCAGACTATGTAGGCACTGAAAGACAGGTCTGTCTGCTTGTCTTGCAAAGAGGTTGTTGCCAAAGACACATATCACTGGAAGCCTTTTCAAGCACTTCAGGTTTCATGAGTCAGTCAAAGATAGCAACAATTAGCTAAGGCCTTAACTCAGTTAACTAAATAAGGAAACTCTCATTGTAAAACTGACTAATTAAAACATTGGGCCAAGACTAACCTGGAAGAAGGAAAGTGAGAGTTGAATTTTAATTTAAAGACAAGTGTCTAAATATTACAGTGGATAAAAATAAGCCCTGGTTAGCAAAAATCTGTTCATATGTTTACTACGTGTGATTTAACATCGAAGACTAAGCAGAAATGCAATTCATAATGACTAAAGCATAGTAAGAATCAGTGAAGTATAATTCCAAACTTCCCACAAGAGTTTTTAAGATCTGTGCTTTTATATCCCTTGTAATTTCTTCCAGCAAGCTACTAGAACAAGGCACAATTTAATGGCTATAATTATCAATAAAAAGAGTATTTGTGTTTTTTTCTTTTTTTTCCTTTTTTTTTTTTTTTTTTTCAACTGGTATAAACCAGAAAAATCCCACTGAACAAAAGAAACCTGTTTCCATAACTTCTAAATCCAGAACTGCTTCAGTTTAATAAGTATTGAGATTTTTCATTCATTAAGATTTTGTGTTTATACATACACATGAAAATATCATACAATTGCGATATATGGCTGATTTAAAGATTAAAGCCGAAATTTCCTTAAGTGGTATATTCTTTATTGCAGCGCTGGATGCACGGGGGATCTTTCCACCTATCGTGCATGTCCGAAGTAACAAACCATCTCATATTTATACAGCAAAACGATGAATATTCTATTAATGCCTATACATATTCATTACCTAAACCCGCCTACTCTCGCTTCGTATGCTAATTAGTCCTTGCGCTTGCGCAAAGCCTTCCAAGAACTGTGGGCTGGGGTCTTCGGGATGTGGGCAGTGGTCTTTGGGAGGAAGACCATAGGTCTTCCTCGTGATGCACTTTTCATCTTTTGCTTAAAAATGCCAGGTAGGATGTTGTTTTCCAAGCTGTAGAAATGCTGAGTTGTTTCAAGCTATCTCAAGTTTCGGCCTAACTGAGGGTCGGCAGATAACGGGATATCTCAGTTAACAAGACAAAACAGAAGGTTGCCTCAAGTTATCTCAAGGCTCAGCCTGACTGAGGGTCGACAGATAACGGGATGTTTCAATTAACAAGATGCTTCAACATAACAGAAGGTCGACAGATAGCAAGATGTCAGCTACTTTGTTCTCATTAATTTTTAACCACAAGATTTATTCTGTCCTAAAGTGAGTTTATACAATATCATGGCATAATAATTTGTATCAAGAAGATGGTTGATATTAATAAAGCAGGGCGAGATGTGGGAGTATGGCCATGGGGGTCGGCAAGCCCCATGGCTGATGGTAACATCAAACTCTTAACGATGAGGCCATCAGGAATGTAAAAGAGTTTAGAGGGAACAAAGAAGGGTGATTCAGAAGATGCCATGCAGTCTCGGGTTACTTGTTCTCCAGCCATTAAGGCATGGAAGTTGCTGGGTGTTTGCTGTTGCTGTTATATGCAAAGTTGTTTGACCAATGAAAAGTTGTTTTTGAAAAGGAGTGCTGTGGGGAGAAGGGTATAAGAGGGGAACCTGTCCTCAAGATTATTTAAAAAAAAAAAAAAAAAAAAAAAGCAAAATGATGAAGTTATGAAGTTATGTCGTCAATAAAGAAGTAGAAAGAAGGAATGAAAAGGAACAGACTAGCAGAATGGAGACGAGGACGGGAACAGGCACACTGATCGCCTCATGAAGATAGGTTCGGCCAAACTCAGCAAACTGCTCAAAGCAGCTCGTTCTGAAAGTCGCTGGAAATAGGCGCACCAGAGCTGGAGAGAAGCTCAAGCTGAGAGAAGCAGACCTGCGCGCACAACTGCCCCTCGCTGGTAAGCAGTTGCGCATTATGGGGGATCATACGTCCTTAGAAACAAAGACTGTCCTGGTAACCCTACAGCTTATTCTCCTTATTAACAATCAGACAGTTTATGATCCTGAAATATGGGACCAAATTGAGTTCAAGGTATGGGACTCTGCTACTAAAAAAGACAAGGTAACGGCGGGATTGCTCAGCACCCGGCGAGCAATCTCTGAGGCCTTAAAGATCCATGCGGGACCACAGTCAGAAACGAGTAGCTTGCCAGATAGTGAGGGAGCTGCGGGCTCTTTTACTGCTCCGACTGGTACGCCATCGGCCCCTCTGCTGCTACAGCCATCGAAGGCTTTTGCTGTTACGCCCCCTGGTGACCTGGACGTGCCTTTTGACCCAGGCCCTATTGGCCTTCAGAAGGACATGGATATGTTTTTCTTCGATGCGAGAAGATTAGGATACATAAGGCCCGAAGGCCGAGTTGCTTGACAACTTAAAGCAAGACATATTGTTCAAAAGGAATGGAAAATGGAGACTGTAAAGTCATGGAACTTAAAGGATTTTTTGATACCTTTTGTGATTGTACATACGCGTAGGTGTACTCAGGTTTAGTATTGTCGTGGTTCCGCTCGAGTGGGCAGCCGAGCTCCACCACAGCCGCTCTCTCACTCCCCCTCCTCAAAGAGGAATGGGGAGAAAATATGTGAAAAGGGCTCAAGGATTGAGATAAGGACAAGAAAATCACGCAATAATTATTGTAACGGGCAAAACAGACTCAGCATAAGAAGATAGTAAGATTTATTGCTCATTACTAACAAGCTAGAGAAGTGAGAAACAAAGGAAAGAAACCAAAAGCACCTTCCCCCCCCATCCACCCCCTTCCACCTCTTCCCCCCGAGCGGCGCAGGGGAACGGGAGAATGGGGGTTATGGTCAGTCTACAGCGCTTCTTCTCTGCCGCTCCTTCTCGGTCACTCTCGTCCCCTGTGTTGTGGGGTCCCACCCACGGGATGCAGTCCTTTATGAACTGATCCGGCGTGGGCTTCCCACAGGCAGCAGCTCTGCCAGAACTGCTCCAGATATGGGTCCGTACCACAGGGTCCATCCCTCAGGAGAAAACTGCTCCAACCTGGCTCCCCTACGGGCAGCAGCTCCTGCCAGGTCACCTGCTCCTGCGTGGTCTCCTCTCCACGGGCTACAGGTCCAGCCCAGAATCTGCTCTGGCAGGGGTCTTCCACAGGCGGCAGCCTCCGTGGGTGCAGGGCCACCTGCTCCACTGTGGTCTCCTCCACAGGCTGCAGCATGGAACCCTGCTCCACCGTGGTACTGCATGGGCTGCAGGGGGACATCCTGCTTCACCATGGTCCTGGTTCACCACAGGCCGCAGGGCACTTCTGCTCCGGCACCTGGAGCACCTCTCCTCCTCCTTCTACACTGACCTTGGCACCTGCAAGGCTGTTTCTCACTCCCTTGACTCTCCCGGCTGCTGTGTGGTGCAGCGTTTTTTTCCCTGTCTTAAATATGCTCTGACAGAGGCGCAAACAACATCGCTTATTGGCTCATCTCTGGAAAACAATGGGGCCCTTCCCAAACATGGGGCAGCTTCTAGATCCTTCTCACTGAAACCACCCCTATGGCCCCCTGCTACCAAAACCTTGCCACGTAAACCCACTACATGTATGTAAAAGCAATGTTCTGTATATTTAGAAAGTTTGATGTTCGTGTGTGAGTGTTGGTAGAGCATAGACTCCCAGCGCCCTCAGCGTTGTTTACTTGCCTTTTATAAATATTCCTTTTATAAATATTATTAAATTCAGATTGAGTTGAGACTTCATTTATTACCAATAAATAAATAAATAAATAAAAATACATTAAAAGTAGAAAAATATAAATATAAGACTGACATTTGTCTTTTTTTTTTTTTAATTTTTACTTAATGCTGAGAATTTTGCTACATTTGGAGAATAGTCATTACACAAGCTAAGTACAAGAGAGAGGAAAAATATTTAAGCTTCAAATTATGTAAATCTTTAGTAAGGAACTGCAATATTTTATATAATTATTAAAGCTACATAAAAAAAAAAAAGTCATGTGGCTTCATCTGTCAGGCAGAAATTATGCACAGTTGTGATGTCAGGTGGCCATTTCATTTGACAAGATTTGGGACTGACCATACAGTCAACATGTTACAAACATCCATCTGTGACACTGTTTCCCATAGAGAGCATACCAGTGAAGTGCATGTTATATGAATTACAATTTATGCTGTATTTGCTCTCCTGCTGGTCAAATGCTGGCAGAAAGAAGTAATGAGAAAAAGCCATTTTCCAAGCCATCTAAAGGTCAACATTACAGTTCACTTTGGGAAGTTTCTTGGGGTACTGACAATATTATAAAAACAATTTTCAAAAGTAGCACAACTGGATATATTTTTTGTATCCTCACTATGAAAGTGATAACTATTTAATCATCTTCCTTCCTTTTCATTTTCACCTGTTTTGCTCATTTTATTGGTTTATTTTTTCTTATTTTTCATTCAGGTACCGTTGATTTGCAAAGAATGCACGGAGTATCTAGTTGTGGAATAGGGGAAAATCATGGGAGACATGGGATACGCGCAGCCTTGTTGCTGAGTTTTCTTTTCTAATACTTTTAATTGTTCACACAGAGGCAGCTGTTAGTCTCCTTCTGTGGTAGTCATTGAGCTTTTTTCAATTCAAATTGCTTGCATGTTCTGTTCTTGCATATGTGACAAAAGGAGGGCAGAGTTTCCCACTGCTGTGGTTGTTGACAAAGGAAGCCTTCAGAACAGCTGCATTATTATTGCTTTCAGTGCACAATAAAATGTCACCACTATGTCACAGCAGAAGTGTACATGCTGACACTGGACTTGGAAAGTACCAAAAGCAATGAGGGCCAGAGGAGAACCACTCTGCAAAATGTCTTGCTTTCAAAATACACATGGAGAACAAGTAAAGTTCAAAGAAATCTCTTTAAAGGATTAAATAGTAACTAATTTCTGTACTTAAGCACATGGAGTTTCACATTCTCTTTCTCACTTCTTTGTCCATTCAAAAGATGAAGTGTCAAATTAAGAGTATTTTATTTTATTTTATTTTATTTTATTTTATTTTATTTTATTTTATTTTATTTTATTTTATTTTATTTTATTTTATTTTATTTTATTTTATTTTTCTTACTGACCGTGTGCAGTGTTCATTGAACGTAAGTAGTAAACCTGGGTACATGATTTGCTGTGCAGCTTGAATCCCAAAAAGGACTTGGCTGTCATTTCAGCATGTTTCTCTTTCCTGAGAGCACAGAATCAGATATTCTGCAGCTGCCCCTGAGCACCAGGGGTGCTCATGACAATCTGCCTACTTCTCTTACATTCTTCGTTTAACCACAGTGAATTTAGTCTTCCACTGCAGTACTCTGCTGATATCGGGAGGATTGAAACTGGTGTACTTGAGAGGGACAAAAAAATAAAATAAAAAAATAAAATCAATTCTATTCTTTAGCCTTCACTTACCCATGTTGTCTTCAACCGTCTTCACTGAACATGTTGCTGCATGGGTTTTTGACCTTGTCCAACTGCCTCAGTAGCTACTACATTTAGATGGACTTTGTCCCGTGCTATTCTCTTTTACCTTCCTTTCTTGTCTTATTCTTTGTTTTCTATTATCTGTTTTCTTGTTACTTTCCATTATATTACTCCCTTGTCTCTGCCCTTTGCTGTTGTCTTCAGATCCTCTTCTTTGGGTCTGAAATTGCTGTCCCCATCCAGTTAAATTTGCTGTTTTCAGTGTGCTGGCAGCAAAGTGAAATGTGATGAAAAGCTAATCTCTGAAGGGTTCTTTGCTGGCATATCACAGATCAGATTTTTAGTAAATTTTACTTTGCTTCCAGCACACTAATTGAATACAGCAGAGCAGAACAGCAGGGGACAGCAACAGAAGACACAGAGTCCTGACAAAGGCTTTCTCTAGGGGTAGGTGTTCAATTAGCATCTCTTATTAGATGGCAAATGCTAACTACCCACAGACAATGAAGTGCTAGATCATTCACAGATTGAAAAGTTGTGAATATGTACATCTTTGGGCATTCAGGCAAGTTCTGAATTGGCCTAAAATTGTGGGGCAGGCTGCCTATTGAAAATATTGGCCTTGTGATACATAGTTAGAAAACAGTACTTTAGAAGAGGCTAGTAACACTTGTAATATGTCTCCAGAAAACTCTAACATGTATATTTTTTCTGCATTTATTATTTAGTATGACTCTCAGAATGCTTGCTGTGACCCTGCAAGACTTGGCAAATGATACTGCATTTTTTTTCTGTTTCTAACAGTTAGATTGTTTTATAAGCAGTTGAAAAAGATGTGTTATATTTGCTGTACTGCTTTTCCATGCGAACAATTGTAGTAATTGCCAGAGAAAGGCCAAGAGGTTGAGAACGAATGCAGAGATATACTACAGTCTCAAATGAGCGCAATTATAAACAGAAGAAAATTGGCCCTTGAAACTTTAAATTGAAACAGACATAAATCGACTGTGAAACTGATTTGTAGGGCATTTTCCATTTTAGGATAGTGCTTCAGTCATACAGGTATTTGAACATCTGGATGTAGATCAATCTGAGATATCTATCACTAGATCACTGAATCACGTACTTTTAGGACTTTCAAAAAACTGAAGAGAGATGTCACATAAATACATGCTTGTTTATTCACTACAGAAGGTTAGATATCTTTTGTTCCTGTGCATTTACTCTTATATATTTATTTTCATAGTTCGGGTATTTATTTATTGATTGGTGTATCGTAATGAGGAAATTCTGTTATTGGGAGACACCAACGGGAAAGAAGATAAGAGCTGTTGAATTTCATTAGAGTGCTTGCAGAATCTTGTTTAATTGTATTTTTTGTTTGTTTGTTTTGTTTTCATCCTCTGTCTAGTATTCTGGGGATTTAATATGTATTAATAGCCATTTCTAATTTGTTGCAATATCTTTGAAGTTTCTTATTCTTAAGTTGTCAGTATGTATTTATTTGAAAGAATTTTATGAAGATTCAGCAAAACATTAGGTACCTTCATAAAATTAAACAGATGCCAGGATGCCTTGCTGAATGCAGTAGTTTTGAAATTAAACCTGTGCTGCTGTGGTTTATGGAGGTTGCTAGGTATTCACACAGCTTCATCCACCTCATGCCACAGCTGAATTCCTAGGGATTATGCCTCTAACTAGCAGGAGTGTTCCTTAGGCAGTGCTAGTTTGGGATGACATGGATGAGTGCATAATTCGGAGATCATCTCCTGCTCCTCCCCAAAATACATTGCTCGTGGTGCAGTTTCCATTAAACCAAATCTGTCATCCTTTCATCTGTATGGAACATGTCAATATTGAAGGTTTCTTCTTAACCATGGGGATGCAATAAGATTTCTCCCTTACTGCAGCAATGATTGGGGTGAGCTGCACAAAGAGCCTCTGCCCTGTCATTCAGTTTTCTACTTTTCATCTCGTTACCTGTTGTCAATTTGCAGCTTCTTGGTAGCCTGCAGGAGAACATTTTTTTCCATGTATTTCTCAAGCTCCCTCCCAGTCTTGACAGCAAGTGCAAAATGACAAAATGGGTGTCTAGACATTGCTATATTGCTGTTCTTAGAACTGAATAGTCTTTGGTTTAGATGTCCTATAAATAATTGAGACGAGCTAACTCTGTGAATTAACACTGCTTCCAGTGTTTTAAGTGGAGTAGAATAACTGCTGTAAAAGGTATCTAAGCTTTGTGATGTTTCCTTGTTGTATAGTAAAATAGATTAATGTTTGGGACTTATACACTATTGCAGTCAAATTGCTGCACTAAAGACAGTTCATGATTGCAATGTCTTGTTAAAGAACTCTGATTCAGCTTGTGTTTCTGCTGGACTCTTCTGCTGTTGCAATCTAACTGATAAATATTTTTAAAAGCCTATTACTTTCATAAAATTATTTTCTGGTTAATTTCTCATATATATGTATTAAATGGGACAAAGAAAGGTCTCTGGACAAACAACCACTATGTTTTGCTTTTAGCACTGCAAAAAAATGTTTTGTAACCTTGGGCAAGTCAATTAACTTATGTACAAAATAGGGATAATTAACATAATTTAGCAGTCCTAGGTAAAACTAGCTAAACAAAAGAAGTTCTGCAAAGTTTTTTGGTAGGTAGATTCTGTATGTACTGAATCAGGCAGAGGATAGAAATGGTTGGAGGAAAGTTAAAATAGTAAAGGAGGCAGATTACAGCTGAATAAAATGGAAGAAGAAATAGAAAAAACATGAGGTAAAGAGAATATGGATGTAGTGAGATGTGAGGTGTGAGATGATGGAACCATTTGGGATCAGCTGGAGGTGATCAATAATAATAGGCATAGATCCTCTTTAAAGGGGGAAAGGGATCACTAGGATAAATATAAAGCTACATCTAAACTAATGAATCCCCAATGGCATTCCTGAACTTTGTGAATCAGCTACAGTGATGAGCTTTCTTCAAAGTTTAAGGAAAACAACAATGAAATAAGGTATGAAAATCAAAAAGGAAATATTTTCTCCAATGCATACTTTACATTTTGCATTAAGTACAAGAAGTCATCACTGAAAAAAATACTGTGAAGTAGAATATCATTTTGTAAGAATTACAGGCAATCTAAGTCATCATTTAAGAAGCACGTTTAAAAACTCTGTATTCCACTTGGGCTTGGAAGAAATCTTCCCTGCTCTCCGTTACACAGAATCTTCCATTTGCTACCTCAGGCACCTGGAACCGACTGACTTCTACCATGATTTTCATTATGATTTGTAAATATTCAATTCACACACCACTTTTCATGCCTAAGACCATGGTATATCCCAAACTCATATTATCAGTATCTAAATGCTGTTTTTACCAACATTCTTATTCAATGAAAAAATAATACACTTTTTTATTTTTATTATTATTTCCAAGTACATTCACCAACATTTTTTTTAAATCTTTTACAGTCTGACATTGTTAATCATTTTTTTCTATTTTACACAGCTGTAAGTTTTTGCATTTACTGCCACTATTCAAATTTATCTCACTTTCTGCTATAACAAAACTTAATGATTTTCCGTTGTGAGATTGAGTGGAGATGCAGCCATCAATAACTATATGAATGTGGAATGAATGTGTGAAAAGAATCTATAGAAAATAAATCTGTTTTTCCATAGAAAAGTATACATATGATGTTAAACTAGCTGAGAAGCTTAGAGACAAAACACGTCTAATTGCAATATTTAGCAGAAAATCATCCAGGGTGTTCTGGAACACTTCTCAGTTTTTGGATGGAGCTTTTACTATTATTATTTTATATTTATTTTTTTTTAACAGCTCCATTGGAAATCCATTGTGAAATGTTTTATTCAACAGAATGTTTAAGAACATTTTAGTGGGTAGCTTGGCATCATGTTGGTATCACCTCTGTCTGCCTGGCACGTCAGACCTGTTTGTATGAGAAGCCCTTGGATAGGCCCCATTTGTTCTCCAGTTCAAATGGCATTACCCAGGAAACTAATTCTACCATGTGCTGAGCACCGTCAGTTCCTATTAACTTCAGCTTAAGTGAAAGGGCACAGCCCTTCTTAGGAGATGCAAAGCAGTGTCAGATCAGATTCTTAAGATGAAATTCAGTTCTTTGCAGAAAGCTTGCACAAAGCCTATGTATCATTTAAGTGCCACTTAATTCTTTATAATAGAGGTTGGAGTGGGTTTGAAGAGTGTGATAGGCTTTTTGCTGTCTGTCTGTAGAAGGCTGAATTTCACCCCCAGTGAATATACACAGTAAAAATGCAACTATACTGCCTCAGGAAATACATTGTATTCCTTTGCTTCGAGTAGTGTAACTCATTTCAAATTACTGATAGAAATTCTTGATATTGTGCTGATAAAATGGTTGTATGCTTTGCTCCCTGCATTATATATTTAGTTTCACCGTGATACTCTGCTATAGTGGGCAAACTGAAAAGTAAAAATGCAAAAATAGGCATAATCCCACAGATATGGATATAGCCTCTGATGTGGCTGCATGTGCTTAACAGAACTGTATGTCTGTATAAATACTTCAGCTGGCCCACCTGGCTTACTTTTGGCATATGGCCCATAAAACAAGGCCTGTTAAGACAGGAATATGAATCCACATGTGTTATATGAAATTGTTATATGAATTGTCTGGAAGGTTTTACATAAAACTAACCCTGTTATGGAGGAAGGCACCTGCTGGATTAAACTGTACCAGGGAATTGCAGAGACTTGAGGGGGGGAGGGATAAGAGAGAGTAAAATGTGTCATCTTGGAAAGAGCAGTATAGGAGGGACATGAAGATTTGTAAGAGGAGAGAGATCCTGGGAAGCAGACAGTACCGTCAGTGTGGGTCAGAACACCAGGGCTGCAGCACTGGAGGCAGCCCTGGAGCTAGAGCACTTTAGACCATGTGAGCTGATTATTTAAAAATAAATAAATAAATAAAATTATATAGATGCATAAGCTAGTCTTAAGATATGTTTTAGATTTTATGTTCTGTAAAATTCTCTGGGTATGTTTTAAATTTGTGTGGATATAGCCAATACCCAGAGCAATGGCTTCATGTATTTGTGATATTACAGATAGCTGCATTCTAAGATAGCAAGCAAGCAAGTATCAAGAGTAATCCACAGAGGAAAGAAAAATATTTTTGAAGATTAGTTCAAATTATGTTTCCAGGAAAACCTTCCACCTGAGATAGCAGAGGCAATCTAATATAAATATTTTGAGTTTAACTGACTATTCAGTCTTTTACTGAGCCTTCATATTGTTGAGACATTGATAGAAATAGCCATTTCAATATGTGAATCACAAAATATATAAATGCAAATGGGTGAGGTTAGTTGTTAACATTTTACTAAGGTTTTCCTGTCAAGTCTGCAACTGAATGCACACTCAGTAAGGATGCATTCAGGAAGAATGTCGCTATTATCTGTTACATAGGAGATGTTAGCCTTGAAAACTGACACAATCCACTTCTCAACAGAGCAGTACCTATGAACCCCAAGTACAATCTGATTATATATAAATATATATATATATATAATGTTTCATAAAAACTTAGTGGATCTGCTTCAAAAAAAATTGTGGTTATGAAAATTGTTTGGGAATCATTCCTCTGGTGATATATAATACCTAATGAACAGAGCAAATTCCTATGTAGATGTTTGGGAGTTAAAGTAGTTTTTATAATGAAAATCTTAATATGAGTTTCAGATTGAACTTCCACTGAAAGAAACCAGTGTTCGTTATATTGCTAGAGCTTACCAACAATTGTACCGGAACTGAGGACACAAGTTGTTTCATGTCAAAATATTGGAAAGGATTTTATTAGAAGACTTTAAACTATAGTTCTATTTCTTGCTATGATCTAGCGGCATTGGGAATTGTATTCTTAAGTAGTTCCAGACAGAGGAAGTCAGGAGGGTAAGTTGGCTGAATCACATATTCAGGTGAGCACAAAGAGCTGCCACTGCCACCGGGTATGTGCCTGCTTTTAAGCTCCTTGAACCTGACATTAATTTGAAACACCAGAAGCTTCATGTACACTTCTTTCCCCTGTAGCTCTCTTTTTGTTTGGCTTGTGATTTTTGAAGATTCATTGCATGACTCTGAGAATAGTGTCACATGTGAACATAGAAGAGAACATGATCTGTGTCCTTATATGTGGAATTTGTTCTCTCATTGAATCCTGAAACACACTTATATGTACAAGTTGAGGTGGCAAAGCTTTTTCATAGCCTAGTCTAATATTGTCAAGATGATCTCTGAAGGAAATGAAGACCATTTTCTGTGGATTACAAACCTTACAGTCTGAGTAAAAAATAGATTGTTTTGGGAGCCTTACCTAATTTAGCATGAACATATGGCACAATGCAAGAAATTCTGTGTCTGTATATGCATTTTATAAAAAGTATCCCAAACTAACACTCCACCATACAATTTTGCCTCCAGGGATAGAGTGAAAGAATTACAAAATGTTTGATATTAGTAATATTAATTAATATGCTTCCAGAATGAACCCAGATACTACAGAGCTGAACTCAGATGCTGTAGTATTATAACCCAGAAATAAGTTTACAGGAATTAAACCTACTGTTCTACCTGGCTTGGGAAAAAACAAAAAAAAAAATCTCCCTACAGTTGTTCCACATCCACTTTAATGCAGTCAGAGCTCTCTTGTTCCATGACTACTTGCTATGTGACCTTCAGGATATTTTGCAGAGCCAGCTTAGTTGAGACACTAAGCACTAACAGCACACAAAGTGCGCAACCCAGCATCTTTCAGATACTTAGCGACCTTCACCTTTCTGACTAGACCTCCTTTCCCCTGTAGTAATAGGGTAATAACTTGTTCAATTCTTTTCCCTCTGCTTATTGTCTCCTTCCCCATGATTTCCTCACTTTTGCTTCCCTGAGCATAGAATCAGAGAATGGATTCCTGAGTTGGAAGTAACCTACAAGGATCATTGAGTCCAACTCCTGGCTCCACACAGGACCACCCAAAAGTCAAAAATCAGACCCTATGTCTAAAAGCATTGTCCAAATGCTTCTTGAGCTCCAGCAGGCTCAGTGCTGTGCCCACTGCCCTGGGCAGCCTGTTCCAGTGCCCAACCACCCAGTGGGTGAAGAACCTTTCCCTTTGCCACCACCTTCAGCTTAATACTGTTTTACAAATTTCATTTGTGTTCAGCTGAATGAAAATGGCCTGAGTACGCAGCTCACTGCAGCCTGAAATTTCCTCTCCTTTTGTCTTCTTGGAAAAGAAGAAGAAAACAACCAAACCAAACCCACAAAAAACTCAGCATCGATGCCCTAATTCACACACTGCAAGTGGTGGTGGCCATGGCAGCCCATTTGGCGTGGGGATGTGGTTTAGTGGGGTCTGTTAGTGTTAGGTCAGAGGTTGGACTCGATGATCTTGAGGTCTCTTCCAACCTAGAAATTCTGTGATTCTGTGATTCTGTAATACCCAGCCTGACCCTCCCCTGTCTCAGCTCCATGCTGCTCCCTCAGGTCCTGTTGCTGTCCCCAGAGAGCAGAGCTCAGCACCCATCCCTCCACCCCCCTCACGAAGGAGATGCCATGAGGCCTCCCCTCAGCCTGCTGTCACATCCTGCTTATGTTCCTAGTGCCTGCCTCTAACTCTGCCTACCGGTGTGAGTATTGCAGTTTCACAGCTGCTGCCATTATGTTGACCTCTTTAACTGATTATTGCATTTCTCTCTACACTCGCTCTCATGTCTATTCTCTCTGTAAGCTCTTCAGAATAAGAAGTATCAGGTTTATACAGTGTATAACACAATGGATACCGGCATGGGTCATGTTTAGGCTACCTTATATAATGATTACTTAGAATAATAAGGCTCCAGTGGTTAGCATTCCAAACACTATTTCAATGACTGTAAGAAGCATGGCATTAAAAAGTTAGCTAACTTCTGTGTTCTTTTTATGTACAACAGGGCTATATTTCGTTTGTTGTTGTTGTTTTTTAAGATTTATTTTTATAATGAAATTAGTTGGCACAGCAGGTGCAAATAATTTTGTGAATCATAACCTATGGTAGCATTATTAGATTATGAAAATAGACAACTCTAATGAGAAAGTGCTTAGAGATAAGAGAAATGTGAACTCTCCTGCAAACCTGTTTTTATTTTTATTTTTTTCTGTTCAGCACGAATTATCAAAACAAAACAGTGGTGTGAAATGCTTCCATGTTTAGAAGGAGAAGGCTGTGATTTGCTAATCAATAAATCAGGCTGGACCTGTACACAACCAGGAGGTCGGATAAAGACAACCACGGTAAGTCACTTCTTTTTTCTGTATTTCCTTAGTTTCTTTTCCACTGTGGTTTACTGAAAAAGAGTGAGTTTTCTAATTGTTTTTTTCAGTACAGATAAGTAAGGTCTGGTGCCTTATAATTAATCTATGAGTCCAAGTGTGCTTATTGCAATGCATAGCAAAGTTACCACAAAGAAAGTAAAAATGTGTAATGCTTACAAGAGTGGAAATTATTCAAGGTTTTCTTAAAAGGGACCAGTGGTTTAACACGTGTTCAGACTGAAGACAGTGTCTTACTCCTTCACTGTATGAGAGGAAGTGTAAAATACAAAACTGAACACATGGTCTAGCAGGGCAAAAAGAAAGCTTTCACTAGGAAATGGGGAAGAAATGTTTTTGCTATTCCTACCATACTGGAAAAGCAAGTTGCACAGATAGATCTTTAGTTTTCAACGAGAGAATTGGTGAGACCTATAGAAGTCCTAGTAGAAGAACGCTTATATTTTTAGCTTCATTTTGATCCCAGTTTATTGATAGAAACCTCAAATCTTTGATTTGGTATCTTGGCACATGCACTTGTAGTGAATTTGAGCATGTATACGGCAGTGATAGTTTCTAGGACCTGTAATATATCAAACATTTCTAGAAAATATACTCAAATGCCAATAATTTCCTAACTTCAGAAATGGAAAAAAATCTTGAGAAGTATAATAGAGGATAGCTTGCTAGACCTCTTGACATGATTTTTCCCCTATAATCTTTTTTAGATTTACAGGGAGCTTGAGTGTAATTTAAATAAGGGCAATTGCAAGAATATTTTGTCTTAAAAGTACTTATTAATGAGGACTAAATTAAGGCCCATCATCCCCTGCACAATTTCTCTGTCTGAGGAGGAGACAGACAGCAGTACAAAGCCTTTTAGAGCTTTAGAATATCTATATTTTAGAAAATTATATTTTTTTCTCTTTTATAAAAAGACTGAATATTTGATAAGACTTTCTAAGATATATGCAAAGCAAACTCTATGAATTATGATCACTATTTTGATGCTCTTATACTTGCTAGATGTAATTTTCATTATGGACAGGGCTGCAAAGCTAACTCCTTTTCTGAGGTCTTACTTAAATATTGTTTGCCTTTATGTCCTTCAAAAAAAAAAAAAAAAAAAAAAAAAAGGACAGGAAGGGAATAAATAGTTTAAACTCTAATGTTGGCTTCCGAGTCAAGGAGACCTAATATAATAACTTTGTCATGTTGATAGTATTATCTTAAGTCTTGTTAATGCGGAAGTGTTTTCTGTACTTGTGGTAAACAGATAACCCATGTACCATGATACATTATCAGCTGTCATTATAGTTCTTTATTTGATGTTTTATGCTAACAGCATGGCTGAGTAATGCAAAGTAAGCAGAGGATGTATCCTTCATTTTCTATTTTTAATAAAAGGTTTCAGATATCCTTTTAGATTTAACACCAGAAGCCTGATTCTGAACTCTTACTTGTTAGTGTAGCTCTTTAATGCTATTGACATGAATTGAATGATTCATGATTTTGATTAACACGAGAAATTATAATCATGCCCCATCTCAGTTAAATTATGGCTATGACAAGTATAATATTATTAAGCAGAATCTCCCCCACACAAAGCATGGAGTTGTCATTGGAGAGGAGTTATTCTGCCAAAGAGCCAACTATAGAACAGCTCTGAGCATAAGCCCTCATCTAACATCAAGCAGCCTTCAACAGTTGGTATCACACATGCAGACACACAACAAACACACAGTACTTTTCAGTCAAGCCAGACTAGCAACTCAGAATGTTTAAAGAAGCTCTGAATCCAGAACAGGAAGGAAAAAAAAAAAAGGCAAACAAAAAGAAACCCCAAGACATAATGCAGTATTAGTCGTAATCCACACCTGAGTTGTCAGGCCCATTGTTGCATCTAAGTATAGCGGAAAGGATCAGAACTATGCTAGGAAAGACTAGGAAAATGGTCACCAGGAAGTATTGGGAAATGAATGACCTAACATATGACGTGAATATACATTAAATATATTATTAAGTGGAAATAATTCTTAACTATATCTGCAGTGATAGCCACATTAGGTACTTAATTTGCTAACTACCAGTTTTGTTAACTCACATTTGTTAATCTAGTATTTGCAGGCCTTTCCTGCTTATATTAGTTGGTATTGTGAAGATGCTTGACACTAGGTCTTGGATTGTTATAGTGGTGATAGATCATTTAGCAGAGAGATCACTGGTAAATGTTGAAGACAATTATTTACTACCTGTACTGTGGCCAGAACAGTATTGAACTCTGATGGACTGAGACTAGCTGTTGTGTTAATACCAAATTTTGCTTAGATTCCAAATGGTTATGTGTAACTTTTGAAGAATTGGGTTTAGAAGTAACACGTGAAAAGGTAGAACTAGGGGGGATTCTACCCAAGGCATGAATTCCTTCTTATGTGAGAATATATTATAGGACTTCTAGTTAAATATGATTCTGCAAAAACAAGTATGAAACAGCATTCATTCTCTGTAGATGAGTTTAACATTTAATATTTTCCCTATAAAAATAACAAACAAATAGCATATGAAAATACCTTTTGCTTCAAAGCACAAATTTCTGTAAACTGCTACTTTATGCTTTGTGTCAAAATTCTTTAGACTACCTTTATGCAGAGCCAGATTTTTTCACTATGTGGCACTTTTTGTAATCACCTCTGGAAATAATGCAACCAAATCAGAATTCTCCCCTCACATGGGTAAGAGTGTTTTAAATCCTTTTTGTGCTCACTTTGCACAGCTATAAATGGCTACATAAGGTGCAAGGCAAAGGAGAATCAGGCTCAAAAGTATACTCTAAATGGATCTGGATGTCACTTCTGCCCTGTCATCCTTTCTACAAGGTGTGAATGAACCAAGGATTTTTCATCTGCTAAGAGGCTTTTAGAATCAAGGATTGACTGGGCTAACTGCCAATCTATGTATTAAGCAGCTGACTGTCCATACAAGGAAACAATATGGCAACTTGTAAAAGAAGACAGCAAGAGAATACAACACAATTGTTAGCACTTTCAACATACTAAGTACTTTCATATAACAGATGTCCTTACAGTCTTTAAAATCACCTGCCTTACAAATTTTGCTACTCTCATTACACTTTAAATTCTTTTTTTAAAAAATATGAAGTTATATATGTTAAGATAGTATGTAGATTCAATAGTGCCAGAAAAGATGTGATTTTTTTTTTCAGATTGCTGAGAAGCTTATCCATTTTATATTTCAAGAGAAAAAAAAAAAAAAAAAGCCAGTACATAAACGAGAAGATACACAATATATTGGCTTTACAGGGGAGATTAATTTTAGCACCAAAGTGTATATATGTTGTCAATGATCCATCACTACTTAATTGTTACTTAATTAATTCCTTCTTCTACATGATGTGGTTTCAATGCATGGAGCTTAACAGAACACTCATGTGCCAGTTCCTCAGTAGCTAACCTTTTAAAACCTTTGTGATTTTACTGCTAAATTAGCTGAAGTGGGAAATTAAAGAGTGAAGAAGCTAAGAGAGAGCTCACAGTGGATAAAAGGTGTAATTACTCTGACATGGAGCTCAGTGCTTAGCTAGTAAAATTTACTAAGGATCTAGCTTCACCAAGGGACGTGACTTTCTTAATAGAGTTTACTTGCACACAGAGCAACTTAGCATTCCTTGCCTTTAATATAAATGACATGCTGGCTGGGTTGGAAAGGCAATTTGTTCTTTACCCTGAGAAATACAATAGCTGCTTTTATTGGCTGCAACTTGAATAAAGATTTTTCTGCAGATCTGTATCATACACATAGGTATGATAAAGGTAGATTGGTTAAAATGTACTGGTTTGCTTTTCATCATTGATTTACAAGCAATGTGTTCTCATTCATACCATTACATTCAAGTGAAAAAAATATATATAATATGTTACATACTTGTAACATACTTGAGAATTTACTTTTTTTTAGACTGAAGACCAGATGGAAATGTCCTGAGGCCATGGTCTAGTGGTCTGAGCTTGGGACTGGGAGTCAGAAACTCCTGAGCTCTAATCCCGGCTCTGACAGTGACTCCCTCTGTGGCCTTGGGTAAGTCACTGAACCTCTCTGCCTCAGTTTCCCCAGCAGTAACAATAAGATTAAAGATCCCTAGCATCTTACCTTAGTGAATCTGGGAGACCTGAGTTAACATTTTAAGAGGTTTAGAAATTCAGAGTAACTGAAAAATACAAATACATTTATAAATGTCCTTATTGGTGATACTCATGTTGTTGTTCGATATTCACATAACCCCACATAATTCCTGTACTTAGTTTCACCTACATTCCAGCTCTGAGTGTGTATAAATGTGCATTTCATAGTTCTGCAGGTTAGCTGATTGTATTTGGTTAAGCTGTTTTGGGAAGTTTTTTGACCAGTTCTAGTTGTGTGTCATTCCAGCACACAATACCTACCAAAATAAGCTTTCAGACAGCACAAGATTAGAGCAGTGGAATGATTCAAGCCTGCATGCCATACCAAATTAAGTTTCCTTCTTCCCCTTCATCAGAAGTGATCAACTTACAAAACAGATGCATTAGACCTACTTGTCAGCAGGTCATCTACCAAGTTCCCTCTCTCCTAACTGTAAAAGGAACACTACACAGAGGCCAAAATTACAGAGGACATTTTTCAGGAGGCAGTTGTATCCCTTCATCTCAGTCCAAAGAATAGTATTCAGAAACAAGTAGGAGGAAGCGATGATCCTGAATTTTCTATTATTCATGGCCAAGACTGCTGGGGATCTTGGACTATATTTAAGCTACGAGACCAGGAGTGCATACATCCTAGTTTTGAAGCCCATATACATACACCATAGTGAGTCGCAATGTCTTTGTCTTCTCTTTTTCTGTGTGGCCCTCTTTGTGATTGCATGCCTACCCGGCCTTGTGAGAGATCTTAAGAGCAGCAGAAAGAGCCCTGTGTGGTGAAATATACGTATGTGGTGAAATATATTGTTTCTTCAGGCTGATCCTCTTGCAGATCATCCTCAGTCATTTTCACTATAAATTTCTTTCTGGATTTCTAGAATTGTGGATTAAGAAAAGTCACTATCCTTAATGTCACTAAGAACTCTCTATTTGTAGCACCTGCTGTCAGCCATTCAGAGTTTCATGAGCTCTGAGACCATTTCTTCATCATGCATTATGCATCACAAAGGCCTCTAGAACTAATTCATGTCTTGGCAAGGTTTTTCTGAAATTGGTATTTGAATAAAGCCGTGGTGGTTTTACCGTGCTAGGCAGCTAAACCCCACAACTGCTCTCTCACTCCCCCTCTTTTTAGATGAGGAGGAGGAGAAGTAAAGCAAAGAACAACTCACGGGTTGAGATAAGGATAATTTAATTAAAGGGAAATAATAATAATAATTAAATAAAGATTATTATTAACTAAACAATTTAACTAAAGGGAAATAAAAAGGGAAAGGGGAAAAGGGAGGGGGAAAGGGAAAATAAAAAGAAGGGAGGAAAACAAACAAATAAAATAAATGAAGGCTATGTGGAAGTGCAGAGGAAAGAAATTACTCTCTACTTCCCACAAACGAGCAATGGTTGACCACATCCTTGAAGCAGGGCGTCAACACACGTAGCCGGTGTTTGGGAGGAGGATTAACGTTTTCACAACGAGAGCCCAACCCTCCCCTCTTCTTCCTGTTTCCACCTTTTATTGCTGAGTGTGACATCATATGGTATGGAATATCCCTTTGGTTGGTTTAGGTCAGCTGCCCTAGGAGGGTTAGAGAGAGGCCGATGCTGTGCCAGTGCTGCTCAGCAGTAGACACAACACTGGTGTGATAACACTGCTGTTCCAGCTACAAGTGCAGAGTACAGCACTGTATGGGCTGCTGCAGGGAAAGTTAACATCCCAGCCAGACCCAGTACAGAGACCACTACCACATAATTAGCAGCTAGACTGAGCTACCTTTTATATGTTTTACCTTGTAAAACCACATACCATGTTGAGAAAGTTTAGAATATGAACACCTTCTCTGCAGGTATTGTTAAGATTTAAAAAAAATGTGATATTTAGATGTGTAACTGTAAATATGAACTACCAGAATTAAGTAACTCATAATTTACTTCTCAGTCTGATGTAACTACATATCTACAAGATCAGCCCTAATCACGGTCCAGTGCTTTCACTGAGCCTTTTAATATTTTTTGATCGATTTAGTATTTTTCCTGGTTGTACTAACATTCACACAAAAGATATCATTGTTTATAAATAGGTCATAATTTCACTGCTGGAACTAGATTCCTTTCTGTTAAATTTTAAGCAAGTTAGCATGTGAGTTGTCTGAATTAAATCTCAGAGAGTTTAAGTCATGTTTATAGATCTTGTATTAGACAAGAGTAAACAGCTAAGGGCAAACTTACAAATAAAGTGGAAGGAAGATCTTCATGAGTGCATGTCTTAAGTCCATTGTGCATTGATGAATCTAAATAAAAATAATGTTCTCATGAAGCTAAGGAACCTAATTACAGTTAGATCATGCTATTGCTTCCCAATACACAAGTTCTCTTGCATATTAGTATGGCTTCAATTATTAGTCTGTTCAAAAACATGCAGTCCTATTCTGGTATCAGTACAGTGACACACACACACCATTCCATCCCCATCACCCTTGTCAAAATACACTTCTCTGTGCGCTGGGTGGATGAGGGAAAGGCTGTGGATGTGGTCTACCTTGACTTCAGCAAGGCTTTTGACACCGTCTCCCACAGCATTCTCCTCAAGAAACTGGCTGCCCTAGGCTTGGACTGGCGCACGCTTCGTTGGGTTAGAAACTGGCTGGATAGCCGGGCCCAAAGAGTCGTGGTGAATGGAGCCAAGTCCAGTTGGAGGCCAGTCACTAGTGGCGTCCCCCAGGGCTCGGTGCTGGGGCCAGTCCTCTTTAATATCTTCATCGATGATCTGGACGAGGGCATTGAGTGCACCCTTAGTAAGTTTCCAGATGACACCAAGCTATGCGCATGTGTCGATCTGCTTGAGGGTAGGAAAGCTCTGCAGGAGGATCTGGATAGGCTGCACCGATGGGCTGAGGTCAACTGCATGAAGTTTAACAAGGCCAAGTGCCGGGTCCTGCACCTGGGGCGCAATAACCCCAAGCAGAGCTATAGGCTGGGAGAAGAATGGTTGGAGAGCTGCCAGGCAGAGAAGGACCTGGGAGTGATGGTGGATAGTCGGCTGAATATGAGCCAGCAGTGTGCTCAGGTGGCCAAGAAGGCCAACGGCATCCTGGCTTGTATCAGGAACAGTGTGACCAGCAGGGCTAGGGAGGTGATCGTCCCCCTGTACTCGGCTCTCATGAGGCCGCACCTCGAGTACTGTGTTCAGTTTTGGGCCCCTCGCTACAAGAAGGACATGGAGGTGCTTGAGCGGGTCCAGGGAAGGGCGACGAAGCTGGTGAGGGGCCTGGAGAACAAGTCCTATGAGGAGCGGCTGAGGGAGCTGGGCTTGTTCAGCCTGGAGAAGAGGAGGCTCAGGGGCGACCTTATCGCTCTCTATAGGTACCTCAAGGGAGGCTGTAGAGAGGTGGGGGTTGGTTTGTTCTCCCACGTGCCTGGTGACAGGACGAGGGGGAATGGGCTTAAGTTGAGCCAGGGGAGTTTTAGGTTAGATGTTAGGAAGAACTTCTTTACTGAAAGGGTTGTGAGGCATTGGAACAGGCTGCCCAGGGAAGTGGTGGAGTCACCATCCCTGGAGGTCTTTAAAAAACGTTTAGATGTAGAGCTTAGGGATATGGTTTAGTGGGGACTGCTAGCGTTAGGTCAGAGGTTGGACTCGATGATCTTGAGGTCTCTTCCAACCTAGAAATTCTGTGATTCTGTGATTCTGTGAAACTGCATATCTTCAAGTCGTAAAACCAAAATGCTAGCAAAGGTTTGACAATTTTTGTAGACTTCCTGATGAAAAGAGCTGACAGAAACTTGAAGAACTACCTCCTTGGAGAGATTAGGTTCCTTCCTCTGTCCTGAAGTCTGAATCCTGGCTATACAAATGTTCGACGATTCACACTTGCCTGAAGAGAGACCACAATTTACTCTAGGAATAACTTGGAGTGAAAAGTCTGAGTTGAAATTGTAATTTCTCAATATCTTAAATAATTCCATACAAGGAGATAAGGAAACACAGGTTTAGTTATTTTTTTCAGAACACATATTTTCATGTTTTAATAGGGAATTATAATAGTCCCACATATATACAGAGTTACAGAAATTTTGAATACCTATTTCTACTTGGGCTACTTTAAAAATATTGCAATTACTTTGCAAATAAGTAAAGTCAATTTTCAGATAAACAAGATTTGTAGAGATATCTTTTCTCCTAGAATTTTTAACACATATTCATACTGGGAGGTAGCTTCTTGTATATTGTAGCCCTCAGTCCTGTCCTTCTATGCTCCTGTAGGGACAGATTTAAAGCTAAAGCTACTTACTGATTAATGCTGATGAATTATATTTTTTATATGTGTGATATGGGTTATTCGATATTTAAAACTAGTTATTTCTCTTTAAAATGGGCTACACTGGTCCTTTTGAGGTCTGAACCACAAAGGTTTGAGTAAGTAAAAACCAAATAAACAAGTCCTACACTGTGACCACTGTGTCATAGGCTAAACTCATCCACTCATCCACTACATCATGGACATCTAAAGTGTTAAAGTATATGCAAAGCTTTAAAAGCTGCGTTTCAAAGAATGCCTGAATTGCTACTTGGGTCCTGATTAAACAAAAACAACAACAAAACAAACAAACAAAAACTTTAATTTGAAATTATTTTCAAATCCCTTAATTTTGTAATGCATCAGTAAAAATATGTGGGGATATATAAATATATATATATATAAATAAAATTATATGGGGATAAGATTCTCAGTGACCTCAAAACCAAAGACAGAACCTGAGTTTTTAAAATGGAAGGCCCAGGGCATAGAAAATTGAGAACTATCATGGATGATTCAAGTCTGCATGGGAGAATATAGGCTCATCAATGGATGTGAAGATGCTGATACTAGATTTTATTAGAATAGAATGGAATAGTTCAGTTGGAAGAATCCTTTAAAGATCATCTAGTCCAACTACCTGACCACTTCAAGGCTAACCAAAAGTTAAAGCATATTAATGAGGGCATTAGCCTCTTGAACACTGACAGGCATGGGGTATCAACCACCTCACTTAGAAGCCTGTTCCAGTGTTTGACCATAGTTACAGTAAATAAATTTTCCTTAATGTCCAGTCTGAATGTTCCCTGGTGCAGCTTTGTGCCCGTCACTCATATTCTATCTATTCTTGCACCTAAGGATATTAAAGGCATCTTGCTTGGGGTGGGCATAAATGACATCACAGAAGACCATTGCCATTTTGGGGTGGCAACTGTAGGCCATTCAGGACAAGCTAGGTTACTACCTTTCTGCATCAAGCAGCTACATCTCATTCCTCATCTGCTAAACAAGACAATTTCACACAGTGTTGTGCAGTCCTACAATGTTTTAGTCTTCATGATAGACTGACATTTGTCTGAAAATTCTGATTTCTTGTATGAATATAATAAAAACAATTTTCATTTAATAAGTGATTGCAAAGAGAGACTATCTGAGGAAACGATCCTGAATGTTACAATTTCTTGATTCACTTTAAGTAGCACAATACACTAAGATGTGATTCAATAGATGTTATATGCCATGTAGCTGGAGTGAAAGGGTCTACATGGTACATTGTACATGTGGAAGAAATGGAGGAAGGTGGAAGGACCCATTATGGTGGAAGACAGAGGACCTGTGAACAGCACATAATAACAGTTAACAGGAGTGTATTGATCTAGGTTGAGGTGGCCCAGGAGGTGAGAGATTTTTAACAGGTCTAATTATATTTTATTAAGAATGGTTTCAAAAGCATAAAAGATGCAAATTGAGAAGAAAGCTGAAAAACACTCAACACAGAACTTGAGTGTACAGTTTTAAGTCATGGTTTTTTTTTTTTTTTTTATGGGAATGTAATGGAATACTATGAAGCTTGGAAACTGGTATGTCACATCAACATGAAGAATTTAAAATGATACTAAAAATATTACACACCCATTTTGCATAGTGAGAATGTTCATAGTGCAAGTGTTAGAAGATGAAGCTGTTGAAAATGCATATCCATTTTGGAACATTTCTTTTTTAAGAATACCCCCCAAAAAATTATGTTAAATCACACCAAACAAGCTAGAATTTTTGGACTTAACAAAATAAGCAGTCAATAAAGAAAATTAAATATATGTGATAGCACAGGATTTTCAATAATTTGACACATTATTTCCTAAAATCATACTTGAAAATTAATTCAGAAAGTCCTGTCACATTGAAAACTGCCATTTCAACAAGAAACTGATGGAGGACCTGTGAACAGCACATAATAACAGTTAACAGGAGTGTATTGATCTAGGTCGAGGTGGCCCAGGAGGTGGGAGATTTGTGAAAGGTCTAATTTTATTTTATTAAGAATGGTTTGAAAAGCATAAAAGATGTTAAGCCCTTAAGTGTTATTGAAAATCTGTGGAAGGCAGGCACATAACAGACATTTCTGTTTTTCTATATTCCCCTGCTCTATTTTCATTAAGCATCTCAAATAGAGCTCCAGTACTTAGTAGCATTATGTATAAACACAAGTTTCTTTTCCTTGGGGGCAGACCTAAAGGATAGCCTTGTCTGTTTTTCAATCTAGTTAACTCATGCCTGTAAGACTTTGTTCTCATCTATTCCTTCTGTTCTCATGCATATGAGCAGGCTAGGGTATACAGGAAGACAGTTCAGCTAGCAATAGCCCAAGGTTTAGGTTATTCATGCTTTCATTAGATTCTCATTACATGGCTGAGACCAGAGGTTGGAAGTGAGCAAGACTGGCTGTTGCTTGATCCAAATCAAGCCAGGCAGTGAGGGTGTGTCAGTAAAATCAAACAGCAATATATAGGGTAATAGGACCTTTGTCTTTCAACTGACAATGCTGCTTCATGATAGCCTAAATCAATCTAAATCCAGTCTGCCCCAGTAATATCCTCCCAACCCACTTTGGCTGAGTATGCCTGACCTTTCTTTAGGGCAAGCAGTAAGTGCTTGTGGAAATGTCTGGTATGCCCAAAAAGGAATTAGTTTTTGCTAGGTTAGTTTTCAGCCGTATCAGCTCTGGAATAATCTTGAATAACACCAGCAACTGCAGGATATCCAGATAGTTTCTTCAGCTAATGTTGTTATTCTTCTCCATTTGCACTTAACAAAGAATTCTGCAGTTGCCTTTGAGGTGCAAACAAAGCACTTGAAATACATCCCTCATATGAAATACACTGGCATACCTTGTTTGATGGAAAAAAATACTTGAAAGGCTGTGTCCTGTACTGTAGAGAATGCTGTACTGTTCTACAGTAAGGATTTTAGCATTAGCCTGTCTACTCTCTAATAATGGTCCCCTTTTTTATCAAAGTATATAGAAGTGTACATATCACAATACAAAATTGGAATGCTGTCCAGCTGTGTATAATGTAATGACAGGGTGATTTCTGAAGAAATATTTATTTCTACTGATAGACATCAGACATCTTCGGGTACAGCAAATAAATACAGATTTCACATAAGACTAAGAGATATTCCCTTAAAGAAATAATTTTGGTAGCTGGAAAGGGAGCAACATGTTACTCTAGGGACATTCTTCTAGGAACATTCCTGAGACCTAGCTGGACATGTGATAATATAGCATCAAACAGCTTGCAAAGGAACAGTGAGACATAAAAATAGAGGAAAGGGTTGAGGGGGAGAAACACTGTTGTCTGTGAAAATTATTTAGTCTCTGTGACTAGCTAAAAAGAAATTGGCTGAGATCCACAGGGCTGAAGTGAATTGTAACTTTTGGAGGTAAAATTCAAATAATAATTAAAACCCCAATTCTTGATACGGGGCAAATTTAAAGAGGTAATGCACTTAGGGAGGGAAGCATATGGACCCAGTATGGTATTTCCTTTACTGTTTGAGATCTTTATCTTTTCACCAGAGACCAAAGAAGCATGATAAAGACATTTCAGAGAATATCTCCGTGGCGTATCTAGAGGAGATTCACACATTTCTGTAAATCCCCCATACCTGCCAGACAGGAGCATAACTCAGATGAAGCCTGTTTGCAGTCTTTTTTTCGAGACCGATGAGTCCAGACAGAGAAAATAAGTAAAAAGGAACTTTTTGGCCTAGTAAGTAGGGGACTTCTCTGGTGGAGAAAGAAGCATCAAGTACTGATCGTACTGATGCTGTTTCTTATTAGAATATGTGTAAACCCTGAGGGAAGATCTTATCTTCCTTGGTTATGTTTTTCTGCTGAATCCGGAGCTGTCCAGGTGCCTTAGGCATAGTTTGAATGTTGGTAGCAGGTTAGGAGTCCCCTGGGGACTCAGGCACAATTTATATGCTGATACACTGCTCTCAGATACTGCTTGAGCTTAGTGTCTTTGCTTCATAAACAAAGGCACTTCTGAGTATCTCAGGAAGATCTGCTCAGATTGTAGTGCCCTGTTGTGTGTGTGTCCCCTCCTCCAGTGTTGTTGTTGTTTTTAATTTAGATACCTTCAGTGGAAGTTTGGCTACTAGAATCTAAGACTTAAATTGTATTTAAAGAAGAGTAACCGTAAGGATTGAAAGATAGCATTAAAATCCCCGATGAAGCTAAAATGTAACTGTTGATAGCTGCTGTGAATGTGTAGGTGAAATACATCACAGTACACATGGGAAAATCAAACAAGAACAACCAAACACAGGTAGACTTGTCTGTGTAGAATTACATAAAGCATTTCTTCAAATGACCAAAATGGTGGCTATTGGGGCAGCCAGGGATGAAGCCAATAACAATCCATGACTAATTCAGCATAGAAGAAGAAGAAACATAAAATAGCCTGGAGAGACAAAAGTATGGATAGAGAAACATTTAGGAGGGGTAAAAAACAGCAGTTCTGCGTACTAAGCTGTGGAATTGTTTCTCAGAACTGAAAACTCCAGCAGTTGTTCAGTTCAAGGCTAGCTTATACAGAGACCTAGCAAATGTACTGTGGGGATCAGTATTGTATTGGTATTTTATGACATACATTAACTGAATAGTCTTTACCAGCTCAAACATTCTATTTATTATTTTTTTAGCATCTTTAAAAAAGCCATGGTGGGATAACACATAAACCATATGAGGGGAAAAGTTGTGATTATTCTCAGATGAGTCATCAGAGAGACTTAATTTTTTTCTCATGGAGATTAGTTGTCTGCTCAGCCAGACAGCACAGTGGTTACAGAAATTTGTCATTAAATTGTTCTGTGGAGTAATATTTCAGTTTCTTTTCTGGGACTGAATGCATAGGGATAGGTGATGGGATTTATTTCAGTATTACATTAGTCTCTGCCATCTCGTAGCCAGGTTTAGGCCTTCAGATTGTAGAATAAGTCTACAATCATAGTAAGTTCAGACTTGGAAGAGTAATAAATATGCACAGTGAAATCTTTGAATAGAAAGTTGAGGATGTCTCCAACAAATTACAGGAAACAGAGTACACTGATGTGGAAGATGTTCCCTTAAGGTAGAATGAACTCTTTTCCTATTCCCATGAAATCATTAATAATAATAAAATGAGCAACTGATTATTTGAAATAAAGTGAGAATCAGTAAATCTTCACATGGGCTAGTGTCCCTGACGGCTTTTTTTGTTATTGTTTTTCCTTTCCTTTTTTTTTTTTCTACTTTTTAAAAATTATTTCTTCATGAAGTCCTGAGAACTTCTTAGTGTGTGTTTTTTTCTCTTACAGAACATTGTTTATAATTGTTCAAACCACAGAAGATTTATACACTTTGTGGCATGGAAATATAACAATTTAAAAAAATATAAATAAATAAATAAACTAGTTTTCATGGTTATGGAAAGACTGATACTTAGTTCTTATAACAGCAAAGGAAGCATACTGAATCCTTTTCCTTCTAGATAGCCTTTAAAGGAGTTCTATCACCAATTTGAATGACACTTAGGCAAGATAGGATGAGGCTGAGCAGTGGTGTTTATTATGTCTGGTATATTTTAATGAAGGATGGCATGTACTCATGAGTTAATTTTTTTGTCTTTCATGTGAAGTGAGTACTACTACTGAAGGTGCATTTAGTGGCCTCAGTGATGTCTTAAGGGGTGGTACTACCTCAGATCAACAGAGAAAGCGTTACAATAGATGAGAACTGTTCAGGGCTGCTTTGGGTGAAGGGTCCTTTGTCTTGACCTTTGTCTTTAACATCCTCTAGATGTTAGCTCCAGATACAGCTAGTGTGTATCTACAGTCTAGATACAGCTTTAGCATGGGAAAGAAACAGTTACAATGCAATTAGGAGAGTTTCTCACTTTGACCATGAGACTTGACACATCTGGAGCTTGGACCAGGACACAAATTATGTAGTCAGATTTCTTTCTGAGAATTTTGAATTTTGAAATGAATTCATAACCAATGTAAGTATCTGAGCCAAGGTGGGCGAATATGCCCACCTTAACCATCCAAACAGAGAATTAGGTGCCTATATAGATTTCCACCAGCACATTGAATTTTTTGTCTCCAATGGCTATGTTCAGGCTGTTTTTTTAAAAAATATAAGTTTTAAAATGCATATATGTTTCAGGGAAATAGTTCTGTATTGCAGTTCTTTCCCTGATTAATGTCAGCTACATGTCATGTGCAGTTTCTATTCTTTCTGTTCTCTATGGGACTTTGTGATTTGCTGCAGAGTGGCTTAGGTTTTGGTAGTGGAGTGACAAATAGTCTCATTCAGAATACGTGATAGGTGATCATGACATTTCCCTGAATTTTCTGGTGATTCAATATCCTTTGTGCTAAATAGGTATAGATGCATCCTACATGCTACATGAAACTAATATGAAGAAGCTGCATGTTTCTCTTTTCATCATTCTCAGCTGAAGTACAGCCATGTCTTTCTTGACTTCTCCTGATGATTTAGACTGGCTTCATACTCTTGTCTGCCTAAATCTACAGGATAGCGTAGGAGCCTTAGTTTTGAAAGACAGGTGTCCATCTCCTCAAAATATATACTTCTAATTCTGTACCACCAATGAAAATTTAAATTTCATTAACATATAAAATTCAGACTAACTTCAGAGATACCTGACAAAAAGAAATCCTAAATGACACACAAATTAAAAGATTGGTTTTGTCAAGTTTAGATACTTATGACCTAACCTATCCTTCTGTGTTGCTTGTCAAGTGTTCTTCGCGGAGTTTTTTACTCAGACTCCTGAAATCTGTCCATAGTAACTTACTGTTTGTGGAAGGCACAGAAGTAGGAGTTATCAGTGAATTTGAACCCAGGCTACTGCAGGCAATCAAATTGGGTGTTAGGAAAAGGTTCTTCACTGAGAAGGTGGTCAGGCACTGGACCAGGCTTCTGAGGCACCAAGCCTGACAGAAGTAAAGAATCCTTTGAACAATGCTTTGAGACACATGGACTGAATTTTGGGTGGTCCTGCGTTGGACTCGATGATCCTTGTGAGTCCCTTCCAACTAAGGATATTCTGTGATTCTATGACTCAATCCAGAGTATCAGGTTTACCTTTATATAGCACTGTAGTACACATTGTAGATAGAGGTTAGATGCAAAATGCATTTGAGGGAGGCAAATTCCAACCATTTAAGTTTCATTCATAGCTGTATTTTAAAAGTCACATTTTACATTTTTATTTTGAAGTCAAATCATCCCCTGGTGATTCCTCTAATTCCGGGAAAAATATTGACCTGCAGGAGGACAGCCTTTCTTTCATCTCTATTTCATTTGTTGTTTGGGCAGGAAGATTAAGGATGTACTTGCAATTTCAAGTTATGGGAGTCATTCTGTTTTTCAGTAGGCTGTTATATTAAACATACTTCCTCTCATATGTTTTTCCTTTGCAAAGTGCTGTCTTCTCTTTCTTCTCATTCTTCATGTAATTAACTACTGAAACCATTTGAATTACACAATGAATTAATTTGTATATATATACATAATAATCCTAGTTAATTAAAATGTATATTCTCTATCAAATGGCTGTGTTTCTGTCATCTTCATCAGTTATCTCTTGACCTTTCTTAAAAACTGATAAAAAATATAAGACCATAGCACATTCTTAAAATAATATCAGTAAGTCAAGCCAAGAGTATTTTGGTAGCATACTATGCAGCTGTTCTGCTCCAAGGAGTATGAAAATGTCCCTACCTGCATTACTGAAATAGTCACACAGTTCTGATGGGTTGTCATCTGAGTATTATGAAATCCATATGTATACTTAGGATTGCAAAAAAACACTCCCACTTCATCAGCTAAAAGTAATACCTTATTTTTCATTTAGAAAAATCAAAAGAAACCTGGGTCAGATCTTCCTCTGGCAGTACATTTTAGGCCAAGCATTTATTTGTGTTTGATTCAACAAATAAAATCAAACTCTAACTCTAATAAAAAAGAATGTTATCTTTTTAACGATGAACTTGAAGGGAATACAAGGAACTGACAGAACCCTATTCTCTGCAATATAGTCATTTTAATGAAAGCTAGGAATGCAGAATTTTATAATGTGTGTATATTTTAAATGTGTCAAATTGATGAACTTTAAAATGGAACAAAACATTTTGGAGCATCTCCCAACGTGTTGCGGAATTTGCTGACAAGACAGTTTGTATTTGAGTGTTATTCCTATTGGAAGATACAGCACCGAGCATATTTGTCAGCTCTTAACAAAATTATTGAAGTACTAGGAATTTGCAAAGAAATAACACAAGTTTTTAAAAGGAAAACAAAGAAAAAATATAGGCATACACAAAACATCTGTCATATAAATGTTTGTATTCATGCAAAAAATCCTTCCATGAAAACAAACATTGCATAAAAATTTGGCAACGTAGCTTATAAGATTATTATAGCTAGGTTGTAAAAAGTGAAATATCTGCACATCAGTGTTTATATGACTTTTCAAGTAAATCTTCATGACAGTGTCATAAAGCTTAACCAAAATCACATTATCTGAAGAAAAAAAAAAATCACTTATTTGCAGTTACCAGATGTAAAAAATAATTTGATACACAATATATATTGCATTACAAATTCCAGTGTATGGTGTTGTAGTTGTAAGGTTGTACTGTGAGCAGTGGGACTAATGTAATAACAGTTTATTCCCTGCAAACGTGATTAGTTTTCCTTCATGTCACACCGTAGTCCAAGACCCCCCAGCCCTTCTCAGAGCTGCAAAAGCATATAGTTCCTCGTGTCCCCTGTTTCCCATCACTACTATATCCTACGTTTCTTTCCACATACAAAATGCCATAGATGCCAGCTAGCCATATGAGCAGGCTGTTTGTGCTGACCGTCAGTCAGTAGGAGCATTAATTAACATTAATTTGTCATTGACATTTTTTTTATTCTGCACTCTACCAAGCTTTCAAACATTCAGGGTCTTACTATTTTTGAGATGTCTATCAAATGTAGTTGAAAGTGGTCTACAGGCTCAAAAGTTATTAGTTTGAGAAGGGACTATTAAACGTCACAACCAGAAACTGGGTTAGGAGTGTTAAGTAATAAAGTTAATGTGATTGATTTTACAAGTATCACATCTTTTTAAAGTTCAAAGTTGTCACAACTTTACCAACAAAATGATGCACTGAAAAGGTGTAATGAAGCTCACAAAATTATTATAAAATATTTTTTTTTTTTTAATGACACCAGGCACAGTCTACTCACAAATCATGTATACAGTGTGATTTTTTTGCTAGCATCAACAAGACTGAATACATGCTGTACTGTTTTGGCTACAATATCAAATGTGAATTCTTGATTCAGGTTCTAAGTTGTCAGCATGCTGCATTAATAAAGTTACAATATATTCTCTGTATATTAGTTCAAGAATAGCCCCATATTCAGAGTGGAGAATATTTGCAAATAAACCTTCTCATAAGATGAGGTTTTCTTTTTAATGATAGTTCAGTGTCTACTTAAAAATGCAGAGGTATACAATTATTATGTCAAGAATATATACTTTGGTGTAACTATGTACCATTAAGCATGAGGGCATTTTCTGTAGACCTGAGAGGCTCAGTTAGTCAGCTCCTCCACAGCTGAGTCTGGCCTATACTGTGGTCCAGCCTCAGAAGACTTGACCCTTATGCACAGTGCCCATCTTATCTAGGGCAGCCAGTGAGTGAAGCAGCAATGAACTAAAATGTAGACTTCAAATGGCTTCTTAGCTGTGTGGAAGCAGTCTCCAAGCACATCATATGGGAATAAGATGTCAGTGTGGCAATTACTGACAAATATTTTCTCTTTGCTTTTGCATTTTTCATGGGAGGAGGTCTGAACAGCCCTTTGTCTTACCTTATTTAATGCTGCTGCTGGTGTTTCTTCTGAGTCTTAATAGATATGAAAAAGCAGAATTTACTGAGCTGGTTCAGTAATACTCTTTTGACCAGCACAGAATATGAATGCTTCATCATGCTGCACAGTTCTATACAAACTGTACTGTATGTAAGAAATATCTAGAGTTTTCACCAAATTGCTGTAAGATTTGGTACTCTTTGGTATTCTTTTCATTCTGTTACTTCTTTATGTTCTGTATATAATTTCTGTCTCTCTCTTTTTTTTTTTTTTTTTCTTACTATATGTACAAATAAAAGTTGTTGGTGAACAATCAAACACTTTAAAAGAACTTTAGCCTTTTCAGTAAATGAACAACACTGACATAAGCAAGACTGAGTTCTATGAAAACCCATATTTTGAGGTAGAGATTTGCTTACATTTTTTTTTCCAAGTGGGTTATTTTACAGTGGCTTAATATTATTGCTGAAATATGCATATATAATATATATTGCTTAATTCTCTGATACTGCAATAGAGTACAATGATTTCTGGAATAATTCCCTTAAAAAAATGGTATTCCATTTAATAAAGGCTAATAAAGAGAAAAAGAAGGAAAGAATACAAAGTTGTATTGAAATCTTACACTACTTTGCTGTTTTCTCACTTGCAGTATCATCTGCCAACTGCAGATTTCGTCTTTCAGACATGTTTCATGTGAGATGGTTATTGGCCTCCAGAAAGGCATCTAGTGTCGCTTTCAGTGAAGGACTTGCTGTGAATCTCTCTTGCTGCTTTATCATAAACAGCATCTTAAACATAAGTAATCTCATTAACACTTGGAGTCCTCTGAAGATAGGACAGCCCTGATAAGGGTTAATCAGAGAGCTTTCATATTCAGTGTGTGGATACTCATTTGGGTCATTTGAGTTAGTAACTCATAAAGAGCAAGGAGTCAGTGGGCTCCCGAGTCTAAAAGAGCTGCTGTTCTCCCAGCACTCTGCCTCCTGTGGAGCCTGTGCAAGCTGACTCAACTTGGTTGCAGGAGCAGCTTAGTCTTGCTAGAGAGAATGATCCGTCTTTTATAATCCCATGGAAACAAAATCTCTCAAATTAGGATGAACATGAAGAATGCAGGAAACATAAATACATAACCAATTTGAGAAATCCAGCAGCTATATATAGTTCCTTTCATAGAGAAGGCATGTTTGCTACTTTCTTTACTCTGTGCATTTCCCTTGTGACAAACTGAGGTGAAGCTATCACTCATGCCTAGTGGTGGAGAATAGCCTGCTGTTAGCAGCAGAGATTGCACTGCTGATAGCATTTTTGGTTGTAATAGTTCAAACAGTGCATAACAAAGATAAAGGACCCACCATTACCGTCATCTTAGTAAAGGTGTTTGTTAAAATAAGAGGGAAGAATATATTTTGTATAGTATTGGTAATATCTTATAATAAAGGTAAGAGTTATAAGAGTTTAGGGCTAGGTCTCAGATTAATTTATATGAGGAATGATACATTGTATGATTCACATTAAAATTAGTTTTTGCATGCATTTCATTTTTGTTCTTGGAAAAGCAGGTGATGTGTCTGAAATATGATATTAAAGTGTGTCTTCTAAAGAGAAAGTCCCAAGTTACAAAGGATATATGGTCACAAAACGTATTTTTAGCTTTTTGTCGTTGTTCAGAAGAAACAGGTGCACCATAATGAGCTGAGGATTGATTCAAATTGATCCAAAGATTAGAAAACCATCATACTTTGTAGATAGACATAATTTATTGTAACAATTCTTCACCTTCACCATACTCCCTGTTAGGGTGTGGTATATACACATGGAAAGGGGAAGAAGGTTGCTCCTGAAGGCAGCAGAGAAGATGTAACTGGGACAGACTGGCTGGGACAGATATGATGGCAGGGGAAGAAACATGCTGAGATGGTTTCAGTGGAGTGGAAAAAGAATGGGGAGAGGTGAGATAGAGCAACAGAAAAATCAGTGTCTGCTCAGTCCAGTGGCTGCCACTGCAGTACTGACATCTCCAGCAGCTCAACTGGACGTGGATTAGGACCAAATGTCTCTGGTTTCATTCTCAGAACTGGTTTGCAAAGGTTAGGAGCTGAAGGTCTTAGCTATTGAGCTGTAGACTCTGTGAACAATCATTTTTGGTACGCTGCCTCTCTTGGTTTTGGAGGCTTGTAAATACATAACATTTGCATTTATTTTTTGAAAGGTTTTCTGAAGTACAAGCAAGAATTTCCCTAGCCCTTTATTTGTGAAGCAGAGGGATGCCTGAGGCAAAGGATGTGGAGAAGGGTAAAAAAAGAATGGCAAAAAAACTTGCAGGTGATAGGCTGCTGCCATAGTAGGTCTATGTAAAGAGATAAATGCAAATTAAAACGTTTGTCAACAGTTATTTGCCTGTAGGACTTCACAGAGCACGGAGGTTTTTAAAGTCTTAGCATTGTGCTGGATGAACCTCCACAGATCTAAAAAGGATTTGAATTGTCTGTTTTAAAAATCTTAAGATGGGCGTACTTTAATTTAAAACACAAATCTATTACTATTGGCCATGTTTTATACTCCAATCTCATTAACAGAAGACTATAGGTGCTTTTTCAGCCCAGTATGTATCCTTCAGTGTTTGATTTCTTCGTACAAATGCACATTGAGTAAAATGATTCAACTGAAGCAAAAATCTGACAGTTGCATATTAGGCAAGGCTTTCATTTTTCTGAATGAACTAAAATGGAGGATACTTATCGCACCTTTCTGCAAGCACACTTTGAATATATTTGCAGAATAATTGCATTTTATGCTGATAGTTAACAACCTTTGGAATAAATATAAGTTCTTGGCAGATTTTTATTATTTTTATTTTTGTATTCAAAAACCATTTTCTAAGTTAAAAAATAACCAAACAACTAGTGTGCACCTAAATAAACTGGGGTTTAATATGGGACACTGATAATCAACAGTGATGGCTTCAGAACCTTCTGCATGTCATTGCTCATAACTGTATATTTTCCCCCAGCTTTACTACATCATTCCTTGCTTGAATTTCTACTGTGCAGTTTGGATGATGGAAATAAGAAATTTTGAAAAATGTCAAGGAAGGTGATGCTGTAGTCTAAGTTGTTTATCTTAGAGTCTTCCTGAAGACTCCACTGAATTACTGTCTGATGGAGGGAAATTCTTGTTCTAGGTTCTGAGCTAATGGATTACTTGAACTATTCAGCATCATATTTTCAGCTTCTTCCTTTTAATTTTCTGTGCTAACACAGTAATGACACTCATTGGTTTCATGTTAAATGAGAGAACGAAGAAATGTACTGTTTTATTTTTTTATTTACATGTACTATACCAAATGAAGGGGGAAAAAAAAAAAAAAAAAAGAAGAAGCTGTTTTCATCTTCATAGTGTGAAAGATGTAGGGGGATTTTTTTATCACTGCAGATGTTAACAGATTTATGCCATGTAAATTGGGTATGCTAATGATGTTCCAAAATGTTCTAATCAGTGTTTATTCTGTCATATTTTATTTATATTTGTTTTTCAAAATGTATATGCATGTGATACAGGAAACTTGAAAATTATAATAAAGAAACCAGATTGAAATATAGGTTTCAAGTTAACTACAGAGATACGTGTTTTAATTAAAATAGTTAGTAAATACGCGTTATGAATACGCAGAGGAGTCCTTCTAATTTGTTTAGCAAAGTAATGTTTTAAAATATTTCTTCTATAATTACATCAGAAGTCCTTTTCAGCATAAACTGGACAGTGTGATGATGATCTGGAAAAGAAAGTCTTGATATGCTTTAAAAATATCTAGGAATTAATAATTCTAATTTTATATTTAAGCTTCTAAGCTGAGCTCTTGGAAATTTTTTCCCAATATGTTTCAGGTTGAGAACATAAAGCTGTATAGATGTATTATACAGAATATGGATGATAACCATTAGGTTGCTGTCTAAAAGTTTAACACTGTTTTCCATTACTTTCCAGACCGTGGCTGGCCATAAAAAGTTTTCCAGGTTTTCTGGAGAGTTAGCTGGAATTTACGTTAGGCAAAAATAAATCGTAGAGAAGCTTAGGCAGAAAATAGACATGATTTTTCCCTGAATACATACTTCTCCATGTATCATTATCAGTGCACACACAGTGATATTTAATGTAACAACACAGGGAAATTTGAGATCAAACTGAGAAACGATAGAGAGTATAAGTGGGTGCAGATCTACATAGAGCTGGATATAAGATGATATAAAAATGCTGACTTGATGTAAGGTATCTAGGTATTACATTAGGCATAATTTAATTTAGACTGCTGTTAATGTACTTGTAGTTATTCCTAGAAAGATAAAGAATTCAGTCTATCCTGAGTATTACTGCGCAGCCATACCTTTGAATCTCTTCCATAGCCCTTTTATTGCAGTAAGCCCAAGTGACACAGCTTTCACATAGTGAACTTGCTTGTAAGTCATTTATGTCACCCTGAAAGCAGTTTTTGAAAAAAAAATAATCACTAAAGACTGCAGATTCGTGTATGTAGCTTTCATAAGGAAGTATAGGGTATATTTTTGGTGACATTTGAAAGCCCAAAAGGCAGAATGTCTTGCTTTTTATTTAATAGGCTACACTTCACAGAATAGCTTGAATTGTATCCTGCTTTGTGTGAAAAAGAAGTATTTTCAGTTTGCTTCCTCAGATTTTTTTTTTTTGGTGGTGGTGGTGGTTTTGTTTTTTTTGTTTGTTTTTGTTTTGCCTTTTTTTGTGTGATCTGTATCAACTGCTTGTTTTAATTAGTCTATAAAAGATTGTCTGCATAGCTGTCACCAATATAATCTTTTTCATTTAATGTGCAAATTAATTAATTAACTGAATGATAACGTACTGGACTTGTTCAGGTCACTGAGTGATAACAAGATTTATGGTGCAGACCCTAGAGATGTATTTTGTAGAGTCTGCATGTTAAGTTGTGATACCACTGAAAATGATGGAAGACTTTCTGTTCACCTCAATAAATTCAGAATTTCACCTCAGTTTGAGGAACTTTACAATCTAGATGCTGTTGTCTGGCATTTGTATCTGTGATGCAACTGAAGATATGATATTAATATGAAAAGTGATTTTGTACGGCTAATGTCATAATTAGAGACATCTGTGTTAGCTTATGTTTTTGGCTCATTCCATTATCTGTGTGGGATGACTCACGTTAAAGATGTGTATCCTTTGCATACATAGTGTCATAGAATCACAGAATCATGGGCTGGTTTGGGTTTTAAGGGGCCTTAGAGATCACTTAGTTCTAATCCCCCTGCCATGAGCCGGGACACCTTCCACCACACCAGGTTGCCCAAAGCCCCATCCAGCCTGGCCTTGAACACTACCAGGGATGGAACATCCACAGCTTCTCTGGGTGACTTGTTTCCATGCCTCACCACCCGTCACCACCCACATCTCTCAGAAAAAAAAAAAGAAAAAACAACTTCTGACTTTTAGTCAAATGAGGCACTATTGCAGCTGAACACAGGGGATATATATATATATCAACAGTTATTTTAGAAGCACAACTAATCAGGAGATGGAATTGCTGAAACCTGAAGGTGCTTCCAGAGAACTGAGTAAAGCAGGAACTGACACAACTGAACAAGCTATAGGCTGTCCAGGGAAGTGGTTGTGTCACCATCCCTGGAGGTAAAAGACGTTTAGATTTAGAGTTCAGTGATATGGTTCAGTGGAGGACTTGTTAGTGTTAGGTCAGAGGTTGGACTCAGTGATCTTGGAGGTCTCTTCCAACCTAGATGATTCTGTGGTTCTGTGAAAAGTCCAAATATATGCTAAAAAAAAAAATATCTTTTTTTTTTCTTCTGTAAGTTTGATGGAAAAGTTTTAGCCATGTTTGGATTTCTCAGGCTAGCACTGCAGGCACTTGATCAGCAGATAACCTGTACAGATGGTGACTTTGATGACATTTCAACAGTAATATTTGTGCAAGGATGTACTGTTCTGGAACAATTTCTCAAGTGAATGAGAAACAAACAATTTTCTCTGAAGATCAGGCCATTTGTTTCTACAGTTTTGTTTCAAGCAAAAGTATTTTTGCAATCAACTAATAAAGAATACCATATTATTTTGAATTTTGTCTATTCTCATTTTTCATTTTTTTGCCAGTCTGGACTTCTTTATTTTCATCAGAAGACAGTATTGGACTTTTTAAATTGATGATTTCCATTATAATCACACACACACACAGATTTTCGTAACACTAGTGCAGGGTAAATGCAAATATATACCTCTAATAAGGCTCTTCAGTTATATTTGTTTATTTGTTTTCTACTATTTTTTTTTCTACTAAACAGATTCCCATCCTGTATTATTTACTATTATTTACTATATTTACTATTGTTATTTATTATATTATTTGCTATTATTTACTTGAGTATTATTTACTATACCACTACTCCATCATTGTCTATACATTGTCATTGTATAACGGGAAATGGAAAGACACACTCCATATTGTGGGGAAGTGGTTTAAAGAACATTTGACAGAGAACATGAAAATCTTAGAAGGTTCCTGTTATAAGACGTATATAATCTCAGTGTTTTCCCTAGTATTCAAGACAATTTGCATTATCTCATCACCTTCTAAGGTGTATTTGAGAACTTGATTCCCCAAGAAAGAATAACAATGTCTAGAGATTTAACTCAGGTTTCTAGGCTTTGTAAATACAGCTCAATTTTACTCACCTTGACGTTTAACTGTATGAACAAACCCAAGTCAGTAAAAGCCTTGAGTTTTGGTAGGACCTAGATTTATGTGCAATTCTTTGATTAGTCTTCTGCTTGGTAATAAAAGTGTACCAACATCAGGACCTCATTAGGAGTGCTGTTGTATAACTAACTAACAAAAATATCTCTGTCCAACTGAGTTAAAAGTTAGAAAATATGAGTACATAGAGTGAACATAATGCTTTGTTAGACAATAAAATTAAGGCTATACTTAAGTCATATAGGAAGAGGACTCTAAGAAAAAAGCCGTTTTGTTTTTCTGCAATCATTGATAACTATACTTCCTAGCAAATTGACAAATTATTTAATCATGGTTTACCAAGTTCCAATTCACTTGCTTTCATTTCCAATTGCCAGTAGTCTTTTGTACATACATAGAATGTTTTACTCTTGGTCAGCTCACTCCTCCACTGCAAACAGAAATCAAATAAGCAGCTGAAGTCTTCAAAGTGTAAATTACAGTCTTGTACCTGACAGCAAAAACTTGGGTGTTTGAACTTGGCAAGTCTAAATTTGAACACCTGAAAACTTATTTTCCTTGTAATGTGATTGAATTTCTACAGCAATGATGAACAGAATTCATTTTCTAATGAACTTTGGATACTACTTTACCTTTCTTTCCATATATCTGACTGGATTTTCACGATCATTTCACTTTTTTGAACTTGACTAAAGTATCACAATTGCAGAGATGTTGTAAGTGTTTAGAGCATAGTGTTTTCTTACTGAAGGACACAGTTTGGGGAATTGATCATTTTTCTTCTCTCCCCCTTGTGGTTCAGCTTTTGGCAGGTCAGCTTGCTGCATACAGAGACTGATTGATCTCTCACCGTGTGGAAGTGGCAGGTGCTTGTTAGGCCCCCAGTGGGACTTGCTTCAGTTTGCAGTGATTTCTCGTTCTTCTCACAGTATTGTTAATAGGCTCTATCTTTGGTCCCTCAATCTTTAACCTGCAAACAAAATTGAATCTCTTTAATACAGCCAGCATTCCATGCTTTAATTAGGGTGTTTTAGTGCACAATCACAGACACACAGAGTTTAAAAGTAACTGAGTGCTAGCCAAAGGATTTTGTTCAGGTTATCTGTGGTCCAAATCCTAATATATTTAAGCAAAAATAAAGCCTGAATAGACTTTATTCAACTAAATACATATATATATATGTATATATATATTTCAACTAAATATATATATGCTTCTTGGATGACAACTCAAAATATTGCTTTCTCAAAGGATGACATTAAAATGGGTGCTGATTTTTAGAGCTGTGAACTCATGAAAAAGATTTCTTGACAAAAAGGAATGACTTCATTTAAGAGGTTTTGTAAAAAATGCTTAAATCACAGATCCATTCACAAAATAGCGCTTTATAAGGCTTATCTTTATTTGTATCAGAAGCACTAGTTATCATGTGTCTGTAGGTTACTAGTTTGGAAAACACCGTGTTATTAAAATATGTACTGAATAGTAGATTTTAGGAAAACCTACAATGTTTATTTTAAGCCATCAAAGGGTAAGAGTCCAAAATAACACTATATATTTTTTCCTATTTTTTTCTATTTTTTTATTTTTTAATATTACGTCTCTTTAGAATCCAGATGTCTTTCAAATATACACAACTTACAAACTATGTTTAAATATGTATGCATGTTTATCAGCATTTTGATTGAATCAGGAATTGCTTTGCATTCACAGAGAAAATGTAAGTACTATGAAATAAAAGTTAGTGTATAATGTATCATTCTTTGTTGTCTTCTGGTTTAACAGTAGGCCATGTAGAAATAAAGTTGAGGCTTTCTATTTAAACTATATTAAAAATCTTATGTCTTCTACATATTAGAAATTGCTGTGAGAAAATTCTTCCTTTGTTAAATTACAAATTATGAGGGGTTTTTTGGTAACTAGGAATGTGAGAGGATAATTATGAATTGAATGATGGCTTCTAGTAATTTCTCCTTCCTTTTTTTTTTTTTTTTTTTTTTTTTTTTTTTAAGCTATTGATTTATATTAAAGGTTAATGAGGTTTATTTATAATGAGCAATGAGAATGACTTTCTACTCAGGCAGATAAAGATAGAACAATAGAGAACAGTTTTAAACTAAGGGAAGATGTAGATTAGATGTTAGGAGAAAATTCTTCACTCAGACGGTAGTGAGTCACTGAACATGTTGCTCAGAGACACTGTGTCTGCCCCACCCCTGGAGGTGTTCAAGACCATGGATGGGGCCCTCAGCAACCTGAGATAAGGATGGCATCCCTGCCCATAGCAACCCCCCAACGGGGGTTGGAACTGTATGATCTTCAGGTAGTCCCTTCAAGGTCCATTCCAACCCAAGCCGTTCTATGAAGACTGTAGTTCTAAATGTAGATTCTTTATGAAAATTCTAGATTTATCTATTGTTCTTTTTAAATTAAAAAACAGATTTGTAGACCTTTACATTAAATGGATAAGGCAGTTGAGATGTGGTTCTGCTGTTGAAGTATCTCATGCGTTCAGCGTAATTCTGCAAATTAACACACATTTATTTTCTTTTCTGCCTAAAAGAGGCTTTCTACCTGTTGAAAATGTTGAAGTATTGAGCTAAAGCAGTGAAAAACCTATGTGAGATCTGTAAGGAATGGTGATATGCCTACAACTGTCCATCCTGATTTTATCACACAAAAGTTTATTCCATTAAATAGAGGGGAAAAAAAAAAAAAAAGAAAAAAAAAAGAAGACATTAATTAATCCACCAAATCAAAAGGTATCATTAAATATTCAAGTTGCAGTTAAATTGTAAGGAATTCAGAGACCTTGTCAGCTGAGCTCAAAACTTGGCGGGGATCAGTCTTGTTTTTGTGAAGAGGTATGTACAGTAGGGAATATTTCTGTGACCCTACTGACAGTGTTTACCACCAAAGTATGATGTTTACAAGGTCTGCTAGTCTATGTAGAGTCTCAGATTAATGTCAATGAAGGACAGAGTCACAAACACTGTTACGGTTATTTCTATCCAGTTATGTACATAGAACTTCTGTATTGGATTTCTGCACTTAAGGTTGCTTATGGAACTGAAATTCATAGAATCATAGAACGGTTTGTTTTGGAAGGAACCTTAAAGATCATATAATTTCAACACGCCTGACATGGGCAGGGATATCTTCCCACTACATCAGGTTGCTCAAAACCCCATCCAGTCTGGGCTTGAATACCTCCAGGGATGGGGCATCCACAACTTCTCTGAGCAACCTGTTTCAGTACCTCACTGCCCTCAAAGCAAAGAATATATTCCTTTCATCTAGTCTAAATCAACACTCTTTTACTTTAAAGCCATTACCCCTTGTCCTATCACTCTACTCCCTGACAAAGTGTCTCTCCCCAGCTTTCCTGTAGGCCCCCTTTAGGCCCACTACAGGAAGGCTGCTAGAAGGTCTCCTCGGAGCCTTCTCTTCCCGAGACTGAACAACCCCAACTCCTTCATCCCCTCTTCATAGAAGAGGTGCTCCAGCCTTTTGATCATTCTCATGACCCTCCTCTGGACTCGCTGTAATAGGTCCATGTCCTTCTTGTTCTGGGGGCTGTGGAGCTGGATGCAATGCTCCAGGTGGGGTCACACAAAAGCAGAGCAGGGGGGAGAATTATCTCCATCACCCTGCTGGCCATGCTTCTTTTGATGCATCCCAGTATATGGTAGGCTTTCTGGGCTGCAAGCGCACCCTGCTGGCTTATGTTGAGCTTCTCTTCAACACCCCCAAGTCCTCCTCAGGGCTGCTTTCAATCCATTCTCCACTCAGCCTGTACTTGTTCTTGTTGCCCCAGGCCAGATGCAGAACTTTGCACGTGGCCTTGTTGAACTTCATGAGGTTCACACAGGCCCACCTCTCATGCATGTGGACCCCTTCCCTCCAGCACATCAACTGCACCTCATAGCTTGGTATCATCAGCAAACTTGATGAGGGTGCACTCAGTCACATTGTTTATGTGGGATGTTAAACAGCGCTGATCCCCATGTTGACCCCTGAGGAACACCATTCATTACAGATCTCCACTTGGACATTGAGTCAGTAACCACAACTCTTTGAGTCTAAGTGATCATAGAGGTCTCTTCCAACCTAGATGATTCTGTGATTCTGTGAGTGCAACCATCCAGCCATTCCTTACCCATTGAGAGATCCATCTGTCAAATCCATGTTTCTCTAGTTTAGAGACAAGGATGTCATATGGAACAGTGTCAAATGCTTTGCACAACTCCAGGTAGATGATGTCAGTTGCTCTTCCCCTATCCACCAATGCTGTAACCCTGTCATAGAAGGCCACCAATTTGTCACTTAAGATCTGCCCTGAGAGAAGCCATGCTGGCTGTCATCAGTCTTTTTCTTTTCCATGTGCCTTAGCAGAGTTTCCAGGAGGATCTGTTCCATGATCCTGAGAGGCAAGACTGACTGGCCTGTTGTTCCCAGGTCAGTCCTTTTTAAAAATGGGGGTTATGTCTTACCTCTTCCAGTGAGTTGGAACTTGACTGCCATAACTTCTCAAATATGGTGGTTAGTGTATCTCTTCAGGCACCAAGGACTTGTGCACATTTAGGTTCTCTAGCTGGCCTTGAACATGATCTGCTCCTAGATGGAGTGTTTCTTCATTCTCCCAGTCCCTGCCTTTGCCTAATCCTACTAATCCTAATGTGAGGTCTTAAATTCATGCCACTGCCAATGGGAACTAGCCTGAAAGAGATAAGTAAAAATAAACTCTTAGAAATCGAGTCCTTGTTTCCCCTGCAAAAATCAATTGAACAAGACTGGATTATCTGTTTTACAGTTTGTATAATTTAAGTTTCTTGAGCTGTACTCACCAGACTTCTGTTGTTAATGATATTTCTGTGCGCCGGCTTGGTAACTCCACAATATCTTATGTTCCTAGAACAGAAATTACATTAAAAAGGGAACAGAATTAGCTCTGTTCAGTGAGCTCTGTTCACATGAAGACATTTTTCCATATTTCTCAAAAATTTCATGTCTTAGCTGAGTTTTTTCTCCCTAACTGTCCACAACTCTATTCCATATACATTCCTAGTCATGACAAAATAAAAGAAATATCATTATTGTGACTTAATAACACATAATTTTAAAGCTAATAAATTAGCATTTTCATACCAGAGAGGCTGCTGAAGCAATAAAAGGGAAAACATTCTAAAACAAATGTATTATCCAAATGGGTCAAACTCAAGTGACCTTATACTCTGTCAAGTTATTTTTCTCACTTCATCAAACAGAATAAAGTATAATATTTCTACCTTTCATTTCCAAGTTGTTTTGTTGTTGTTGTTGTTTAATGCTTTTTATTCTTTTAATTAACAAACATTTTATGATTTTTTTAACTGCATTTATTATTTACACAAAAAAATATAAGCTATGAAAACAGTGAGTGCTAAAAAACAAACAAGTGTTTTTTTAACTTTTAGGATGAAAAAAGACCTGAATGTGACTGGCCAAACTCACATTCTTTTGTGATCCAATCTAGGATAATGCAGGAATAGAAAACGTTGCCATTACATTCCCAAAGGCTATTTACAGTAATTGTACAACATTAGTCTCAATTTTCCATAAAACGGTATTTCTTACAATCATTTTAAATGCATAAATGGTAAATAATTGAAATAAATGGGGACATACATAACTGTTTATTTGCCAGCAGACTTTCAAAATGTAAGGCTTTTTTTTTTTTTTTTTTTTTTTTTTAATGCTAAACAAAGCAATGCACATGAAGTGCTTAGCTCAGAAAATAAGGGGGGATTGATCTTCTGCAGGAAAGTAAATCTTGCTTGAAGGTATAATCAGTACTGTACTGTTAGTGCAAATCCAGCTTATGTACAACAATATAGGAATCAATTCAACTCACTGGTGCCTTCAGATTCAAGACCATTTGTAGCGACAAAAGGCACTGCACTTAATAATTTTAACCTCCTAATCTTTTGACTGTGCCTCAGAAATGACAGATACAATCCTGTTTAAACAAAATGCTCAAGCTGTCACACAGTAAGTGTGCTTTACATGCTGCACTGTATGAAGTGCCATTAGGACACATCTGTATAGCAAAACACACATATTCTTTTGTTGTACTGAGAATTTGTTTTGATTTCACCTCAGGAAGCAGAATTTTGTTCTGGCAAAATTAGAATGCAAAGTTGCATGATTTTCATCCCCTTTGAGCAATGTGCAGTTAGGAATTGTTAATGGTATTTGTTTTAAAACTGAAGAGTAGTATTAAGTACTTCATGCCTAACGCTCAGAGAGCTTCCAGCGGGGAGAAACAAAAAATGTGAATCTAATTTCATTTCTAGGATGTAAATTTAGTTATTACCACTGAAATTAACAGAACCTACAACATTTTAAAAATTTTGAAAGGACCTTTGAAAGTTTACTGTTTACTGTTTACTTTGAGGGTTTAATATTCAGAGTTTTATTTCTGATAAAATATTTCCTTCTATCTTTTCTGCTTACACTGTTTGTGTTACAATATACATACACAGATTACAGGAAGAGCCTCAAGGTGTATTCTTCTTATTGTGAATAGGAGCCATCATTAAAAGATCAAGATTTGCCAACATTTTCAAATACAGCAACATACTATAATTACTTTTCTGTTCTAGGCATAGAATTGGGTTGTAAGTATTGGCAAATTCAGACTTTTTAATGGTGCCTGCTTTAAGTAACAGCCTTTCAATTATATGCACTAGTAAAAAGCTGTTCCAGCAATCCAGGTATAAAAGAGCATTTTGAAGTGCACATGAAGTAGGATAGTTGTGAATAATAAGCTAGAAAATATGCTTAAGGAATCACTTTGCTATCATTGCGGTGTACAAATTATACAGGAAGAGCTGAAAGCTGACATCTGTTTTTTAGCTCACTTCTATGCACTGCAAGCTTAGTATTGTTGTTTGCCTAAAGCGGTTTTTGCACTTATTAAGAATCAGTCGGTCATGCAGCTCCTAAACAAAAGAAAATTATTTGTTGACTGCATTTATTTAAATGGCTCTCCAAATCTCCAAATTATGGATTTCATATGACAGATGAGGAAAAACAAAACAAAACAAAACAAAACAAAAACTTCCTACATTTCTCCTAATGACATTTATTTTTTATTTTTTAATAATGTATCATTAATAATTCCTTATAACCTCATAATTTGTCTCATGAGAAATAGAAGGTTTGACATTAGAGAATCAACTACATTTCTTGTTTAAAAAATCCTAGAATTGTATATAGGTTTGCCTTGTCAGTATTCAGCCAGAAATATTTTCTCTCAGATAGACTGATGTAAATCGTTTCCAAAAATATATCTTGTCTCCACTGAATTTTTGCATTAGTCCTTTTTCCTGAATAGAGCAGACTGAAAATGTTGGAATGTGCCATAACTTTTCAGTATTCTTCACTGGAAAATTATTTTTGAGAATATTCTTATGTATTTGGTCATAGCATTTCAGAATGCTTGTTTTCTGGTAAGAAGTCATATGATGCATACTGACTTTGATCTTTATTGAATTATCAGTGTAAACTGAAAACTGAACAAAATCCATATTTATGTTTATTCCTCAAAATTATACTGTCTCAATACTGATTCTTAAAAAAGCTATTTACATTGAATTTAGACCAGGCCCAAACACCTTAATTTTGGGACAGCTAAGCCAAACATTTTTGGAGAGTGGGCCAGTATCTTAAATTCTTGGTGCTAATAGTTTACTGTGATAGTTTACAGCTCATTGCTGTTCCATGCCTTCCAAGATTTAAACATTTAAATCTGTCTGTTTGGTCACCAGCTAGGGTCATAGAGAAGGCTCCCCAAGACATGATCTATCAGGGAGATGATATAATGATTTGTAAAGCTCTTTGAGCTGCTGTTCAACATGACAGTTTTTTTCTAAACATTCTTGGTTTTGTTTTCAAATGTTAATCAGAAAGAACTGCAATTCTGAAATCAGCATGTTTAAATTGCCTAATTAAATATGATACAAGGTTTTAGTTTTCAGTTGTTGACTAGATTCCTGTAGAGTGATAAAGGCAGAGTTTAATTGCACATTAGATGAGTTGTAATGAAAAAGACACACATGGAATGGGACTCATCACAGTGTATTCACTGAGACTCCCATTTAGATTCTACAGAAAGAGGCAAACCCTAGCAGAGTGATTCTCATCCTTAATGTAAGTATCTAGTGTGTATGGATAAATTAATAATTGTCTAAGTTTTTGTAAATAAGGTTAATTCCGTCTAAAAGTGGAAAGGTATACATGCTGTTTTTGTCAAAGGAGCATAGCAATGGTAGATGTCAAGAGCCTTTTTCTGTTATACCAAATTATATTCCTATGATTTAAAAAAATAAAATAAAATTGCAACGCCTTGTTTGTTTTTGTCTGTTTGCTTTTGTTTTTCTTGGTGCTTTTCTATTTTTGTTTTGTTTTGTTTTATTTGTTTTTCTTTCTTCTTTTACAATACATAAGATTGCAGAATATGGTTTAGCAATAATATTGCTGAATATTCTGTGAGCTCTTCAAACTGTTATTTTCTTCTAGTTAGTTGCTTATTTTTGTTTGTTTGTTTGTTTGTTTTTTTCTTAGAGATTTACACTTTTAAGTAAGTTCAAATCATTTTTTCCAAATCAATTCAAAAAAAAAAAAAAAAAAAGCTGATATTAGGCCTCATACAAATTCGGTAATACACTGTGACATTTATTACATTGCCTATTTTGTCCTTCAATAATATTCTACCAAGGACAGTAAGAATACTAAAACAAATGCACAGCTCTTCTGCATCACTGCAATAATTAAGCCAAGCAAAGAAACACCTAAGAATGCCTTACTTATGCTAGAGGCCAATTTAGTTTCCAGCAGCCTTAAAAAATTAAGAAGAGAGGTGACAAAAAAGGTGGAGGAGAGCATGCGTGACTTCCAGTAGCTGGTGTATCTCAAGTCTGCTTTTGGCATTATATAGAGTATATTGCACAAGCTGACCTCTTTTCAAAGGGAGTCACAGCTCTGGAGAGGGCATGCCAGAGGGGGAACTCTGTCAGTTTTTGAAAGGGTTATTGAAGGCCACTGACTGAGTAGATGGAAAAATGAATGAGAATTTCAGAACTTGGCCTAATGGGACTGTCTGGGTAACAATTACTCTTATGACAAAGTTTTCTGGAACAAGACCTGCAGAAGGAGATCTAACGCAATGGGATTCCATCATAAAATCCTGCATCAGACAAGTACTTCTCATGAGTAGTGCAGGATTTCTCACTTTAGAGATAAGTATTTACAGTACCTATTAGTAAAAATATTATTCTTTCTTTGTTTACCTTCCATGCATAATTTTCCACTTAACGCAGCTGTTCCTTTAGTGAACATGGCTATGTAGGTATATCTTTATATCTTTTTTTTTTCTTCAAAAGATCCTAGAATCCTTAGTTTTGTAACAGAATTTATAATTAAAAGTGAGTATGATGTTTCAATTTTAATGTAAAATCTATCATTGGGCTTTAAACTACAAACATCAACACAAAAATATTATTCAATCATTTGTGCATGTAATAAAGAACTGCCTTTTTTTTTTTTTTTTTTCCCTCCTGCATTTACACCAGTAATACTCTGAATTTACCTACTTTGGTTCTGTTTTGTCTTTGCTGAAAGCTGCCATTACATGAACTCTTAAAATTGCTGGAAGCATGATGTAGAAAGTAGTTTGTACAAAGCAAATTTTAAAATCAAGCCTAATACATGTGATATGTGTGAAAAACTCGAGGCAGATTAAATCCTCTAAGTTTGACTGGATGTTTGAATAGTGAATATTTGCCATATAGGATTTGTAAAATATTCCAGAAATAGCTTTAAAATAGTGTGACAAGCAGTAAAGCTTTTTGAGATGGAGGTAATCGAATAAAAGGCTAAAATAAGATAGAAAACAAAGGAAATGCCTTATAGAGGGTGGCGGTTATCACTTGGAGAAGCGTTTATATTTTGGACACCAAGGATTAAAGGAGAGATCCAATCAACCATATATAATAGAGATTTAGTATCCAAATTTCTTGAGATGAAAAAGTGTAAGATATGAAGAGTGGATTTTTGTGAGGAAAGTAAGCAGAAGATTCATTTCTCCTCAAGCAGTAATGGATTCCAGTAGGTGAGTACATCCATGCAATCCTTGTGGAACTGCAAGTCATCAGATCTGAGAAGCTCAGTAGCTAGACTGGCTCCTGTTGATCTGCAAAGTCACTTCAAATTTCTAGGTACTGAGTTCTTGGCAGAAGTATCCTCTGATAAAGAGCAGGTGGCAGGAAAACAGCTTGTCCTTCCATTATACCCGTTGCACTCGTTTTCTTTCTCCATTCTCCCAGTACACAGACTAGAACACACTTCTCAGGTCTTACACACTGAGTAACATCTCACCTCGGTAGAATTTTTGCATCACTTTATGGTAGGTTCTTTGACTGTCTCCCACTTAGCACCAACCTAAGCTAGTCATCTAGATTACTTCTGTAGTCACTGAAAGGAGACTGGCACTTCATGTAATCACGTATGTTCAGTATAAAGAAAACATTAAATACTTTCCAGTCTCTGGCTAGCCACACGTGAGGAGAGAGATGTGTCTACTTCTCTAAGACATTATTTGATAGAATAGAAAGACAAATTGCCCTTTGAAACAGTTTCACTCTTCCGATTGATTATAGGGATAATTTAAAGGACTGGATTAATTGCCTTCTTGATGGCAAATTTAATCTTGTGTAGTTCAACAAAGGAAAGTGCAGAGTTTTGCAGCTGGGGAAGAATAGCCCCATACAGAATACAAACTTGGGGAGAGCTTGAGAGTCTCAATGGATACCAAAGTGATCATGAGCCAGCAAGGCACCCTGGCAGTGAAGAACAACAGCTTCTTGGTCTGAGTTAGGCAGAGTATCAACAGCGAGTGTGGGGAGGTGATCCTTCCTCTCTGCTCTGGACTGCTGAGACACATCAGGAGTGTTCAGTGCTGGGCTCCCCAGTACAGGAGAGACATGGACTTACTGGGGCAAGTCCAGCAAAGGGCCACAAAGATTGTTAAGAGCTTGGAGCATCTGTCATATGAGGAAAGTCTGAGAGAGCTTTGGAGTATTTTAGCTGGAAAAGAAAAAGCTCAGGTGTTTCTTACCCATGTGTTTAAGTACTTGATTGGAGGGTGTAAAGGAGAGCCAGTCAGACTCTTCTCAGTTGTGTCCAGTAAAAGGACAAGAGACAACATGCACAAATAGAAATGCAGGAAATTCCACTTATACATAAGAATAAACTTTTTTTTTTTTTTTTTTTTTTTTTTTTTTTTTTTTTTTTGAGTATAGTCAGACACTGCAACAGGTTGCCCAGGTTTGCACTGGAACAGGTTGTGACATCTCCATCCTTCAAGATAGTCACAACTCAACTAGATGCAGTTGAGTTGAGACAGACCTGGGCAATGTGCTATAGCTGAAGTTTTTTCTGAGTAGAGGTTTTTGGATTGGAAGAGTTTTGGACATCCACACCAACATCAGCCATTCTGCAAGTCTGTAATTCTCCTGTGCTGTGGTGAAGTCTATGCAAAAAGAGGAGGAGGATGAGCACAGGGGTACATTTTTAAACTGACATTGGACGTTTGTGTTTGGAATAATTTCTCTAACCACAGACATCAAAAATGTAGCCATAAAAGTCTAATATATCCACTCTGTTCTCTACCTGTAATTTACACAGAGAAATGGGCACTTAGCAATGTGCTGACCTATCTCAGATGATTATCTGAAAATAAGAAAATAAGACAGATGACTCTCTGGAGGAGCTTTTTTTTTTTTTTTTTTCCTGGGCGACTCTAATGCAAGCTCAGTGTCCAGCTTGTTCTAAGGTATTTAAAAGTCATATATCAAAAAAAAACAACTGTAGGTCAAGAAAAACATTCAGTTTGTAATTTTCTAATATGTCTTTGTAATACTTTTTTGTGAGCATATTCCCCTCCTTCCCCCCCCCCCCCCAAAAAAAAAAGAAGGTGGTGTATTTATTATGAAAATGTAAATTATGAATATTATGAATATTATGATTATTATGAAGATCTGTATTTGTATGTGAAACTGGGTTGTTGAATATATGAACATTGTAACTGCATGCACTGTGGTACACTAGAGGGAAAAAGAGACAGAGGAGCCATGAGATGGTAGAATCCCCTGAAGGGCTACTCTCTGATCCATCGGCACATACTGAAGCCCTTTCAGAGGGTGACAGACCTCTGAAGAGGAATGCTGGAGGAGGAGCTCAGCCATAGTTTGAAAAGGTTCAGAGCATGTTTATTGCTGTTCAGCTCAATTCTGCTAACCTTGGCTGCCCTCTCCAGTATTCCTGTGGCTCTTTACCTGCAAGGGTTGATTCTTCTTACATCTGCATACTCATGTGATCAGTCACAGCCTGAAGAGTATTTGATATTTTCTTTATGCTGAACAAGACTGATTAAATGAATCATCAGTATAATTCCACTAAATTCAATACTACTTGTGTTTAGCCCATTCAACTTTGTAGTCATCAATGGAGATGTAAGATCTAAAAACAACTAAACAATAGACACTGGTTTCAGAGGATTTAGGTACCATCTCCATTTTATGCTCTGTTGCTACACAGCAAACAGAAGGGACTCTTTTTACTAACGACATCCAGCACAAGTGTTGTGCTGACATCAGGGTCAATATCCAAAAAGTGTAAATAGAAAATTGATGTTAATGTTGAGCATCATTAGAAATGAAAGCATATAGGAAAAACAAAACAAAACAAAACAAAACAAAACTGTTTTTCAAACAGAAAATAACACTGGATGCTTTAAAGCATCCAGTAGATGATTATAAGCAAAAGAGAAAAACAAACAGATTGAGAAAATCATTCAAAAGTTGTGTTGCATTCTACCACATTCTACAAGATCAGTAATTTGAAAAGAGAGGCAAGTGTTGCATAATTTTTGTTGTATTTTGCTCCCACTTTCAGTTACAATGAAGTCAATGCCCTTATTTTAGTGTAACCACTTTGAAACAGCAAGTAAATAATGATTTCACTGTTTCTCAAGCTAATTTTTTAGTTGTATTTCCTTTTCCTGTGGAACAGTTTCTTTAAATCATCACCTCACTCTTCAGATTAACCTCAATCAGCTCTTCAGGTTAACCACAACGGTTAATGCAAGCCTATGTGTATACACATAATGCCAGCCTATGCGTATAAAGCTGATGTATATATGAGCACATTTATATATACACAAACTGTATCATGCAATTGTTGTTGTTGTTTGCTGTTGTTGATGTTGTTGTTATTATTATTATTATTTGGTTGGTTGTGTATCAGCCCAGAGAACAAATTTGTGAATAGAGAGGGAGGGATGTGTAATGGCATTTCCTACAAAATTTCACATCACCAATTGCTATGATTTACCTGACCCGCCTATACAAAACTCACTCTCTAGCTACATGTATATGATGTATATGACAGCAAAAGGGAAAGACTAAGTTAAGAGTAAAGGAAATGGCATTATTTAATATGTTTTTAATGTATCTGCTTGGACAAAATCCTGAACTTCATTTAGAAAATACAGTAAAAGATATGTTAATACAGATTTTATTCCATTAAAAAATTGTGCATTATAAGAAATTGTAGGAAACATTATAATTCCCCCCTCCCCTCCTTCTTGGATAAGACCTATTTCTGAGCTGTTCCCATTCAGAGAACAAGTTGCTACTTTTGGCTTTGTTCCCAGAGTACTGCATACTTGGTGGTGTGTGAGGCATTGCCTCTTGGGGAAAAGGCAGGAGGGGGGTTGAATCACAGCATTTAATTCTTAATGATTGTTCTGCATGGTCAAGAGGACACAGAGCAGGCAATGCTCTTTATTCATTACTTACTGTTACAGCTATTGGCAGCCAGCCCTTTTAATTTAGTTATCAATACTCAATGCCTTTAATCTTTTACTTTAAAGCCAGTCCAAAATGAGTACTAGCCAATGAGCATCTGCTAAACAGAAATATTGGAGGATAAATATGATTTAAGGTAGTGCTGTTAAGGGCCTATCAGTATGAGTTCTGAGTAAGAGTTATTTGGTATTCTCTTGACAAATCTTGTTTCTTTATCAGAATAGTTGTTTCTCTGACAAAATATCTGACAGCTAATTACATTTCAGAATACTGTATACTGTATAATTCCTTTCTTTTCTTTGGAGTTCTACTATTGCAAGCTGATACTATTCCTCTTCTTCATCACTTGTCCATGATAAATACAGCACTAAGTTCTTTGGAATATTTAAGTGATTTAAGAAGTAAAGATTGAAGCATTTATTCCTAATCCCTTTTGTTCTCTGAAGAACCCCTTCCAGTTTGCCAATATATTTGTGAGAATGCAGTTCCTTTATCTGAAAATAGTATTCCAAATAAAGTGGCTTCATAAGACAAATTAATAATCCTTTTTTTTTTTTTTTTTTTTTTCTCCAGTGATTTACGTGCTAGATTTTAAAATGTACTGTTATGGAAGTTCACTTGGTTAACAATGAATCCAAAGCTTGGTTTGCTTGTAGAACAGGTACGCTGCAGAAGAACCTTTAACTAATTGCTCACTATCTATGCAGAGAAGAAAGATGTGCATGAATTAATTCATAATGCTGCTCTCATCCTGGTCCTCTGCAAGGACATGTAGGGCATAGCTCAGCTGACCTACTGTAAGTGTTCATTTTGAAGTGAGTTAGCTTTGTGGATCCCTTCATCAAACAGACCAAGGCTTCACTTCAGTTGTCCAGGCTAAAGTGAAAGGCTTCACTTTAGACATTTAACACTGTTAGAAATGCCCAAGGTATCTGTGCCTAGCCCCCAGCCTCTTCTTCAAAAGGGTGTCCCTGAAGTCCTCTGTCCTATCTGACAGTCCCATTAGGTTGTTTCAGATACTATAAAGCATTTTAAGTGGAATGGCAATAGATACCTGTGTTTAGAGAACTGACTGAAACTCCAGGTTTTTACTGACTAGAGATCTCATATCTAATTCACATGTAGGTTATTCACATACCTAAGTATGGTGTCTCTATCTGTGAGTCAAATCTTGTTCATCTCAATGTCTATAGTTGAATGAGAGGAATCTCATCACCAGGTGAGGTGATATTTTGTTATCCGAACTAAAATACCCAGTAGGTAATGAGCAGAACAAGGGACTTTTTGAGCAGAAGGATTTACCACCTGGCTTAATTTTTGTAGTCTTTCTTTTCTTTGATTGCTGTTTGCAATTAAATGGTCTTTTGCTATTATCATTATGTTTATTACAGATACTATGTTTTGTTCTCTTTGTTGCTTATTTTGTAATTAAAATAAACTAAATGCTATAAGGATGAGGTCAAATATGACAGCTGTGCTGGTTTAGTAGTATAATCTCTCATAATGGGGTATATAATTGCTCTCACATTGTCCCCTCTTTGTTCTTGTCAAAATCTTAACTTCATATTGAATGGATTTCTCTAATAGTTAATGCCATATCTTTTGAAGCAATTCCAGTAACATTATTGCAAGACCATTTTCTCTGACTTCTACCAGTATATTTCTTTATTTATGCATTTCTTTTCTGATAATTGATTTCTTTTCCCCATACTAAGCTCAGTACTGTCAGTTTGGAGCTCTAAAGAACTTAAGAGCATCTTCACTCAACATTTGCTATAATCAGAAAAACAGTATCAACCACACCAAAGGGAAGTTTAGGGATTCTCATTAAAATGCATGCACTTTTTAAAGCCTTTAAAACATATCTTTACATTCCTCCAGGACATCTCTGATTGCAAACTGAAGAAGAAAACACAACACCAGTTTACTCCTAGATCACATTTGCAAAGTTGTCTCTGAAGCACAAAGATTAGGCAATGAAAGCATAGTGCTAGAAAATATGATTGTTCTCTCACTAAAGAACATTTTCTAATTTCCATGGTTCAATTGAATAGTTGATTTTTTTTTTAATTATTTTTTTTTGGTTGTTATTGTGTTTGATCTACCTGGAGAATCCAGGCCATTAGCAGTGGCTCCAACATCTCTGGGAGTACTTTAGCCATGAATTGAATCTTATGCCCTGTTTCACACACTGCTGCTCTCCCACAGTGTAGCTGTTCTGTCCCAGCTGCCTAACTGATGATCAAGGACTCATTTCAAGGAAACACTTGTTTAAAATCTGGTATAAAATGTCATTTAAGCACATGCTCACAGATGTATTCTTCAATTCAATAAAATATGTCTTCATATTTAACATGTTTAAACAGACTTCCTGTGGCTCAGAATAAGGATGCAACAGATGCATCAGATGCAACTTTGAGGGATAAAAAAAATACTGGTGACTGTAGGTAGACATGAAAATTAACAAATTAATTCTGTTGATGTCCATGGGCTTTTCCATTTCACTCATGCTTTTCCTGGTATTTACACCTTTTTCCTACATTCTTGTTTCAGATGTCACCATTATCTAATATGACCTCCAGCAGAACTCTGACAGACTGTCATTAGTTGTTAGTCCCTCTTTGGGGTGTGTGTTTGTTAGGGGGAGAAGCTACCTAGGCCTGTGAGTGTCACCAGACAATCCTTTGTCAGGAAACATTCTTTGTTTGTATGATGTGCTTCTCAGATAGGGGGTTTGTTCTTGGTGGTGATTTTTTTCATTCACTGTGTTTGAGCTTTAAAGTTCTTTTCCATGAATGTTTGTGTAGCTTCTTAATGACTGTCAGTAGTGAGGAAAAAATAAAACAAAACTTGTCATTTTACTGTCAAAACAAGACAGCAAAAATATATTCCTAAGTAACTTCCCTACTATTTATCTGAGTTGGGACAATCATGGATGCCTTTTTAAGAACCATACTGGCAACAACAATTTTAAACTGAAGATCTGCATTGAATTTTCCCTTTAAATAATTTTTCAACTCTTTCTTATTACTCTTCTTAGAGAACAAAAATGTACAACTGGGCTAAAACTTTCTCACACATTCAGCTTTTATGTCATTCCTGCTTATGTGTGAATCTTCTGCAGCAGAAAATAAAAAGAAAGAATGATAGCGAACATAAGAGAATTTGAAAGGAGCTATTTTTTAAAGATTCATGAACATTTTTCTAGGAAAATTAAATTGGTTTGGATGTTTTTTAAAAGCATCCATTAAACAAAAAGCATTTTGTTCGCTATAAAGTGTGATGGGGTTGTGACCTGTCAGCTTCAGTCTCTCTCACCTTGGTTGCTCTGATTGAAAGAACTTGGTGTGCATAATGCTCCAGCCAATGATGCTTTGGGAATCTCAGGACTACCACAGAGAGAGCTTGTAAATAACAGCTTCAGAGGCTGACTTTTATTACAAGCAGAAATCAGTACGCATTCTGTGGCTCGGCATGCAGTTCAGCGTGGCTTGACCGCCCTCTAGTTAGGGGCTGACTTCTTCCCATTTACAGAAAGAAGAATTAATTCACTCACAGTCCCAGGAACTCTGGTCAATAGGTCTTGATCAAACTATCATAATTTCTCCTTCCCAAATGACTTCTTTCCCATCTGTGAAAGGCTCCATCATTACAGTGTCCTATTCAAATATGTCTGCTTTAAACAGCAGCTTCTTTTTTAATGTACTTCCAGCAATTGTTACTGTAAAGGTAAATATGAGAAATTAAATCAGATAGAACTTTCATTAGCAGCAACAAGAATCAGTATCATCTGAAACATTTAGTATTTATGTGCTTGTTCACTGCGTCAGGTTTCCCCAAGTCAATTTTTAGAACTAAAATAATCTCCCTGAGGCTCTATCTAGCCAGCATTATAACTGTGCCCATTTTAAAATTAAGCTCCCATATCGTCTGCATGTATATGAAGTAGGTGATATTACACAAAAAGCACTGTATTAAATTAGCTTGATAAATATATATATATATATTTAAGAGCTTAACAAGCTTGCAAGAAAAATAATGATCTTGATAAACATTAGAATGGCTCACTTGCAAGCCTTTTTGTTTGGTAGTGTTTTCCTTCTTGCATTTTCAAAGGAATGATGAAATACCCAGGGTAAATAAATAAAGCCTATTATAATATCCCAGTAGAAGGGAAAAGTTTAGTTTAATTCCACTAACAAGTTTAGAAAGTCTGGAATTATTAGATTTGCTGTGAATTAAAATACACATTACCTATTAAAAATGTGAGAGATTCTGTTAAGCATGTTAAGATCTGATAAGGTACATAAATACATACATAGCTATTTAAGAAATATTTGTCCAAACATTCTGGCTATAATGCTGATTATGAAATGTTGAGCTGTACTGTGGATATAATCTTGTCTGGATGCTATAGTTGGTGATTAGATAGCACAGTGGTGGTTTTGTAAGTGGTTTTGACTCAAAGTAATGGGCTCCTAAGACGTGAAGAAAATTTCAGGTTGCACCAGAGGAAGTTTATTATGAACATTAGGAAAAAATTCTTCATGAAATCCCAAATTTATCCATGGTCAAGAATTGGAACAGACTGCCCAGGAAAGTGGTGGAGAATTCCTGAATGTATTTAAGAGATGTTTGGATGTGGCACAAAGGGATGTGGTTTAGTGGTGGGACCCACCTCAGTAAATCAGTCTGATGGTTGCATTTGATCTTGAAAGTCTTTTCCAATCTAGATGATTCTATGATTCTATGCTTCTTCCACAAGTATTAGAAAGAGCTAAGCAAAACAGAAATTATAATGAAATTTGAGATGTCAATGACAATTAGCTGTTATGAATATTCATTTCATATTCATTCTGGATAGTGCCATTTTTCACTATCTTTAATGACTGAATAGAGTTTCAAGAAATAGAGATATAACTAATAGTCATGTGATAATTAACATGGTCTTTTCTGAGTGTTGTAGCACTTGTCAAATGCCACGTGGGCTAGAGCAATGACTAGAAACTTAATTTTCGAACATGGCTAGTTCAATGTGTTTAGCAGGACCATTTGACATTCTCGCAGAATTGCTAATTTACAGGAAGATAAAAATCTGCTTGGAAGTATTTTCAGTCATGCTGAAGTCTCATTACAGAGGCTGAGGTGCAATGCTGAAAGTACACGAGTGTAAATCAGGACTCCAAATGACGGGTGAAAAGAAATCAAGCAATATTGAAGCACTGTCTCCAAAGAAAAGTGACCTCCAATTAATTCTGGGAAATGCATTTCACTGTCCTACCGTCCTGCTTTCAGACTTGCATATGCTTAAATCCTATTGAACACTGAATATGTGCTTAAAAGCTATGTGTTTAAAAGCTTTTTTTTTTTGCTTTTTTTTTTTTTTTTTTTTTTCCCAGTCAGGGTGGAAGCATCTGTGATAGTGAATTTTGGATACTTCATAGTATTAATATAAATTCTGTTAGTATTCTCTACAAAGGTTGTGGTATAATCTCCCAGTGTTGTGGTATAAACTCCCCAGCACAAGAAGGATGCAGATCTGCTAGAATGAGTCCAGAGAAGGGCCACAAAGGTGATCAGAAGGCTGGAGCACTTCTCCTGTGACGAAAGTCTGAGAGAGATGAGTATATTGAAGAGAAGACTCTGGGGAGACCTCACTGCAGCTTTTCAGTACTTAAAGGGGGCTTATAAAAGAGATGGAGAGCACATTTTCATTTGGGCAGATAATGGCAGAACAAGGGAGAATGGTTATAAACTAAAAGAGGGGAGATTTAGTTAAGATGTTGGGAGGAAATTCTTCACTCAGAGGGTGATAAGGCTCTGTCGCAGGTTGCCCAGAGAAGCTGTGGATGCCCCATCCCTGGATGTGTTCAAGGCCAGACTGGATGGGACTTTGGGCAACCTGATCTAGTAGGAGGTGTCCCTGCCCAAGGCAGGGTGGCTGGAGTTAGATGATCTTCAAGGTCCCATCCCAAACCATTTGTGATTCTATGAATGTTGTGCTAAAAAGTACTGGTGTGCACTCATACTGAAGAAATGCATTGAGTCTTTCTTTTGTAAACAATATGTGAAGCTACAAAGTCCATAGAACAATAATGGGGTCTTCCCTGAGCCTACAGAATGTTTTGAAAATAAAGTCATGGTTTCAAAAGAAAAATTAAGTAACTGAAAGGCAAAGCCATCAGAGAAAGAACATTATAAAAACTTTCCTTTTAGATTACAGAAATATGCAAAAGAGCAGAACATTTGTTAAATTAAATCTAGAGGACCTCCTTTGTGTAAGTATATTTTGAAAGTAAGTAAGACAAATGTATTACCTCTACTTCTGCATCTCACTGATACTTCTCTTTTATATGGGGCCCTGCTTAATCTAGTATGTGAAGGAATTAGAAAGAAAACAGCTTTGAAATTACTTTGATACAGCATGGCTAGTAAAAAAATGATAAGGCATATATGTTAGTTGATTATGCCCATAGTCTCTATTATTTAAAATTCAGACTTTTTTTTTCGGACTATTTTATACTTTATTCCAGAACATGGGTTTTCATTGTCTGAGAGAGAGGAAAAAATATTAAAAAAAAATAAATTAAAAAAAATATTAAAGCAATTGTGATAACATTCTTGCTTTGCAGTGTGGAAAGCTAAAAAAGAAAAGTACATTAAAAAAAAAAAAAAAGAAACTTCATGTGGTTGTGAAGGAAGACTGTGTAAAGCCTCACTGATGCTGCTCTGGGCATCCCATGAGACTACAGGGTTGCCCTGGAGCATTCACAAAAGTGACTCTTAACGAAGTAGGGGCGTCAGAATAGCTTACCTTGCCTAGCTAATACACTCTTAGGAGAGTGGGGGGGGGAATAAGGCTGCACATGCAAACTCCTACCAGTGTGTGCCCCAGGAAAATTGGGTGCAGCAGAGCTGCTAAATTTGCTATCTGAGCAAAAGAATGAGATCCCTCAGATTGTGACCAGGCTTCTTCCCCGATGAACCAGCAAGGCTGATTTGCTTTTAAACTTGGCTTTTTTAAGTAGTGGAGACATTCTACAAAATATAAGTTGTAGAAAATAGCCTTGGATTGCATGGTTGTAAGGTAATTGAATTTTAATTAAATGGAAGAGTGAACAGAGGCCTGTAATGAAGAGTATCAGTTTCAAATAGGCAAGCTACAGTAGACAAAAGTAATTAGTTACTCATATAAGCAACAGAGAGCTCAGATTAACATTTTACTTGAATGTGAAAGAGGCCTAGAAGTCCTTTGTCTTGCAGGTCCAAAAATGTTCTTGAACCGATATCCTGAGCAGAGAGATGGAAAACATAGCAGAAAGACTCAAAACAACATAAATGACCAATAGAAATGAGACATTAGGAGTAAATAGAGAAAGTGCAAAAGATATAAAGCCTTAAACCCTGTAGAATAAAATGAGAGCTTCCAGAAGTCAAACTGAAGTGGAACACATATGGAGCATTAGACTGAATATATGCCAATTGATCATGCAAATACAAAACTGAAGATGGAAAAAGAACAAGAAAAAAGAAGAAAAAAAAAAAGGGTTGCTAAGCACATTGGAAGTAGTACAACTGTTGTCCCCAAACTAAATGTTTTTTGTTTTCAGTAAGCATAATATTGAACACTAATGGTAGTATGGCTCCAAGTTTCCATGTCCTACATTGAAAGCTTTACGTATTTAAACTTAGAAGTGAAGTTAAAGTGGATGGTACACTCTACATCTTTATTAGAAACACTGTTGGCAAATCATTTCAACAGCATACTGGGAGACAGTAAGCAATGAAATTGAAAAAGCCTAATGTTTAGAATCATAGGATCATTTAGGTTGTAAAAGAACTTTATCATCAAGTACACAGTTAACTTAGCACTGCAAAGTCTACCACTAAACCATGACCCTAAGCATCACACTGAAATGTCTTATGAATACCTCATAGAATCATAGAATATCCCAAGTTGGAAGGGACCCATAAGGATCATCGAGTCCAACTCCTGGTACTGCACAAGTCTGCCCAAGAGTTTAGACCATGTGACTACATGTACAGTCCAGGGATGGTAATTCAACTACTTCCTTGAGCAGCCTGTTCCAATGATCACACCTCTCTCAGTGATTTTTTTTTTTTTCCTAATATCCAATCTAAAGCTACCCTGGCACAACCTGAGCCCATTTCGTCTTGTCCTATCACTTGGTGCCTGGGAGAAGAGGCTGATCACCACTCCACTACAGCCTCCTTTGAGGTAGTTGTAGAGAGCAATAAAGCCTCCCTTGAGCCTCCTTTTCTCCAGGAACACCAGTTCCCTCAACTGTTCCTCTTAAGATTTGTGCTATAGACCCTTTGCCAACTTTGTTGCCCTTCTCTGGACATGTCCCAGCACCTCAATGTCCTTCTTGCAGTGAGGAGCCAAAAACTGAACACACAGTATTTGAGGTGTGGCTTCACCACAGCCAAGTACAGGGGTACAATTACTTCCTTTGTCTTTCTGGCTGCACTATTTCTGATACAAACCAGAATGTTTGCCATCAGTTACAAATAAAAATTTTATAACCTCATAGTCACAATAATCACAATTCAGCACTGTTTCCATCCTTGGTTATGTGGTTTAAACTACTTAGCGCATCTTCTTTATATTTATCTATTTTTAAATGTGATGATAACTTCTATTTCCCAATTTGCTACTTTTATTTTCCCAATGCTAAAACAAATATTATTTTAATCTAGCTTATCTGACCAAAAGCCTTAGCAACAACACTTGTCTTTTATTTGTTTTCTCCTTTAACCCAAAGTTAATAGCCTTATAATAAGTTTCCTCCAACTCCTCGGGAGTATATTCTGTTCATATGCTTAATTTAGTTTTTAACTCTGTTGCTTCTGTGTTGGACCTTCCAACAAATGTAAGTTGCTTTGAGAAAGTAAATGTTACTTACCCATGAAAACACATGGAGAATTACATTCTAGAGTTAGACAGAAGGACTAATGCCATCACACAAGACAAATGAAACTACACCTGGTATGCTATGCTTAGTTATACTCACCATTAAAGATTATTTCAAACTGGAACATGTAAAGAGAAGGAATACTGTAGCAATCAGAATAAAACTCTTTTGTAAAATAGATACAATTTAGATACAGATACAATTTAGTCCAGATCTATCATCTGTCCTTCAAGTACCAGGGGGCAACACAAGGCAAGAATAACAGATGTAGCTATGTGTATATTATCAAGTAGGAAATAACTCAGAGAAATGTTTTGCATTTAACTTTAAAACATTAAGAGTATCACTTGAGTGAGTATCATTTTTTCTTCTTGGAAATAAAATGAGCTTTCTGGCTAAGTCTAGAGAATGGAAACCTATAAGAGTATGTGATTGCACAAGCAAGAGAGAAAACACCAAAGAGAAAACCATTTTAAGGAAAAACTGGTGCAAAGAGAATTCGATAAGGCTAGTAGCCATGGATAACTGTAAACTTGAAATTAAAAGGTTTCTGATTTTCAGTGGAAGTAAGCTTTGGAATAACCTCTTAACAGGAGAACTGAGCTAAGTTCTAACCAATTTTAGTGTATAGTGTAATAGGTGTATAAAAGGGATGCAACTGTTTGATATAGCAGGAGGTCTGATGGACCCTTACAGTCCAGTATTGCTGTGCCCTTTTAAAAGGGTACAATTTGTATTCCTTGAGAGTTGACCTTTCCCTCAACCTATGCTATGTAGAAACTTTTTTTTTTTTTTTTTTGCTGACACAACTGAAAAAATCAACATAGTGAGTCAGCTGAAACAGAATATTTAATATCCTTGTTGTATCCTTTTTTTTCTTTTTTTTTTTTTTTTTTTGGGGGGGGGGGAGCATTACTTGCACTTTTGTTCTTGTTTTGTTTTTTAAATGCAGGATAAAGCTAGTCACTTCGTTTGCAAACTACATTTTCTAGTACCTTTGGTCTCTTCTGGATTGTGTTTTTAAGTGAAGTTACAGTTCATCAAAAAGTGTCACCTAATGGTGACCCAATCAGGAGATCATGGCCTTAGTTCCTTTTTTGGCACTCAGCACTTCTATAAATATTAAATACACCAACTGAACACATTCAGAGCTTTTCTAAATCAGGACTGAGATTGTCTTTTGTGCCTTCCTCTTGCCTGGATACTCAAGGAAACAGGAATAGCTCCTTGTACCCTTTTATCTGATTCACTGCAAGCCCATGCAAAGCCAGATACAATTTAGCCCAGATTTATCATCTGTCCTTCAAGTACCAGGGGGCAACACGAGGCAAGAATAACAGATGTAGCCATGTGTATAGTATCAAGTGGGAAATAACTCAGAGAAATGTTTTGCATTTAACTTTAAAACGTTAAGAGAATCACTTGAATGACTGTCAGGCGGAAGGTCATTCAATCCTTGGAGAAAGAAGGAAAAATGTCCTGTGCTGTGTCTGGAGATAGCTGACATACAGATGGTACTTAAACAAGCTCTCTGACCCAGGGCACAAAGTCAAAACTGACTCCCAGGCCTAAATACTTTCTGTTCACTCTAATAGGACCATGTAGGTTGTAATATGGCATTTATACATTGGAATCCAGGAAAGATGTATATGAAAAATTACTACAGATAATGAATGCCAGGTATCTTTCTTTCTGTGCACATCTAATAAAGACATTTCTGTGAAAATTGAAAATGGTTGTTACATGCCAGAATGTATCTTGATGTTATGTGGATACATGTGGAAAAAAAGGTTTTCCAAGCCTGTTGGGGCCTTTTGAGTACTGAGTGAAATTGCAGTTCTTGCATTCAGGGAAGTACAAAGCCTTCTCCCAATTTCACCTGATATCCTGTGAGTTGGGAATAAGGTCTAGTGATGGTTCAGCTGATGGTGATTGGTATCCCTAGCATCCTACCAGCCGCCAGAAGGGCATAAGAAGAAGCAATTGGTAAAACAGCAAGGGCTGATACTGGGAAACAGCACCTTAGTTACTGCATGTCTAGACACAGCCACTGCTGAATTCACTGACAAAAGTTGTGCAAGACTGTGCCCATGGAGGAACCTGCCAAGTTACTGTCTGCAGGAGTACTGAATCAGGTGCCTTACAAGAAATGCCACTCTGAAATGTTACAGTATGAAATGTTGCAGTGCCAAAGCTCAGGGGCAGGTTACCATGGAGCAATGTGAGAACAACAACAGATCTGTGTGGCCAGAATCTCACTGCTATATATACAGACCTGTACGTTTAACATCTGACAGTGTCAAGGTAACAAGCCTGAAATCACAAATGGCCATTGCAGTAATCAAATTTCCATATGACTAAGTACAACCACAACATTGTCCAGTGTCCGATACCAACATTCCTAGCCAAAGCTTGATCTGAGCATTCACAAAAAGGCTGTGCTCTTTTTCCTAGTACTCTGTTTACATCGTCTGCTACCTTGTGTTTACAAGATTCCTGTTCTTTTTATCTTTCTCATTTTGCTAATAGCACCTCAGTTTTTATTACAGAAAGCTGGTGCTATTAAAATTTGCATTATTTTACGTATTCACTTCCAGCTTATTTCTTCCACAATATTTTGGGGGTGTTTTGTTTTTTGTTTTTTTTTTTTTTTTTCTTCTTTTACGTTGTGTCTTTACACTTTGTCTGTGTAACTGGGAGGATTTTGCTGTTACTTTAATTGTATATGACCTTTTTCAAAGAAATGATAGTTCAGTCAGAATTGTTTATGTTAAGAAATGTTCTGATGTATAACTCCAAAGAGTTCTATAGATTAGAAATCTAATTAGAATTAGGTAATTGTATATTAAATTCTAATGTATAGAATCTCCAAAACATCACAGCCATATTCCTCCCTTCTTCCCCTGCCAAAAATAAAATAAAATAAGATAAAAAAAGTAGATTTCTTTTTTCAGTTAACACTTTTCCTGTGTTAATGGTTTGCCAAGACTTTTAGAAGCTGTAGACTAAAACTAGTAATAAGTGAAGTATGTGCTAGACACCTTGCATTTTCCAATTAGAAAAGGAATCTGACCAAGTCAGAAAGAGCAGCACAGGATGAAGGGTGTAATCAAGACAAGAAAAGAGTTAGACTTTATAGGTTCATTATGAAGAATAAAGACAGTTAAGATACCTTGTATTGGTAATATTAAAGCTTTGATTAAAAAGGATATTGCACAAAGATTTTTCTGTTACATTATGACATAGTGAGGTAAAGAAAAAATTGGAAAATACCCTCTCTGTTTAATTGTTATGGGAGATGAGAAATTTGATACTGTGAGAACAACATGGGTGCTTGGATCTGCAGCTTGATTAGTGACAACTCTTAAGACACCACCAAAGAAACACAGACCCCCTTTCTTACTGTGGCTGTAAGAGCATGCATGGTCTTCGCAGAGGCCTTTTGGTGCAAGTACAGATATTGTGGACTGAAATATTATCAGATGCACATGCCTATACTATGGGTTACCTGCAGGTCTGGGTAATCAAGTGCTGCAGTTCACGTCTAGCTTCAGATACATCGTGGCATCCAGTGGAGGACCAGTGTTTGCAGCAGTCCCAGTTGAACTGCCTACGTGTTTACAGGTGGTCATTCTGCTTTCACAGGCTTGTAGAAACTGTGCCAGCACAATACTGGGGCAGAAGCATGTCATTTGCCATGGTCTGGTGAACTTCTGCCATGTGCTTATCCTCTGCCATGGCTGCAGTGAAGTGACTCCAAGAAAAAGAGAATGAGGTGCAAGTATGCTATGTACATCCAAACAAAGGAGGTTCAGTGGGCAAAGTGGGGAGAGAGGCACTTATTCCTTCAACCTATTCCAGGTGTGGTGGTTCGTCACCACTACTTTCAGTTATTCTGCCACCTCACAGGTGTGCTGCCACTCTTCAAAGGCAGTTTTGGTTGTCAAGATCTCATTAACTCAGGAATAATTCTTGCCAGTGGGGTGAACTACCAAGGGAAAAGGGTACAAGACAGAGTATCTGTTCCTACAGTGACAAGCATGAGTTAGGATAAAAGCCACAGGTGAATACACATTATTTTCTCAAAAGGAAATGCATTGGGAATTCTGTTCTGGGTGAATGCCATTCTGGGTGAATTCAAGCTCTGTTCTGGGTGAATGCCATTGCAGTAACCACTATACCAGAAATTGCTTTCATGAACTGTCATAAGCTGGTAAATTCTGAGAATCATTGCACCCATGCTAAAAAGATGTTGCCAAATTGTGACGGCATCAGTCTCCTTGGAGTCTACATGCAAGTTGTTGCTGCCCACAATTACCTCAGAAGCTACAGAGGGAGAATTTCTTCAGAGGCAGCAATAAGCAATTCAAAATATGCTGGATGCAGTCAATGTGCACCTCTCAAGAGGTGCAGAATACCAAGATGTCATCCAGGTATGCCGTGGCATCATTTACAGAACACTGTCATGTAGCTAGAGAGACACAGTAGCATCACAAGGTTCTCTTGGTGGTTGTATTTTGTGCAGAAAGAAGTTTTTCATTTGTCACCCTGCTGAATTCAGAGTGAATTTTAGGTCCCTAATAGATCCATAATGGTGAACTGGTGAGACCACAGCAGGTGTTCAGAGTGCTCCAAGAAAAGAGGCAGGGGGTGCTAGTTCTTTGGGATGATGTCTTTACCCCTCCTGTAATCCACACAGGGACAGATACACGTGTTTCTTTGGAAACAAACAAACAAACAAACAAACATGGAAGCCCTCATAAGGAGGTGGAGGACCGGATGGATTTATATACCAGGTTGTTCTTGAGGTACCCCTTGAGGGTTGCTAAGTCAGAATCTGACAAGGAATATGTGTATTCAGAGAGCACCTGCTCCTGAAGGTGCCTGAGTGGGAGTTACAGGTAAGAGTCTCTCATAGCGGTGAAGGTCTTTCGTCATTAGTTAAGGGAAATTCTAACAGCGGTACTTCTATAATTCTTAACATGATTATAACATGCAAACACACACACTTGCAAACACAAACACACACAACAAAATTTCTTTCTCTCAAACTAGGTGCTAGTGCATTGAAAATGCTTGACACTGTGGTAAAAACACTACTTTGGTAACACTGAAAATGTTAAATCTAGATATACACATTAAATCCTATATATGCCCTTCTAAAATTGCCGTAAAGAAACCCGAGGACCACTGTTGGGATGTAGTGTGCTGCACATGGTAGATATGCATTAAATATTAAATATCTACCATGTAGATATGCACTACATGGTAGATAACCCATTAAAATCAGTATATCACCTCAACCTGAAAATGCCATCAGAATGTAGCGCAGAGGAAAAAAGAAGTGAAATGATGCAGGAAATGAATGATACCAGAGACCTGCTAATAAAACAATATTATATCTTCTTGGCTTGTATACCTAGTATACCTTACAGAAAATCCTTATATATGACATACAGCATAGCCTGCAAGTAGCCATGTGTATGAATTTTGGGTTGAAAAGTACCATTGAGTTGGAACTCCAAATACACCCATAGTAATTGTTAACACCCACAGTACTCATTAAAGCCTATCATGACCATGTTGCATGTGCCTTTAAGTCTTCTGGTAGCTTGTTCTGTTTGAAGGGTGATTTGGAAAAGGACCACTTTCTGAAAAGGGCACGGACAAATTGTTCCAATGATGGGCCAGAGGAGAGAATGGAAATGCAGAAATACAATGACAAATACGATGTTTGGCTTTGCTTCAGTCACTTCAGTACTACAGTATGTAGCATGCTCAAAACTGCCAGCTTCTGAAAGAATGGAAATTTCAGCATTGTCACAGCATTTAAAAACAAGACATCTGACAGTGAACAAAAGGAGCTCAGGATTTTTCAGTCTTGGTGGATCAACAAGATTTGATTAGTTAAACTGGCACTGTCAACACAAGTGCCTTTCAGGTATTTCCTTTGGTATCTCTATGTATTTCATAAGTGTGAGGTATGTGCCGTTCTAGAAGTTTATCCTATCTTGCACCATAGAATGGTTTCTAAATTTATACAGCCTGAAGCAGCTATTGAATTGAAAACAATGCCTTTGTCAAAGAACAATGCTTTGTGTCATAGAAAGATAAAGTCGATCTTGAGTTCAGGAAAACTAGCTACATAATAATTCAACTCAGTAAGTCAACTTTTGCAGCAAAACTTCTGTTTTGCAGTATCTTTTGAAAACAGCTTACAGCTTTGGAAGAAGGTGCAAATAAAATATTTCATTAAGCAGGCAAATATTCCTGTCCTCAGCTGTTACAACTGTAGATCTATCTGTACATATACTACCACCAAAATGGCAACACATATGAATAGTGACATGGGTTTAAAAGCATCACTTCCAGTATACGTTTGATACTGCCAAGTTCTTGAAAATCAGTGGAAGCATGCAAGAAGTCTTTCATGTCCTTAGTTAACAATAATATTCCTTACGTGGTAATGAACGTCATTGAAGGCTGTATGTGTTTTGTCATGAAAAGTATTCTTTTGAATAGAAATACTTAGTTTGGACTTTATATTGAGTTTAAATGGCTTGGTTTGGGAACGGTGTGTGTGTATGTGTGTGTGTGTGTGTGTGTGTCTGTGTGTGTGTGTGTGTGTGTGTGTCTGTGTGTGTGTGTGTGTGTCTGTGTGTGTGTGTCTGTCTGTGTGTGTCTGTCTGTGTGTGTGTCTGTCTGTGTGTGTGTGTCTGTGTGTGTGTGTGTGTCTGTGTGTGTGTTCAGGAGTGGCCTATGTGAGCACAGCCCATCAGCTGTCCCATGTCAGATCAGAGCCAGCTCCAGACAGCTCCAAAAGGGACCTGCTGCTGTCCAGAGCCGAGACAGCAAGAGGCATTGGTTGGGCCTCTGGGAGAGCAGATTTCAGAAAGGGAAAAAAAACACTGAACAACAGCAGCTGGTAGAGAGAGGAGTGAGAAACAGTCCTGCAGACACCAAGGTCAGTGCAGCAGGAGGGCAGGAGGTGCTCCAGGCACATAGCAACAGCTCCCCTGCGGCCTGTGGAGGAGCCCCCGGTGGAGCAGGTGAATGTGGCCTGGAGGAGTCTGCAGCCCATAGCGAGCCCCTGCAGGAGCAGGCCCCGGGCCGGAGCTGCAGCCTGTGGAGAGGAGCCCACACAGGAGCAGGGGATCTGTGGGGAGCTGCTGCCCATGGGGGACCCAGGTTAGAGCGGATGGATAGACCCTGTGGTACGGATCCATGTTGGAGCAGTTCTTGAAGAGCTGTTGTCTGTGGGAAGCCCATGCAGGATCAGTTTTGCAAGGACAGCATCCCATGTCAGGGACCCCACATTGGTGCAGGCTCTCCAACCCTTGAGCCCTTTTCATTCTATTTTCTCCCCCTTTTCTTTGAAGAGGGGAAGTGAGAGAGTCATTGTGGTGGTGTTCAGCTGCTCAGCAGGGTAAAACCACCACAAACAGCCATCAAACTGTACGGAAATTAGGCTTCTTGAGAGCGAAGAAAATATGTTTTTTGGTTTTGTTTTTTCCTTAGTTCAGACTTCCGTAGGAAACTGAAGAATCAACAGGAAAACATCATGAACACATTAATCATAATCTGAGGGAACTTCACAGGCATCTGTGAGAATGTTTTATCTATTGATCCACATAGTGGAAAGAAGTAATTCTCTAATCCTTCCATCCCAGGTGCTGTGGATGGTGCAGTATAGGTTGAGGCATTGCAACAATAGCTGACAGGCTTGACCTCTGATAAAAGACAATAAATTCAAAGTTCTTTAGCTAGGAGCTGGATATGCTTAGTCTGTCTCTGAAGAAATATTGCCCAGCTTGAGTTGTAAACATTTTATCCTGTTTTATCCACTGTAAATCAAAATGTTCTCAATGCTGGCAAAGAAGAAGCACTGTTAGCTTGTTAAAAGAAAAGACCTGAAGGCCAGTACCTCTTCTCTTCATCATTAAACTTTATTTGGAACATGTTTCATGGATGTGGACAACTCTTATGAATCCTCTTTAAAATTACAAATTGTCTTAATGAACCTTGATATCAGCTGTTACATTTCCTATTAATACAGAAAATCAATATAGAAATAATCTAAAATGATCGGAAATCATTACCCTAGTTGTTGTACATATGAAATGAGATATTCCCTGTCCTCAAAACTTTCCAGTTCAAATGTGTGAAATGATGAAAATGATATGTCAGATAAAGAAACGGGGAGTGATATATCAGATAAAGAGAAGGGAAAAGCAGGTAAAAGTTAACAAGAGTACTTAACATCTGTTATATAGCATTTGTAAAGTTAATTTAAAGTTTATTTTAGTTAATGAGTGATAGATAGTATCTATCTATATCTATATCTATATTAATGTGAAATATAAGGTAGTCTGTCTTGTTCCTGAAAAGACTGAAAACTCAGTCCTCATGACAATGTCATTGCTTGAAACTGTAGATGATAATTGCTTCAAATCCAGAAACCCTCTGCTGAAGCTTACGGTTCTTAGAAAGGCCATCTCTGATAAGAGAAGCCTAAAGATCTGATGAAATAGTCTATGGGTCTACCTTGAATTCTTGTATATATGATGTTTCTGTATAAAGGAATCACTAGTTTGCTTGTGCAAAAACTGCAAGATAAACAAGTTTTGAATACTTTTTTTTTTTTTTTTTTTTTTTTTTTATGATGTTCTCCCAGTCAATGCCCTTGTAATATAATCCTCTCTCTCAGGATATAAGGTTAGATTGTGCCCAATCCCATATCGCTATACAGTGTCTTGTTCCTTTAGGCCTGGTTGGAAGTTCCTGTCCATTTCTTGCAAGTAGCAACTGCATATGTAAATCAGTTCAGTTCACTGCTCTGACAAAAAGTTTTGTTTTGTTTTGTTTCATTTTGTTTTTTAATGGGTTCATTTTCTATCAGACCAGTGAGCTTATCCACTTCCTTCTTTGATAGTGTCATATTTAGATTTGAATCAAGTAACTGCATATGGTGTAAAAAAAGGGGAAGAGTGAACAGTACTGCTGTGCTAACATGCTAATGAAAGCACACCTTTACTTCTATATCTGGGAAGTCTAGTAATTAAAGTAAGGAGTTATCAAATTGATACTTGCTTTAGTATTGAAATCAGTTATTCAGTTTCATTCCTTTGCTTTATTTTACACATACCTTCTAGTGTCTAAAGATGGTGGTGTCAGTCAAATTATGGTAACAATGCAAAATGTTGCCAAAAACTGTTACCATGTCTTTAATCTGAAAGGATTTAGTTATGATAAAAGTTAGCTAAGTTATTTTATGGAAACATTAAAAAAAAATGTTTTGTTACAGGATCACATACAAATCCTACTTTTTTTTTTTTTTTTTACTACTGTCAATGTTTACCCTGTGTAGCAAAGTTCACCACTATTTTCCATGCTGTTAGCTGTTTGTCTCATAAGTGTTTCAAGTTTAACTATATCATTATCACTGTATACAAATATATGTATATACAAATATATGTTTATATATGTAGAGTGTACTCCAAATCAAATAAAAATTTGCTGGCTTTGTTCTATACCAAAACAAAACAAAACAAACAAACAAACAAACAACCCACATCATTTCCATTCACATAAACCACTTTATGGTGAATCACCCTTGTGATGATTCTGATAATCTGACAGTGGTGTGTTTCAACCTGTATTCACCAGCCAGCTGTTTACCAGAAAGGAAAGTAGTAATTGTGGTAATAAAAGTACATGGAATATTTTTTTAAGAAGAGTTGAAGGTTAGAAACCACACAGATGTGACAGTTTTCACTCTAGAAGTTACAGCATTAGAGGAAGCAAAATCCATCACATACTATTGGATTATTAAAGGAATGGATATTACTTTGTCAGCCACTGGTTTGGGGTGCTTAAATCCTGTATTTCTATAATAAAGTACTCAGGTTGGATAAGTTGTTTAAGACTGTAGGTGCTTTCATTTTCATGGTCATAGTTTATCCTAGATCTCTGTCATTATTGTTTGTTTGCACTGTGGGGACTAGTACAAAAATGTTCATGTTTTCGTTCCAATTTTATTGGAAAGCAACAGTAAAATCTTAGAACAGAATTGCCAAGATTTGTGCAAATTGGGAAATATTGGACAGATTTAGTAAAGGAGCTCACGAGCAAGCAGAGACTGTACTTGTTGACACAATTGTTGAAACACAATTGTTTCAGGTCTCTGCAAAAGAGAGACATGACAGTGAAGAGGAAGTTGTACTAACAATATTCATACAGTGACTTAGCAGCAGTCCTATTTTAAATTAGGACTGTGCACATAAAATCATTAATTTTACATTCCCAATGGGAATTTAGGCTATACTCTCCAGTATTATAAATCAAGCAGCTTTGAAATGAATGAAACACATTTTTAATGGTTTAAAATACTGTATTATGGACTGTATCAATTAGATGCAAAGAATGAGCTGACTACCTTGATTTTCATTCTTCTAAACATGATCTCAGAATAGCATTACATGCTACATCCAGTATGGCTTTCCATTTTTATGGATCCTCTTTCTGTTCCATCTATGTTGATTTAACAAAATATTATGAGTGCCTTAATTGTCGTTGAAAATATATCAACACCCGTATTTTAAATTTTCAAGTAATTTTGTTGTATATTTTCTTTCTAGGTAGTGAAGAGAATTTCTTTAGTTATTTTGTAACACAAAACACTAGATAAAATTAATGATTTAATCGTCTTAGAAAAAAAAAAAAAAAGAATAGTAGCAACACTTAGAAATATATTAAAGGAGGAAAGTGTTGGGGAAAGATCTATTATATACTTCCCATGAGGAAATATAGTATCAGCTTGAATGATTAATTTACAGCATCTCAAGAATTCACTGAAACCCATCTTAAATTTCTTTATGTGATCAATTCCATTTTATTGCTGTGAGATTTATGCAATAAAACAAATAAATGGTTGATTTATCTTACTGTTCCACTTGTGTGACAAAGCATAAGACAAAAGAGATGAAGAGAGATGAAATCAACTGATGTATGGAAAAGAACTGATTGTATGCTAATGTTGTTTAGATTTATGAAGATAGTTATTTTACACTTTTTTTTTTTTTTAAATTCATTTTCAATGTTCCCTGAACATATCAAAAGAGGGATTCAATTAAACGAACTATTTTTACATTCAGATTTAAATATATGTATGTGCAGATGCAATCACTATATTTTAGAAAGTTTTAAATTATTCTTTTTGAATGGAAACTGAAGTTTTCTGTTTAGGTCAAGAGTACATAGTAGAATGGAAATCTGTTACAATCTTCCTAAGTGTTGTTCCTGCAAACCATGTTCTGGTGATACCATCACTAGGAATGAGGGAGTCATATCCTTTCTCTACATATATTATACACAACATTTTTCTGATGCTGCCAGAAAAAAAAAAAAATCTCTGTGGAGAAAATGAGGTTAAAAATAATTTTTGTGATAGACTTTGTCTGAATTTGCAGTCAACTTTACAGATAAAATCCACTGTAGTCATCATTTGTGGCTAGTAAAGGATTTTACATGAACATCTCCTTAGGTCACTTTCATTATTTTTAGTGATGTCAAACATATGTACTCCTCTGTCAGTACAAGGCATTGTGGGCCTGGATCCTACAATACATAGCACATAAGACTTTTGTACAGAACTTCCCGTACTATGCCCCTGCTTACAGTCACAGCCGGGATCAACAAAGCTTCAGAAGCCAGCAGTAAGCCCAGAATGTAACTTCCCAGTTATGATCAGTGAACAACCACTTCTTCCCTGGATGCGCTCTTAGTATCTCATCTACTTTTGTCTGTAACTGAGAGTATGACTGTTTATAATTATTATTATTATTATTATTATTATTATTATTATTATAGTTGTAAGTAGGTTGGGTCCTAGCTATTCTGATGATCAGCAGGGATTGTTTCCCTGCCAATACCATTTTATGAACAGCTGAGTGCTGTAGTGAGGTAAAAGGCTGAAGAGACAACACAACAGCTGAGTGGAGTACTAGTTGCTCTGCTACATAGCAGCTATGGGAGGAACTCTTCTTTCCCTGAGTTTATCTGTAGAATTGAATAATAAAACTTCTAATATTGTACTTATGCTGGTTTGTGTCTGTGTGCACATGCATGTGTACACATTAAATGATCCCATATGCTGTCAGACACATGCTTTAATTTGAGGGGTGTAGGAAGTCTTAACCTCCCAACAAAATCTATTTAAAATCAAAGAGTGTTGCCAGAAGATTGAGAGAGGTTATTTCTCTTCTCAGCCCTGGTGAGGGCACATCTGGAATGCTATGCCCAGATCTGGGCTCCCCAGTACAAGAGAATACTGGAACTATGGGAGACAGTCCATTGGGGGGCTACAAAGATTAGGGGACTGGAGCATCTCTCTCATAAGGAAAGGCTGAGAGCACTTAGCCTGAAGTAATGAAGGCTGAGAGGGGATCTTATCAATGTATACAAAAGTCTTAAGGGAGGATGTCAAGACTCTTTTCAGTGGTGCCCAGCGATAGCATGAGAAGCAGTGGTTACACACAGAAACACAGGAAGTTCCATACGAACATAACTGTGACGGTGACATAGTGCTGAAACAGGTTGCCCAGAGAGGTTGTAGAGCCTCCTTCTCTGGAGGAGAAGCCCAAGAGAGAAGCCCAAGGAGAAGCCATTCAAAGCCCACCTGGACACAATCCTATGCAACATTCTGCAGGTATCCCTGCTTGAGCAGCATGATTGGACCAACCCAGCTCTTCCAACCTCAACCATTCTCTGATTCTATGAAATTATTTTGTGAAGCACAGGACAGCCTGCCATTCCATGTCCCATTTTGTACCTTGTTTTTTACACTTAAATTCCAGTCAGTAGGTGGTAATCATGAGAAGTGTGCTCAAGGAAGACTGTAAGTGTTTTTCTTGAAAGGCAAACTACATGTGCTTCCAGGGGTTTCGGTTTCTACTGAATTTTGGTTGTAAGATCATGTCAAATACCTGCATTACTTGCAATTGAAAGTCACAAAGGAGAAAATAAACACTCTGCTGCAGAGTAGTATGCAACCTTAACCATTAAGTAGCTAGGTAACTATGGCAGATTTGTTTATATATATCACAATTCATGGGACTGTCTTTTGTTCCGATATTAGCATGACCACAGCTCTCACTAACAACCTAAATCTGCAGCTTTTAGTTTTATTTATTTATTTTTATTAAATAAGATAATATGAGCAAAATGAAACTTTGCCAGGCCTCTTTCCCCCTCCTCCTTCTCCCTCTCCCCTTCCTCGTTTTTTTTTTTTTTTCTTTTTTTTTTTTTTTCTCAAACAACATGAAAATAAGAAAAAGTCTTATTTTTTGAAATGCTGTTCAGAGAATTTTCTGTACATCTGCTGCCTTTAATAACTACTCGTCCACAGCATAAATGCCTTAAATGTCACCCTCCATTTTTCCGTGGTGGAAATAAATGAATAGATGTGACTCTGAAGCTAGGGGGAAGCATTTGAAGGCAGGACAATAGCGTGGGGTGTGTGCATGTGTTTTTTTTCTTTTATAAACTTTTTTTTTTTTTTTCCAGCTATCTTAGAGGTCATTCATACAGCTTTTATACCTTTAATTTTTCACATGGTTTTGATTGTCTTCCCTTGGATCAAAACAAGGCTATGAAGTTGGTATTTGTGGAAGCACTGGCTGGAATGAAGATGCTTTCCAGGATCACAGTTTGTCTCCTGATCACTTCCTATCTTATTAAGTATAAATCTTTCATTCACTGCATGGTCAACTAAATGGGCAATACTGGGACCCAAATTAGCTGTAAAAATAAATTGGATATTGACTATAAGTCTTCAGTGACATGTAAAGCTGCATTAAGGTGTGTGGTTCTATAAGGGACATTGTGTTACATATGAGTTCTTGAAACACCAGCCTTTTCATGTGCCTGTGATGCACCACAGACAGGCAGTAGTTTTCTTCAAACAGCCATACAGGACACAGTACTCACCTTCTTTTGTGCACTGTAGCCCATTGGTGGTGAACAATGAAGGAGATGGAGCTGAGACTCCTTTATTCTCACCCATTTATGTGTGTTTGTTAAAGGTAAAACATGAAAAAAGTGTCCATTTTTGCCTCCTTGTATTTGGAGCTGAGGCAGCCTGTGGGTGTCATACAGGAGCAGCAGATATCCTGTGCTATCTTGAGCAATTTAAAAATTACATTGTATAAATGGTATTTTCGAGTCTATACCTTGTACAAGGAGAAGAAGTAAAAGTTGTGGTTATTTTTCAATATATACATATTTTTAAAGTCAAAACAAGATTGTCATAAAAAGTGGCCAGCAACTCTTTTAACTGTCTCTGTTGCTTGTGTTTTCAATTACTAACAAGTAATTGAAAAAATAATTTCATTACTATAGTTATGTGGAACAAATATTGCAAAAATATATTCCTATATCTAATAAATATCAAGATCACATCAACAGAGTGTGCATTAGTGGGTAATAAATGCAGTCCTCAGAGTATGCATTAGAAACTCACTAGCTTCTCACTTACTGCTATGCAATATATGAAGCTGTAGAGGAAACGTCAAATAGGACACCTCTGTCTGTGGTACTTCCAAAGTTATTTACCTCTGCCTCGGTTTTATACTTTTTCGTTATCCATACTGATCATAGTCTGTGTGGATCAAGGAAGTTTCAGCCTATACTATTGTATCTGTTGTGGTAATTGTGAATTCAAATCCTGCTTTCCAGTTTATTCAGTATCCCTCCCAGCATCATGTTTTATCTTTTTAATAAGACAGTCTCAGTTCCACCTTCTAAGTACTACATAGTAATATTTCCAGCATAACCTCTTCTTAAATTTCTCCTAATGCAGTTGAGCATATTCATAAGTAATGTCTAAGTATTATTTTGCTACTGTTGCCTAGTTTCTAGAACATCCTTTCCTATTCAGCTTATGACAGTGTCATCCCTTTTTGGTAACCATCGATAGAAAAGGAATATTTGTTTCTCCTTCAATTTCTGTTCCTATTGCCAGCCCCATGATCACTGACTTAGAATTATACAAATGTATGAAATTCCAGAATTCTAACTTTGTAGGAGATAACTACTATATAAATCCTCCCGTTTTCGTGTATTAATTTTATGATACATTCAGACATTCAGGAAAGCTTTTTTTTTTTGAACATCTGGTTGAGATTTTTGAGAGCAGGTCGGACCTTAGTCATTTCAGTTAGCCCTACTTCTCAGATTTCCACTCTCCTTGTGCTTCAGCAATTGCAAATCAAGATAACTTCATTAAGAAAATAAAATTAGGTGTTTTTCTGAATTCGTTATTGGTGAGAAACATCTGCAGAGTGATTTTTCAAAGGCAATTTGCAGGCTAAAGCTTGTGATTAGTGAGGATGAAGAGATATTCACTAGGATATCTGCTCCTCCATCGTATGCAAAACTTGTCAGTATTCTTTGCTCCCTCCTCATGTAGATATTCCCCTTGCATTTTGTGATACTGTATTTATCATCCTTTTCAGACTATATTTACATTGGATAAGACCCGAGTGATATTTACTGAGTAAATATTCTGTTATGCTACAGCCTTCAAAATATTCAGCATCACTTTCAAAAATTATTTGAAGTCATGGGGCAAAGAACCCATTCAGCTTTATTCACTCTGACATCCTTTTCATAAATTCCTGAATGATATAGACCATGGTTGATACAGAGGTGAGTGTTTTCTAACAGAGAGGTCAAGATTGTGTATTTAAAATGTTTTTCAATAGATTTGGTGGGGAGATTAAGGCACAAATGTTAATGGAAATATATTTCCAGAGGGTGCAAAGAGGGATGTAGGCTTTCTTGAACAGAAAAACAATGCTTTACTTATGTGAATTCTCTAGTGCAATATATTTGTGTATATAATGTTTCTGGTTTATTGATGAAGCGTAAATCCAAGACTGTTCAACAAATATTTTAACTATTATCCTTGATTTTTGTCATTTTATGAACAACCTGTTTTCCCAGTAAAGTTCCTTACAGGCATAGCATTTTACTTCTGCACAGACCCAGAGGTGTGGTTAATGTGGCAAAGCTGACTAATTTAGTACCTGTCTTAGAGCTAAGTGTGTTTGATACACTAAGTGTATATTCACTCACTTAAGTCTGAACGGAGACTGAGCCAGTACATTTTGGTACTCTGGGGTTCTGCAGAAAACACAAATCCAAAGGTACTTTCTTCAAAAACTAGAGCAGCAGAAGAATACATCATCCAGCTTTTTGATAAGTAAATGCCAAAATTCAGTCCTTCAGGAGGTTTTATGTTGTCTGAATGTCATTTTGCATTTGGCAATATTAGCCTGGGGACTAATATTTCTGGGAACCTCTGTATGGTTTTGGTTAGTTGGTTGGTTTGTTTTTGTGCTGTCCAAACTTCTACAGAGTGAAATTATCAGAAGTTAGCTATTCTGTTCTACCTCTCTGTATGTAGACTTTTGCCATTTAGTGCTTTTAAGGCAGAATATTGCTGAAGACTGACTCTCTTTATAAGGAAGTGGCTGGTCTGCTGCAATTTACTCCTGTGGGAAGCAGTTCCCACAGCTGCCATCCTACTTAGCTACTGGAAGCTGCAGTTCCCAGTTAAGAAAATTAGGCAGTCATCCATGATCTTTGGAGCCTGTTCAGGTTCATCAGCATTCAGTACAGTAAGGCATCTGAACATGTCATGCTGGGGGTAATGAATTTACATTTAGTGGTTAAACCTAATTAAAAATAGTTACTGATGAGGTAAGAAACTTGTGTTCTATTTTCTTTGCAGTGTGCATGTTTGAAATCTACCTCATCTCTAGTCTACAGGCAAAGGTGAAGGAGAACAAACACTAAGCTTTCTGTGATTTAGATTTACCGCTGTGTAGCCAGTAGCATGCAAGGAGGAGGGAGAACGTGATGCTGCAACCTAGCACAGAGGATGTTCTTTTGAAGCGGTCCTTTAAATTAATTAATTAATTAATTAATTAAGTAGTTCTTTACACATAATCTTATTAAAAATAGACTTGAATCTGTGAACAAGTTGACATTGCACTCCGAGGCATCCACCAAAGAAGTTCTAATAAGAACCTGCAGACTTGCACAATTCAGCTGAGTGCTTCTCTGATGTAACTTGTAATAAAATTTAATAACTTTGTCATGTTAATAGTCATACCAATTCCAGATACTGCACCTAAATATATCTCCTTAGTCCCCTTATCTCTTTCTAAGATATAACGTGTTACAGAAGTGTGCTCCTTATTCCCTCTTAAGAATACCAGTGAACAGCTTTCTTTTCAGTTTATAGGTGATAGTTCTAAACCTCAAGGACTCAACCAAGAGTTCAGTTTACCTTTCTCATTTGAGATTCAAACACTGCTTTCCCTCAACTCACCAACTTGCCAAACAGAAGTGTTCTGCCACACTTTTCAGTTTAGGACACTACATGTTATATTTTTCATGAGCAGATTATCCTTTACAGAGATGTCTGGGAAATAGGCCAGTTATAATGGTCTCAGGAGAATATGCAGGATTGCAGAACAGAAAAAAATGTATACTTATATTTAAATATATGAATGTCTCAAATTAGCACAGCAAATGGCAATTGACAGTTTTTGATGAATTTTGGCACTAATTTCAGATCAAACTATGTATGAGGCTTTAAATTAAAATGTAATTATCTCTTTGTTGACTTTAATACAGATCTGAATCTGTAGTTACTGAGTTGTCTTTACTTATGATCCATATCCTTTTTTTTTTTTTTTTTTCAGGTTTTGATTCTGCTTGGGTATTTCTGGCCTATCAGACAACTGTATATGTCATATGTGAGCAAACTATTGCCATTGATAGGAATGATAAGATCATGTACAAATCATCCAGTTTGTTAATTTTGATGGCAAAGTGCTCAGTTACAGTTCATGTGTTTGGCCTTGGATGCCTGATCTAACTTTGAGAAAGATGCCCTCTGGCAAATATGGATTTATTTATTTATTTCCATCTGGAGTCAGTCCAAAGAATTCCAAATGTCAGACCTCTGACTTATCACTGTGCCAGATTTTGAATCAAATAATCTAGGAAGAAAGTGTATTGGTTGAATATGTAAATGTTATATTATTCAGAGAATACTAGCATAATGAAATATTGACATAAGTATACCTTAAAATGGGAAATCATTTTGAAAATGTGTTCTGTTACCTGTTGATAGAGCCAGCACTTTGAAAGTCAGTATGAAGAATTTGTAAGATTAAACATACCTTATCAGAGTAAGCTTAAAGACTCAAACTTGCATATGTTGTAAGAAAGTAAACCCTTCTTGCCACCACATTTTCACCTTTTAACTAGGTTATGTGCAAGTGTTCAGTTTTTAAAAGATAAGGCAGAACAATCAGGAATAAAATGGAACTCTTTACCCAAATACTACATGTATATCAACAAACAATAAAAGCTAAAATTAAAATTGTTTGTTAAAACTTGATATTTTCCTTTTTTTTTTTTTCATTACTATTTTGACACTATTTTATGGCATATCAGTACCAATTAAAAACAATGTAGCAGTTGAACTAGATGATCTTTGAAGGTCCCTTCCAACTGAACTATTCTATTCTATTCTGTCTTTTGTTCCTACTGATGTGTTATAATAAACGTACAATTTATTGATCAAATACATTTTTACATAAGCATTGTATTTTGTATTTGTCTTACTTTAAATTACTAAAACCTAACACTACTTAACACTGATTTAAAAAATCTAGATTAAAGTGTCCCCTGCTTGTACTGTAATGAAAAGACCCTAAGTATCAAACGTACTAATTAAAGAAGGAGCTGTTTTCCTCTAATATCTTTCCTTGAAGTATTTTTTCTAGGAAGATGAAAACATCATCTGCTCTTTAGAAGTTGCATACTTCTAAAGCAGTTGTTTATTAAATAAGAAAATAAAATAACAGTTATTTGGATGAGGGAATCAACTGTATCCTCAGTAAGTTTGCAGACAATGCAAGTTGGGCAGGACTGTTGATCTGCTTGAGGGTAGGAAGGCTCTGTGGAGGCATCCAGATAGGCTGGATTGATTGACAAAGTCCAGTCGTACAGCATTCAACAAGGTTAAATGCCAGGTGCTGCCGATGGGTCATAACAAGTGAATAGGCTAGGGGTTGTGTAGCTACAACATTTCCTGGCAGAAAAGGACCTTTGGGTGCTGCTCAACAACCAGCTGAGCATGAGCCAGCAGTGTGTCCAGGTGGCTAAGAAGACCCATGGCACCCTGGCCTGGAGAAATGGTGTAGCCAGCAAGACCAGGGAAGTGATTGTCCCCTTGTATGTGGCTCTGGTGAGACTGCACCTGAAACGGTGTTCAGTTTTGGGCTCCTCACTACAAGAAACATATTGAGTTGCTTGAACATGTGTAGAGAAGACCAATGAAGCTTGTGAAGGGGCTAGGGAAAAAAAGGCTTATGAGGAATGACTGAGGGAATTGGGGTTGTTTAGTCTGGAAAGGAGGCTGAGGGGAGACCTCATCATTTTCTGCAGCTACCTGAAAGGAGTTTGCATCAAGAAGGGTGTCAGTCTCTTTTCTCAAGTGACAAGTAATAGAATGCAATGAAATGGTCTCTAGCTGTGCCAAGGGAGGTTTAGATTAGATATGAAGAATTTCTTCTCAGAAAGGGTGGTCAAGCATTGGAATGGACTGCCCAGGGAAGTCGTGCAGTCCCCATCCCTGGAGGTATTTAGGATGCATGTGGTGTCCATGGCACTAAGGGACATGGCTTATTGATGGGACTCATTATGTTGAGTTGGTGGTTGGACTAGGTGATCTTGAAAGTCTTTTACAACCTAGATTTTTATTCTGCATTTATTAAAATATGAAAACAATAATTAGTGACATCCAGATTCATTCCTCTATTTAAGGCACTTACCAGTTACATTAATTGAGAAACTAGTTGCTGTTAGCCTTCTCCATCACCAATAAAGAGACATAGGGTCTTCCAAAGGTAATGCTTCATTTCATTTACATGATAAAAGCAAGTATGTTTTTCTTTTGAAGACTGTCAGGCAATGCATTTTTAGAGCACTGGGTAAGATTTATGTATTCTAATTTGTGGCACCTAGCTACAATAACCAGATATGTGTACATAGCAGCAGTATGCTCTGAAAAATACTGTATTGGCACCTCAAAATATCTGTTTTTCTTTAAAAAGTGTCCTCGACTAACAAATTCCTGAGATGCACAAAGGTCAGTAAGATAATTAGAGCCCAGGTTTTTATATTTCAGATAGAAGTAATATATATTTTTCCTGCAGTGCAAACAGATAACATTGTGACACAGAAAATAAGACATCTCAGTCAGTTCTAACTAACAAGTGATGCTAATTATTTAAGCAATAAATGTCAGAATAAATAGTATATATTCATGATAGGATATCATATTAGAGAGTTCTACTCCTGAGACACAAAATGAGAAAGTAATTTAATGATTTTGAAATGGAAGTTTAACTTTCTGAAATATATATTTTTTTCCTAAAGTGATATTATTAAATATAATTTTATGTGTTCTTGAACCTATTGAGTCTAGCAGTGATGAAAACCTCATGAACAGAGTTAATCATTGTCTGTAGAGGAAAGCTGCAGCTGACCCTTACAAGCAGATGTGACTGCTGGGTCAATGTTATGCTCGCACCTTGCATGGCTGTCTTTCAACACCATATTCCTGCTTATGGTGTCATTCCCAAAGTGGTCCCTGTGAATCTTACGGAATATGTGGATCACACCCACAATGTCTCCTACACACTGCAGATTTTCTCCCCTACTTTTTTTTTTTTTTTCTCATTTCTGTTTAATTTGTGAAAAATGGCTAGTGTCAGACAAACACAAACTATTTCTTGTTAGTTAGCTATGATACACTGACATCTCCAAAAAATTCATAGCCTAAGTCAAAACCTACTCTGGGGAGAATATATAGGTCTCCCACTGACAGTAGAAACTCAAACCAGATGATGTCACTTGTGCATTAGTTCTGTTCTATATGACATGTAATTTCTGACCTCAAAGGAAAGATTGATCATGACTTCTTCCATCTGATATTTATGAAATGTTGCCTAGCATGTCTGGCAGAGTCAGTAATACATTCTCCTCTTTTTCTGTTTTGTGTCTTGTTTCTATAGCATTTGAGTTTTGTGTGATTTCTCATAAAACATTCTCAAGTTTCACCCACACAGGCCATCTGGACTACAGTTAATATTTTAAGACCTATCCCCTTAACTTTGATGTACTTTCTTGTAACTGCTAAAACATGGTGATATCTCTTCCTTCTGTCTTGAGAACCTCCCCCTCACAAACCCAGACGTATCAGAGGAACCAAGGGCTTGATACTGCCAGCAGCTGAAATCTTTCAAATCTCCCATATTTTCTTCAAATCTGAGAAAATCTATGATGAAAAAAAAAAAAAAAAAGAAATCTCTGAATTCTCAGCAGCAAGAATCTTATTTAATGACAAAAGTTCTAAAGTATAAAATAATATAGGAAAAGATAAGGTCCATGTTAGTGGTTCTTGGAGCTTGTTTGTTGCATTAGATTACAAACTGGTGCAATGATGAACAGCTCAGAGCATACCATGCTGGATTTGACTAATGCCATTGTCAATACCATATCTTGGTTCTTGTCTTCACCTGAAGCTTGTTTGCTTCTCAGGTTCATTGAATTTCATCTGTGTAACTATGAACCAGCAAGGTCTCTTCTACACCTACAATTGGAACAAGTGAGGGACAGAAAGCAGGGCATTTTGCTCTGATTTAACCCAGATGTGTCTCTTAAATAGCTCAATTTTGAAATATTCGCAGGTCTGATGTTACTATTTGTCATCCTCATATTGTGAAAAAAAACTTGAAAGATAACAAAGGTCAGAAAAATGTTTCTAGGAAACAAATTGACAGCTCTCATAACACTTGTAATGACATGTGAATAGTGTAGTAAGATGCTTATCTGTAATCCCATCCTCCTGAACTTCTGGGACTGAGTGATCACTGCAATCACATTTCTCTCTTTAGGGTGGACCTACACAAATTTTTCAGGCTCTGTCTCATAGCCTTAGCTAGCTTGCTTTTTAGACACAGGGACTGATCACAAGATTGGTATCTTAACCGTGTTTTCTGTCATCTGTGTGACTCAACCCTGATGAAATGCTCAGTCACATGAATATAGCTTGGGCAGCAATGCATATGGCTTTACACAAGGACCTAGTGGGTAACCTGAGACCAAATGAGGCCCACAGCATCACAAGGAGGAGTTGCCTGGGACTCTTTTCAACTACATAAAAGAGAGTAAGGGTAGGTTTCATTTCCCTGAACTTGTGCTCAGGGCATCCAAGATGCTCCAAGATTCTTAGATACCTTCAGGAACTTGCATGTATGACACAAGGCCTTTTGAAGCAGCATCTGGAGGTTAGGGCAGATGACAGAGGTTGTCTTACAGGCCCTAAGCGTCTGCATTTAGACAGAATTGATTTTGTTGACCCTGATGGAGATCACACTTAATCATCACATGCAGATATCTAAATTTAGGTCTAATAAACTCAGAATTTGACCCAGGGAAATTGCAATAATGGTGAGTTGAAGGACTGTCATGGAAGAGACACAGTTTTAGCAGTCTCTAAAATCTGATTAAGAGAGGTTACTAAAGGGTAGGAAATTTACCCCACTTCTGTGAGTGGCTTATGAAACTAGGTAAGGTGGTAAGATTCTCCCAGACTGATATCTTTGTGTGTCAAGTAAAAATTAAACTTCTCCTGAGCTCCAAAAGTTAAATTGCAGCTGCTTTTTTATTAGTTCTATTTTTTTTTTTTGTATCTTTTATTCATTTATATATTTTAATTTCTACAAAGTTATTTGTAAATTATAGCAAATTCTTTGATATTTGCCACTGTTTATTTTTCCTCTTTTGTTGTTTGTTTTCAGCTGGTGCAGAAATCTGATCACCACAGCACTGCTTGCCAAAATATCATAGAAACAGGGTAGGGAGGGTAATGGTGATCTTGCCAAATAATTTAGATCCAATATGCTGCACACTGTACAGACTGCTCTGCCTCCAGTAGGCAGCGACACACGGGTTGTTTTTTGAACTACTGTATTGTATGTATGTGTTAGGATTAATTATATTTGCACTGTAAATCAGAATGCTACACCTATAATGCGTTTAGGTGTCTGTCTTGCCACTAAGGGATTAAAGATATTTTAATTGATGAATTTGGGATACTGACCCTTAAATTCCACACTTTATCCTTCATCTCAGCTGTCTCATAGTCATGCAAAATTGAAAACTGGAGGATGAGCACAGATGTACAAAAGGATGTTTTAGTTGGGATTATAAGAATTTATCACAAAACAAATATAAAGCATTTACCAAAATGAAGTATAGGAGGACTCGAAAGTCTGCAAAGGGAAGTTGGGAAGCTGGGAAGTTTTGTGCTTGCACTGAAAGCGAGTAGAATCAAGGTATAAAAGGCTGAACTGATCTGTACTGATACACTTTCGTGTTGTTTTGCATGTACCTGTAAGAGGGCTGTCTAACAACAAATCTGTTTTAGAAAATTTTACGTTTAGAAAATGTGCCTTTTTTCATAGTGCTCATAAGGACTAAGAGCAGTTGTGGACTTCTAGTTCTGTGTCCCAAATACATTTAAACTTTTTTTTAATACCATGCTAGCTTTTCTGTTTTTACCATAACTGTATGTTACTCAAACTAAAGAATTCAGTGTGTGTTCTTTCTTTTGTTTTCAAATGAGGCTATGAAAATTTTCCTTCATTTGTCTTTACCTCACCTACATACACATATCCCACCTCTCCCACTCCACACACTTGTCCACTTCCTACTTTCTCCTCAAGTCATAAATGAAGGCTAAGTAGAGCAATTTTAAATACTGGGATTTCTTTGCCATACACATCATATTTGTAAAGATTGCTTGTTAAAAAGTCATCTACTGTGGTACATTGCTTTCTAGAATGATGTGAAACATGACTGCTTTCTTAAGCAATAAATTGTCAGATGGAATACATAAGCAGACACGGTATCTCACTGGTGAACACTGACTATTCAATTCCTTCACTAGCAGTTGAACTTCCTATTTATAGCTCATGCTTTGTAAATTAGAATTCTCTCTTTTAATGGATGAAATTTCCTAAATATTCCATCTAAAAGCATATTGCTTTTTCCATGTATTATTCATTGAAGTTTAACAACTTTCACAATCAGTCTTAGGAAATCAGTGTTCTAATTTTTAGTGTGAGTGTGAGACTAACCTTGCTCTAGACCTGCTGCCTGTCAATCAAATGTCACTCACAGATGCCCCTGAACAATTCTCTCCTCTAATTAGAGGAGAAAAAGTAACAGTTTAGATTTGTCTGTGGACTTCAGTGCTGGCAGATGTAAGTTGTTGTTATGCTTTTTTTTTTTTCTTTTTTTTTCTTTTCCCCATTCATTAGACTGTTAAACTTTAAGTATAAAACAGACAAGACTGCTTTTGAACTTTTTAGTTAAAACTTACATTACTCCATGAGGAGAGGCACGTTGTGGCATTATGTGCATTATTTTATGGAAGATCATTATTTCAGCTGATTCTTATTACCACAAAGAAATATTTAAAGCATTTTTTTTCACATGAAGTTTTAATGTAATTAAGGTTATGTTTCTGTTAAGATATGTTAATAAGCAGTACACTCTCAATATGGGCACATAGGTATGAATATTCAGAATTCAGTATACATTAAGTTACTGCATTTTAATAAAAATGGATTCTTAGGTGCATTGGCAATTTAGTCTGAAACTGCCTCCTACCTTAGAGAAAAGTCTCGGGAATGGTAAATCCAGGTTATTTTTTTACTATCCCGAGGAAAGCCCCTAGCTATCCTTATATACTTTCAATCATGTTAATATTGCAGTTGCTTTTATTTGAAGAGTAAAAGGGAGCAGAGACGAAGTCATTTTTCAAGCTTATAATTCCATGCCAGTTACAAATCTTTCTTAGTTTTACCTGTTGCTTAGCTTTGTAGGGGTGCACACCTCTAAACATTTTAAAAGAGCAAAAAGAAATCAGATACAATTGGGGTATTGCTCAAGGCCTTTACCTAGGGTTATTTTAAGTGTGTTTCTTACACGTTACATAAAAGAGAGAAAATCACACTATTTTGCATTGTTTCTGCTCACATGATGTGTGATCCTTTTCATCATTCTTTCTACCTATGTTGCTTCAAGCAACTGGCTTTGGTTTTTCATAGGGGACAGAATGTTATCTGCTCTGTTTTGTTATCTGCAGTCGCTCAAAATCCTCTTCAGATGAAAATCTCCCACCTGCACCTTTGTACTCAAGGTCCAAGCACAAATATTCCTGCTGTGATCTCTTCTGCCACTTCAATTGCTTTTCCTTTTTATATGCTTATATGTTGCAAAGCAAGCTTACACGTGCCTAGACCTGGGGTCTGCAACCTGGGTGCCCTGCATGACCCAAAGTCAAATGTATTTCAGTTGGGTTATTAAATTTACCTAATTGGAAGAATAGTCTCACTACTTTCACTAGTATTGCTTATGGACAATTCGATAGATGGAAGAAGTGTGTGATCTGACCAGCACATTCCAAGATCTTGCAAGTTCAAAGAAGGTAATACAAGACAAACAGGAATTTTACAGAGAAGGAAATGAAAAGTCATAATGATACTCCTAGCAGGTGGTCATAAGCTGAGAATATAGGAGTGGTAGTAGTTCAGGGGTTATATTTAAGGAAAAATTGTATTAAGTCTGATCAGATTATTGATACTACAATAACTGTTACTGGGAAAAAATAAAATAATTTGCAAGGAGTCACAGAGTTGCAATATATACCTCTTTCTGTGTCTGACTTGAATAGAAGTGAAAAGAAAACAAAACAAAAACACACAGTGGATCTTAAAGGAAAGGCATGTTCTCCTAGAAGGTGCCTAATAGCTGCATTCTTCCATCTGTAACTCATGAGTTACTTTGTTGGAGTACACTGTATAGACCAAGCATGTCTGTGAATACACTGCCTGATATGCTAGCTTGCTTTTTATAAACATGCACCCACAAGCAGCCACTAGATTTGATGAATCTTATTATTCTTAATTTTGTAGGTATTGCAGTTAGAACTCATGAAGATGTCCTTTCCATGGCTAGCTCAGTGTCAAAGAATGCAGTATTACTAAGTAAAGTAGCTCCTACACATCTTTTTCTTATTCCTAATAGCCACTTTAAATCTAACTTTAAAGTTAGATTAACTTGTATTTTTCTGAAGATTAAATAGTTCAGTTTGATTATATGAACAGCATGGAGAAAGCAGGGGGAATAGGAAAAAATGGGATCAATGGGAGTTCTCAACAAATGCAGCAGGTCATTGATACTGCTAGGATCATCACCAACAATTTACATTTTTATTCCCTTGAATTATGAGGTATCTTGCAAGGCAGTGTAAGGTTTTCCCTGGGCATCTTAATACTTTTATCTTCCTCTTTCTCTCTCTTTTTTTTCCCTGCATTATACGTGGCTAGTTATTCAGGGACCTCCTAGAACAGACAGCAGTAGAAGCAGAGGGGAAAGACATGCTGTTTACCTGACTTGCAGTCAGCTGGTAAAAGCTTTGATGAAGTTTCCAGTATGAGTAGACTTGTGAGACAGAGACTGACCAAATCTACACCCATCTTTGTGAATGATTTTTGTATTTTCTATTTTTTTTAATATATAAAAAAATCATGTAAAATTACACTAAAAAAAAAAAGAAAAGAAAAGAAAAAAAGCCATTTTTAGACTTTAGTTGAAAGTGTAAAATACACAGTTTAGACAAGTAGTTCAGATGTTAGACAACACCAAAACTTCTAAAATGACCTGTTACATTCTAGGCATCCAGAGAATTCCCAGAAATCAGGGCTGGAAACACAACTAATAGTTCAGAGTTGTCATCTCAGTGTGCAGGGATGACTTCAATAGACAGTCATGTAATAGTACTTGGCTACTGTAGCAAAAGTGAAAACTTTGGTTCACTCTGACTTTCATTTTTATTCAAAAAATGCAAAATGGAAACCAAATGAAACTTCTAAAGCTTTACCAGGCTTGACATGGAATTGTTGGTATTTATGTGGATTCTATTTAAAGTAAAAGGTCATGCCAGACATTCTTGAAATTCAGTCCTGACTGAAAATATTTGACAGCTACAGTAAACCTTTCTCTGTTTTCGGGTTTGTGATCAGAAATTTAAATGTTTAAATTCAAAATTGGATCCTAGATGCTACACTGAAAGACAAAGGGTTTGTTCAGGTTTCTTAATTTTTGTTTGTTTGGTTGGTTGGTTGGTGGAAAGCATGTGTAAGTCAACAGAGCAACATATATTTCCATTTCCATCATATCAAGGTGATTTGCATAATGTGTTTCATCTCTCCTTGATGATAGTGAACATTTTTTTTCTGTTCCTTCCCTTCCCTTCCCTTCCCTTCCCTTCCCTTCCCTTCCCTTCCCTTCCCTTCCCTTCCCTTCCCTTCCCTTCCCTTCCCTTCCCTTCCCTTCCCTTCCCTTCCCTTCCCTTCCCTTCCCTTCCCTTCCCTTCCCTTCCCTTCCCTTCCCTTCCCTTCCCTTCCCTTCCCTTCCCTTCCCTTCCCTTCCCTTCCCTTCCCTGATAGGATCTCCCCTATTGTAGTTCTTTCAGAAAAGACAAATTAGGCAGACTGTGTTTTATAATATAATAATATACCTATATAATATATGTATAAATATATAATATATGTGTATATATATATATAATTGCTCTTAAATATATAATTGCTCTAATGAGCCAAACATTTTCAGGACATATTCAAGCTATCCAAGAGCTATAATAGAATATATAGGTCATAAGAAATGCATTTTTTGTTTGTTTTATACTTTGGATTATCCATTAATATGCAGTCAGGAAAATGACTTTTCCTCCTGGGTAGAATTTTGTGGAGCACACTAGAACTCAGGCTTCCCTCACATAGTCAGTTAGTGTACAGTAGTATTTTAATCTCTGGTACTAGATGCCTGGTCAATGTTAAAAGTCCTGGACCTTGAAAGTCCAGCAAGCTCAAACGTTCTCCAAACTGTTTCAATCTTACAGTCAGAATACTGATGTGTATTGCCAGACCATTTATTTTAAGACAACTTTTAATTTGCCTTAATTCTTAAGTCAGTTGTTTGTAAATGAAGACAACATATGTAGTGGAATAATCCAGAATCCAAAAAGAAGATTCCTACTAACTGTTATGATAAAATATCTGTTTGCTTCTGTGACCTTTGGATCAGGCAAAGAGTTTGTATGTGACAGTAACTTTATTTCACTTCATAGTTTCTTTTAAAAGTAAAACAACCAGTTTTGTTTTGTCATGTACACCTGGGAACAGATACAAACCATAAATACATACAAAAAAAAAAAAAGTGCAGCTTAACTTCTCTAAGCTGTTCAGAGATATTAAATAAATATACTGGGGCAGGTGGTAGGACAGAAACTCATACTGAATAGCTCGTTGTTGTGGTTTAACCCGGCCGGCAGCTAAACACCACGCAGCCGTTCGCTCACCCTCCCCCCTCCCTCTCTGGGAGGGGGGAGAGAAATGGAAAGTGAAGCCCGTGAGTTGAGATAAAGACAGTTTAATAAGACAGGAAAATAATAATAACAGAATAATAATAACAATAATAATAATAATGATACAATGGTGATAATAGGAAAATAATAATAATAAGTACAAACAAGTGATGCACAATGCAATTGCTCACCACCCGCTGACCGATGCCCAGCCTAACCCCGAGCAGTCCGGCCCCCTCCCCCCGGCTAGCCACCCCTATATATTGTTTAGCATGACGTCAGATGGTATGGAATACCCCTTTGGCTAGTTTGGGTCACCTGTCCTGGGTCTGTCCCCTCCCAGCTCTTACTGCACCCCCAGCCTGCCTGTTGGCAGGACAGAGCAAAAGGCTGAGATGTCCTTGGCTTGGTATAAGCACTGCTCTGCAACAATTAAAACATCGGGGTGTTATCAGCACTCTTCTCATCCTAAGTCAAAACACAGCATTCCACCAGCTACTAGGAAGAAAATTAATTCTGTTCTAACTGAAACCAGGACACTCGTGAAAGTAGGAAAGGAACAGTATTTGAATGTAATGGCACGGTGTATTCTGTTTTGTGTTATATCAACTTTTTTGTTCTTTCATCAGTTTTGTAATGTTATACCAAAAATGTATCTGCATGGTATTTTAGAGCTTAGTGGGGTTTGCATTTGGAAATACTACTCTAATATCTACCTTGCCACAGTGCTTTGGTGGATCAGTGCCCATAAGCCACTGCATGCCTCTTCAGCCTCTGCAGCGAGGGGAAGCACTGAAGTGGCTTTTCTGCAAGGGGTGACAGTGCTTTTGAACTCTTAGGTATGGGGAAGGAAGGCTATTGTCAGAAGAGGGTAAAATACACTGGAGGGGCAAACTTCCCATTTTCCCTGTATTTATGATTTCAGGCAGAAGAAAAATATAAAAATAAATAAAAAAGAAAAAAAGAAAAAAAAAAAAGAAAGCGAAAGGAAAAAAAAAAGAAAAAGAAAACACCTTTCTATTGAAAAAAACAGATGTTGGTTTTTGAGAGTTGAATGGGAGATGAGTTACATTAACAATCAACTTCTTGGTGCATAAGTATTCAGTGCCAGTATCATGAAGCAAAGGTGATCTCAGTAACAATTCAGGGGAAAAATAAATAAATAAAAGCCACACACTTTGTGGAAAGAAAAAAATTGCAGGGGTAGTTATCATTACTGCAGTGCAATATTTGGCATCAGAACCTCTGACTCCTTCAGAAAGAGGTAGAACCTGCTGTCTGAAGCACTGGGGAGAAATTCCAACTTCACTGAAGTCAGTGACAAAGACACTTGTGCAAAGATACCTAAAACTGTAGAGTCCTGTATAGAGATGAACAGAAATGAAAACCTTGCACTAGGTAAATGGTACCCAGGCTCTTTAATTTGATGCTGTTTCAAGTTTCCTAAGTAAAAGGAAAAAAAATGAACAAAACTATGCCAAAATACCTGGTCCAAGCTTTCAAACGCTTCTCTGTATATAGTTATTTAATTTATAATTTGCATTGTAATCTGTATTGACCCAATTAATATTCTAGAATTTGCTAGTGAATAGTCATCAAGAGCATCATTTTCCTTTAGAATTTAGAATTTCCTTTAGAATTGCCTCTCAGAAAAGCCACTTTCCATGGCTTGAATTGTTAGTATAAATAGTAAACAAGGCCCTTTCGTCACCTTTTTTGGTGATCCCTCTTCTCCCTCTTCTCTCTCTTTTTTTTTTTTTTTTTTTTTTTTTTTTTTTTAAGGGGGGGTATTGGGGGGGGTCATAAATTCATCTGTAGTGTGAAATGGAAGGGGAAAAAAGAGGAGATGGGAGGATAGGCGTGCATTCTCTTCCTCTTCTCCGGACTCTTCATGCTCTGTGCTTTCTTCTTTCTCCTTTTTAACTGTTGTTCCTATTACCTATCTTTCTTCTTTATCACACCTTCATTAATTAAAGATGTTTAAACTTCCCCTTTCTCTTTCCCTCTTATTCCATTTTCTTTTGTCATTATCCAAAGTTGTAAATTCACATCCTGTTCTCTACTCTGTTCCTTTTCTTGCCATAACTTTGTTTCAAACCCACTCTCCGTCCTAACTCAGCATTTTAAAAATGCATATTTTTCTCCTCTTCTCTCCTTCTTTTAAAGTGTTGATACCATATTCACACAGCAGGGACGTGTAAAGTGGGGACAGTGATAGCAAATGAGGAAGGAAGCTTTTAAATCCATGAAATGACAAAGCAGCAGGTATCTGCAAATGAATGTGGTTGTACCTGAATTCTGTCTCCATCCTGGGACCAATATGGTAGAGAAGCACACTATGAAAACACTGCATGCACAGTCCATCAGCAGTTTATGCTGTTCCTTTTAGCTTTGGGCCATTCCAGCCTAACTCAGAAGTGATGGAGCTAAGTCAGCCTAATTCTCCACATAATAAGAGTTTACTTCTAGGCCTAATAAACCATAACTCTTATGCTTTGTGTCTTGCTGCCTAAAAAGTATTGCTACCCTAAAAAATGTGTTCTTTTCTAATGGGAAGAAAAATAGGGGGTATAATGGAAACCCCAAGAAAGAGTGTAAAAGGAAAATAGTACAATTAATAGAAACAAAACTTTAAAATCATTTCTCTTGCTGAATGTGTATTTAAAAAAAAAAAAGGGAATATACCACAATAATCATCCAGGTTTTTTGCCTTCAGCCTGTCTGAGGCCATGTGGTTTGGAGATCTGATCACTAGTTCCGAAAAGGAAAGGCTGTGTGCAAGATTTCTGGGGTGTTTTTTTCCTGGAAAAGGTGAGAGGACAAAAGCAGAAATCTATGACATATACTTTATGCCTTATAAGGAAAATATTCATCTATCTATCTATCTTTCTACCTATCTGTCTATCTTTCTACATATATATACAGAGAACAATATGTTTCAAGCTATCGCTAAATTTATTTGGAAGGTGGTATTTATTTAATTTAATTTTCTGAGGGTTAGGTTAAAAAGTTTAAATTTAATATACAGTTTGAACTAAGTGAATAGGACTTTCTTTTTTGTTTTGCCTGTTCACATTCACTGTTCAGTATTTTCTGGTGTTATGCATGATATTTCCATCAGTGATGATAATTCTGCCTATCTGGAGACAGGACAATGCCAAAGCAGAAGATAGAGTTTGAACATTCAAACAGCATTTTGTAACAATCATGCTTGCTTAATATACTTCAAAACATTCCATGTTGTACAGTGTCTGTGTAATTTCAAAACCATTCCTAAACTGATATTTTGAGTGAGCACAAGTAGCTGGCTTCTTGTTGTAAAAACCAGTCATTACTTTTTCATTTGTGTTTGTTTTGTCTTCCAGTACTCGTATTCTCTGTAGTGTGAGCTTTGGTTGCTTCTCTTTCAAACCACTGCCTCTTTCCTTTCCTTTCCTTTCCTTTCCTTTCCTTTCCTTTCCTTTCCTTTCCTTTCCTTTCCTTTCCTTTCCTTTCCTTTCCTTTCCTTTCCTTTCCTTTCCTTTCCTTTCCTTTCCTTTCCTTTCCTTTCCTTTCCTTTCCTTTCCTTTCCTTTCCTTTCCTTTCCTTTCCTTTCCTTTCCTTTCCTTTCCTTTCCTTTCCTTTCCTTTCCTTTCCTTTCCTTTCCTTTCCTAGCTTCCATTCCATTTTCTTTTAAAAACAGGGCAGTCCTTTGACAATTTTCATTATTTTTATTTTATTATTTTATTTTATTTTATTTTATTTTATTTTATTTTATTTTATTTTATTTTATTTTATTTTATTTTATTTTTCATCCGTGTAACTAAAAGTTTTCTGATTATGTTGACTTTTAAGAAACATTAATTTGCACTTTTACAAGCATCACTAGAGGGCAGTGTTGATTAGCGTATAGATCAACAGGTGCACTCTAGCACTCTACGGAAACTTGAAGGCAGCAAAGCCTCAAATATAAATATCCTTGCACTGTTAATAAATGATCGTGGCAGTCATGCCCATTTTCCATCACATCTTATATGTAAAAAGTAATAGCCATCTTAATCTCCATGTGTATTAGATATTGTTACATGTAATTTAATGCAGGTGAATTCTGTGAAATTTTTGTAAAAAGGAAAGTGCATGGAGCTTGTTAGAGAGTAGAAGGCATTGAAGCTGTAAACTATCATTTATATTCATGACCTTATTAGAAATAACAAAGTTTTTTTGTTTTGTTTTGGTAATAAAAATAAACATAGGTTTATTCATATGTTGTTCTCAAGGAAAATGTTTGCTGTGAAAAATAAATATCTTCTAATTCATTAACTGTTTCCTTGAAAATTCTCAGTGCAGAACATTTTAAAGTAATAGGCAGCAAAGATTACCAGGACTGTATATTAAGACATTAACTCATTTGTTCTTATTGATTTACAGGTCTCCTGACAAATGCAGCAACACAGAATCCTCGTAGGAGTGGTTTAGGCTCTGTGTGAGCTACTTAACTTAGTCAAGTTTCACTGCTGTGGATCATCATCCGTTCTATGTCATCAACTCAACTGTCTGTATCTCTGTATCTCATGAAAGACAACATAAGTCCTCTACATTATGAGCTAAAGTTTGTTCTACCATACTAAAGATCGCTGGACTAAGGAATACAGAAAAAAAGAGATATGCTTGGGCATTAGCAATACAAAAAAGTTCATGGTTAACGTTTCATCTGCGTGATACACCACTACTGGACTTGCTGTTATCTACATGTTTTAATCCGAAGAGTCTGCTACAATGAAGAGTATCATCCCAATCAGCCTTAGAGAAGACTGTTTTGCCTATGGGAGGACACTGAGGTGCAAAAGAGAAACTCTTCTTGTGCCCTAAACTGTCTGAATTGCTTTTATTTTCTTATACTTTCAATATATACAATAGACCAAAGAGCAAAATCTATTTTAAAGTGGACACAATCTTACTGTTAACAGAGTTATGTCGTTAAATTGTAGGGGGGTCTCCACAAAGACAAGATTCCAGCTTTCACAAAGCTGAGCTGTTGTCCAGCAGAAGTCTTTATGGAAAGCTGCAGTAAAAACTAACCCAGAGACCAGCTCTTGAAATGCCACTTTCGAGAGAACATAATGGAGCACTGAGAGGAAATGACCTATGTTTGAAAAACTTGGACAAAAAGAACACAAACTGTCTACATGGCACCTTTATTCCTCTGTACTTAGATTGACTTTCTCGTACTAAAATCATTTTCAGTTTTAACCAGTTAAACATGCCTCTTCTACAGTTCCATTTTTGATAGTTAAAGTTGGATAATACAGTATTTGCAAAGAGCATGTTTGGTCATCTGTGGCCTATGTCTCATCTGATACACCATTTAGCACCAGAAAGCAAATTAAAGAGAAAACAAAAGTAACACTTGTTTGAAAGAGATCATTAAATGTATTTTGAAAAGCCTAAAGTTATATATTTAACAGTTTTTATATGTTGTATATTTGTAGAAAATCCTATTTAACAATTAACGTGATAACTCTGACAGTCATGACAAGTTGTTCAGAGTTAAGTTGTGTTTTATTACTTCAGTTGTCTCTGAAGTGACTGGTGTCGTTTGCTTTCTTCCATTGGGACATTCTGGATGTGAAGCATGACCAGAGAGGACTGTGTAGAAAAAGCAAAGAATAATGTTGTTTATATTACATAAATGCATTCAACCATTGCACTGTTGGAAGGCATTTTTTATTTTATTTTTTATTTTATTTTTTTGTCTTTATGTACTGATAAAAATAGAGTGTAAAATATTTTACTCATTGCTCTTCATAGCAAGGTTTGTTTCTCTCTCTCTCTCCTACTTTTATGTAATACAGTCTAAGGGTCTGTTTGCAGCCTGTTCCTTGATCCCATTTTCAGTGTTTTACCTCATTGTTAGAAAGTCCACTGTTTCAGCATTATCGGTTAGTGAAAATTTAGCAAAGATGAGGGGAAAAATATGATAAACCAGAGAAACAAACAAACAAAACTTGCTCCCTTTTACTATATCTTTTTATGTGTAAGTTTCGTACATACCAGTATGATGCACTCAAGAAGGAAGCTTCATTTCCTCCTGGCAAATGTATTAAGGTTTCAAGTATACTACCTAATACTACAATTAACTTTTAGTATTATGCTACTTCTATGCTACTAAAGAAAAATATATAGAGATTGTTCAAGTGACCATAGATGAAAGGTTCAAAAATGAAAAGTTGATTAAAGAATTTTTTAAATGCCTGTTCTAATACAGGCCTCTTCTTACTTAATTAAGAGGTTACAGGAAAGATGAACTATAGATGATTTTGTCTTCAAGTAAAATAAATATATACAAATTATTATTTAATCTTAGGATTTTGACTAGTGTCAAGGTAGCAATTAAAGCCCAACCACTTGACAAGTGTTATGGACTGACTGCACTATAAATGACCAATGTCAGGTTTAAAATGTCATGCAATAAATGATGGTAAATACATTTACTGTATATGTAGACCTCAAGAGCCAGATCCCTCACTCTACCAACTCTCTGTTTTGATTTAGTTTAAAGGGAGTGTAGTAGCCTTATTTAGTTAACACACAACAATTAAAGATGTTACATCATTTTTTTATTGCTTTACAGTATTCAGTTTTGTGTTGGTTCAGCTAAATTATGAAAAATAAAGAAAATCCTTTTATAAGTGAGACTTTTGTTCCCTGAGCATGACATCATCAAAGGAGTTTCACCAGGTGATTATTAAGGTGGGAGCATTGAGAGGAAGACGTAGCAATGGAATGTGAAAATGAGGACATGGGTCATGTTTTGAAACTGAAGTTTTACCCTTCCTTTTTCAGGTGCTGGGTACATTCATTCCGGTGTGCCCAGTTACAGATCAGATAAAGGCCATTCATCCTCTGGAAACCAGATCCCAACAGAGGATCTAAGAATGGACATCTATAACCTTTATAACTAAATTCATAGCTTACAGTCAGTTCTGAATATCCTTAATTATGTCTTTGTTTTCTTTGTACTTCAAATTCTCAATGAAAAATAAGACATTGTTTACGTGGGCTATGCTGTACAAGAAATATCAAAGACAAAAAAGGTTGGGATTGTTCATCAAAGACCAGTTCAATTTTCTGAGTCTCCTGTGTGCAACAGACACCTCAAGACACTTCGAATGTTTTTATACTCCACCTCTGCCCCCTCTGACCCCCCCCCCCCCAAAAAAAAAAAAAAAATAAATTAACAAAATATACTGTCTGCCTTTATCACTGTGAATTACTAGCCTAAGAGCAGTGGTGAAATGTTTGTCTCTCAGGAACAATATGTTTTCAGAATATTGTGAACTTCTAATTTTACAAAACTAGGTTACATAAAAAAGTGTTTGTTTCTGAAAGTATTTTATGTGCCTCTTCCAAAGCAAAATTTTAAACACAGAGGGAAGTGTCTTCATAGTCTTCATTTCTCAGCATGGCCACAAGTAACTTTTTCAAAACACACTTGAAAGGTAACAGAATAATATAGAAAATCATATAATAGACTGAAAACAAGCTCTGGAAATGTAGTAAGCCCTTAAACAGTTTTTAGAAAAAAAGCTTCTTTATTGCTTTCTGTTAGTCCAGGTGAGGTCAGATGTAACTAGTGTTTGAAACACCTGGGATATCAAATGTAGCAAATATTAATACTCTATAGCAATCAGTATGACACATCATTTTCCAATTTCATAATTATGCTTTTAGCTTATTTTGTCTCTGGACAATTCATTTCTTCTCTGCAGTAGCTCAGGTTTTATGCATGCAATGTCCTCAATCATTCACTTGTTTATAGAAACTGTACCCACATGCTATTGCATAAATCTTTAACTCAGACACTTACTATCTAATATGGCCTATTCATCACAATTGTGAATACAATTAGAGTTTCCAGAAGAAAATAAAGAATTCAACATCATGTCTGAAGAACCTATATGAGGAACAGCTGAACTAGAAGCCAGTAAATTGATTGGTTGAAAGGAAAATCACAATGCCTACAGCCTATGCCATTGAACTAGAGTAAAGAAAAAACACAAGCCAACACTGAGTATAGACAAAAACCAGGAGGAAAAAAAAAAAAAAGAATATTTGTTCAAGGGAAAATAAATAAATAAATAAATAACAAATAGAACTGTATTTTATCACATAAGCTTACATATATGCAACATTTTTCATTTTTCCCAATGAATTTATAAGAGAAAACATATACTTTTAAATCTTCTTGTATGAAGTTTAAAACTTCTAAGATTTAAATTTTTTCAGATGAAAGATCAGATCAGTAAAGTGTTGAAAAACATCATCTAAGAAGTCTGGAATGGACTGGATGAAAACTGGTTTAGGACCACCTTGAAATAGTGAAAAATAGCCCGCTCCTAATTCCCAAAGCAATCATCAAGAGAACAGGTTTATTTAGAAAAGAATTCCTCTAGTGTCAGAACGCCTTGGAATGTGAAGGTTCACCTACACATTCCAAACTGCTTCCATACTGCTTCTCAGGGAGCATAGGCAGCAGGTTACAATCACTAAGGTTGATATGAGCCACCCTCAGCCAATATAAATTACATTAGCCTGCAGACCAGACTGTTTTTCAAGTGATTTCAAAATAGTAAAGATGAAAGTGATTTGCAGCTACCATTCATCCTCTGACTTAAAATATTTCCCAGATATCTCAACAACAGCTCCAAGTTTATCACCAGAATTAGTTAATGATTCTCTGAGAATGATTGATGCAAATAAAAGTAATTTGCTGCCTTTGTGGTGAACTCATAAAGGCCTTAAGAAGGTGGTACATATAGTTATGAAAATAAAAGAAGTCACTTGCACACTCTTCTTTTTCTTCTAGGTATGTTTTATAAATGATGCTTTCTTTTATTTATCCCGACCTCTTCAAAGAAAAATTATGTCAATGGAACATGGGAACTGTCAAACCAGTTCAGACAAGTGTTTCCTCTTGGTTGATGCCATGTCTTAACTGTAATCTTTTAAAAATTAGTACATTCTCCAGGTGGCAAAATATTGCATAACCCTCCCTGTGAATTTGTTTTACTGATCTTCTAGTTTCTGATTGGTGTGTGCTTCATACCCATGAAGAATGAAGTCTTTATATATATATAAAGACTTCATATATATATATATATATGATTAGACAAAAGGACGGACAGACAACAATATTCTATTCTGAATATTCTACAGCTGATATCAAGTTGGGGATTGAACAAAGAAAAGAAACCAAGAAGGAAACTGAAAAGAAAACAAGACCAGAAATGATTAAAGATTTTTCATTTCAAAGTAGCTACCTTTTTAGTGTTTAATAAGTGCTAGGGGAGCCAAAAGGAGTAAAATTTGAAACAGGGAAATAAGAAATATTACTTTAACTACAGAGATGAGAATTTAACTGATAATATAGTTGTCTTCTTTTGAGATATAAATCTCATTAAAACTTGAGAGCCATGGGTAATAGATAGAAGATAATTGTGTAATAGATCAAAAATAAACGAAGAAATAGGAGAATAGTGGAAGTAAATGACAGCAAGTCAAAGTAGACAGCGACTAATGATGAGCTGTTATATGGGAGGCTTAAGAGAAGTTCCTATATTTATTTACAATGTGAATGAAATATGAACAGAGGATGCATGATTTATTAGTAAATAACACAGATCAGTGAAGACATGGGAAGCCTATGAGGATCTAAAGAGAGAAAATGGGCCACAAAGTATTATAAAAAAAGGAAAAGTGAAGAAGGTGCTTCAATTTATTTCTCATTCCAGCCAAGACATTATGGCCCCAGTTATGTAAAACTTTAGAGCATGTGCAAAAAGGGGAAAAATTCTTTTGTTCTGCTGTTAAGATTGATGTTATTGTTTGCTTCAAGCTGCTTGGATCCTAGGTCAAATTACGTATTTCATGTGGTAAACTGAAATGCTGTGCCTTTTCAGAGTTCAGGTAGTCCATTGAGAGACTCTTAGGATGATGGATCTATAGTCACAACAGTCCTTCACAGCTGGCTTGGACAGACCATGACCATGGCTTTCTAGGTGTGAAATTGCCAAAGTTAAGCTAGTGAAAGTGATGTGGTGCACTAATTCAAAATAATCTGTGCAAATAAAGAAAGTTAATTAACATGTAATCAGAAAGAAGCTTTTCTAAAGATATTATTGAATAATACGCAAAGCATACATGACAAAAATGTAATAAAGGGGGAAAAAAAAAAGCACAAATGTTCTGTAAAGAACGTTCAAAACAACCATGAAAAAATTTAGTAGCAAAAACTTCAGAGGTATCTATGTTATGAATTTATAATCAAAGGAATAGTGCAAACATGTGCAGAAAGCACATTCAATTATTTACGTAGCCTAAAGACTACCTCAAACAGTGGGCTAAATCATCATCAGCAAGTGCCTCTGACTGTCTTCACTGCATAGGAAGAAGCATATATTCCTATATAGGAATATATACATATCTATTCCTATACACTCAAGGGGAGGGACAGTTTGTTTAGTATAGGTTCTTACCCAGGCAAAACTACCTGTCAGCCATGAAAGGTAGAGACTTTAGTGGCAGGAAATATTGACATCAGCTGTCATCTGAAATGGTTCATTGAGTTGTGAAGGTGTAATACGAAAGCTGGCAGTAGCAGCCTGAGCTACTTCTACAATAATACTGAATAGAATAGGAGCTCACAGAGCCCTAGTAGCAGTAAAGAAGGCTTTCCCATCACAACAATTAATGCAAATACAGGGTTAATATATTTACTCTAGTATGTGGGGTAATATATATATATATATATATACACTCCTGTATATGCAGAACATATCCACATGGATGGATGAAAGCAAATGTGTGCCAGTTCTGTCTCTGTGACACTTCTACACTAATGTGTAGAAGCAGCCTTTGTTTCTTCACAGAATTTTGAAGACACTTACATGACAGTGATAATTTAACTTGCAGTCCGTGCAAAACAAATCAAATGATGGTGAGCTTTGGAACAGCAGGAATTCTAGCTGAGTAAATAACAATGACCCTGCTTTGCACAGAAAACCAACACCTACAAAAATGAGAACCATCACAAATAATTGTAATGCTGCCCAAGCTTCTTGTTATCTCATACTTACTCAAACTCTTACAATCATAGGAGAATGTGAAATATAAAAGACATAAAGGACAGAAGGAATAAATGTGGCAAGAATGGAAAGCTTTGCCTAAGAATGATTTTGTGGCAGTAAAAAAAAAAAAAAAAAGACTTTTTAAGGGCCTGAAGAGAGAAGCTGTTCATGTGGAAACCTGGAAACCTATATCTTTCTAGATCAAACAATTAATCAACTAAGCATACAGCCAGTCAAGAGAAACCTCAAAGGACAGGGGGTCTGTACAGCATTTAAGAGCATTATTCAAACTTCATGGTATCCTTTATTGAGCTGGTCTGTAAACAGAAAACAGTAATCCAATATAGTAGTGTCCAGTATCTTGTTAGGTAGTGGAAAAGTGAGAGCAAGAATATGTATGAAAGACTGCTAAAATTCTGAAAAGAAGGAATTTGCCATCAAGATTTTACTTTAAAAATTAATAATAATAATAATAATAATAATAATAATAATAATAATAATAATAATAATAATAATAAAAGCGTAGCTAGTGTTGCCTTAGTTTAATTTAAGAGGCATAATACTGGGATTGTTATTCATGATGTTAAATATCTTCATAACTTCCTCAGAAAAAGCATCTATATGGACACCTAACTTTACAAAAGCAGAATTGTTCCCATCTTTTCTGCTGTCTGACAGCAGGGCTGGGATTTTTGGAGAGACTGGATGCAAAAGGGAAATACCTGTTGCCAGTCTATTAATAAGGCAATCAGATCTTTTAGAAATTCATTAGTAAATTCATTCATTGAAATTCATTCAAAAGTGATGCCAAGTGTTATTTAGTATTTAGTCCTCAACAAATTAATATTATTACCCAATCCAAGGCCTTCAAGTCCAAAGAAACAGCTCTCAGAATCTGTAATATCCCATGTTTTTTTTTTGTTTGTTTTTGTTTCTGTTTTTTTTTTTTTTTTTTGAGACTGTAAAGATGTTGTTCCAGGATTTATAGGAATTAGAAATAACTGCAGCCACATTTCTAAGTTTCTGGCACAGCCAAATCAGAAGATGAATACTTGTTTCCTGTCCTTCTCCTAATCCAACAGCCAGTAGCATCTGCTATTTTTTATATACTAACTAGTGATTCTTGAGTGACTATTGCCTGTGCACTGTTATGCTCTGAAACATCCAATGGAATATGTTGTCCCATAAACCTCTAGTTTGGGAACAAATTGATTCACAGTGAAAACTAATTTGTGATGCATGATTTTAGTTCCTTAATGTATGCCCAGAATTTCAGTGAGTCATGCAGAAATCCAGATGAGTTAAATTTTAAATTGCTTCTCAGTGTCACAAGCCATATGCACTTTGGTGATTTTTTTATTTTTTATTTTTTGGGTAAGCCACTAGTGGAGAACACCTTAGAAGTAGATCTTAGCTGACATAGATTCTGAATAGCCAAATAGTTTAAGTCTTTTTTTTTTTTTTTTTAGATCATTTCAAACACCAACTTATTCTCTTTTGGAAGATGTTTGCCAGTAAATTGGCTACTTCTTGATATTTCTCTTCCAAAATACTCACTTTCTTGATGAATAGACCTTATTGGTGCTTACGTGCAATGACTGAGTTGTTTAATTTCAGATTATGTTTAACATACTGGATATATATTAAAGGAAGAAAAGAAGGCTGCAGAAAGTTTCTGAGAAGAGCAAATGGCGACACCTTGCACAGGAGACTCTTCATAGGAAGCAACATGGGTAGCTCTACAGCTTCTTGCAGCCCAGGAAATTTCTAAATATCTAAAAGATAAATACAGCAAATGTGAGGAGAATAGTTGTTCAGAAATTGTTGTTATATTAATTGTAGCCATAAGGAGTTTTCTCTGCTTCAGAAATACCTCCTTCTTTGTGGCCTAACAAAATCTAACACTATGAGCTGAAAGCTATGAGTTCCACTGCAAGGCCAGTCTGTATTTTTATGATGATGACTACAGTCTACTTAGGCAGCTGAACTAGCCAGAGTGGATGTTTTTTCATGTATTTGGCAAGCCTTCTCTCCTTTTTCTCCTATTTGGGAACCACAAAAATGGGTAAGGTGGTGACTCAGGAGTGATTGTAGCATTGTGCAGACACATCAGCACCTGCACTGCATTGACCACAAGCTGTTCTAAGGGAATTATTTCAAGGTTGTTCAGCCTGATTTGGCTGCTGGTGTGGTTTTGGAAGCAGAAAGTACAGTGCAAACTAACAGTCCAGCTCATGACGCTGCCTCGAGCTGTACAGTTCAGTGCCAGGCAGCTAGAAAGCCCTGTGTTTCTGTGTTTGCTACTCTGAAGGGATTTTGAATAGGTTGCATAATCTCCAATTACAGCATGATGGCTGCCCTTCTGTGGGACAATAAACAAACAAATAAATAAATAAATAAAAAAGAGGACTTCTTCAGAATATAATTCCTGTTAAAAAAAAAAAAATATATATATATATATATATGCTTTGCATAGAATCATAGAATGGCTTGGGTTGGAAGTCTTGTAGTATTCTTTCATTGGTTGTCTCGTGGAGAAGAATTAGGAAAATGAACTTTGGATATATGCACAATAAAATTTGTTTGCTTTCTACATACTTGTGAAGATATACTGTGTTTGGAAACAAGGCAGTCAGCTTGTATGACAGCTATTTGGGCTGAACAGTAATTTCTGATGCTCTGAAAACAGCTCTTCCTCAAGAACCAACTTGAAATGGAACTCAAAATGGAGAGCAAATGGATGTTCCTTCTTATTCAGTTTCGTAAGATTGTGCCTAAAATTATATTCCAACATGAGAGGTTTTCCAAGCTTAAACATTTACTTACTCAATAAAAAAATTCAGAAGTCTGTGTATAATGATGCCATCTGGTGACACTTGCAATGATGATATTTAGCTTTGCTTGTTATTTTTCCAAAGAAGACATAAAACCATACTCCAGTTCTATCAGCTGACCAGTGCTCCTAAAAATACTGCTTTCTACAAGAAGGAATACACTGCAGAGCCTTCTATTATTAATAGAAAGACACACGTTGTCTGAGAACCACCCTACTTTTATTTACATTCCAAAACTTCCTTATAACAAATGTGTACCAGCTCTAAGGGCGTTGGGAATGTATCCATTCCATAGACAGTGAGTTGCCTGAAAGGAATATAAATTGCACAGTATATTCCTCCTCTATAGCATGTATCAAGTTCCAAGGCAATACTGTATTGCTATATAAATTTCACTGAAATGTTTCCCTTACTAGACACTTAACAATACTTCAGGCCTACCAAGAGCTAATGTTTAATACTGTACTAATTAATTCAAAATGTAAAAATAAAATAAAAATAAGCCTACATTTAGTTATTAAAAACTCCAGCACAAAACTCTCACAATGACAGATGACATTAACCTATAAGGCTTTATAACTTACACGGTAAAAATGGGGTTACATTTTTGAATTAAATTGATAACACGACCAAATCGATTTCATTAGTGTATCTGTCATATTTGCTGTTAATGATGGCTAACAGTGGAATAGAAACTGACAACAATCCCTGAAAAACTGTGCAGATCAAAATTATATTATACTGGCATTCATGAATTTTAATACGCTTTTTATCATGTTTTTTTTTTTTTTTTTTTTTTTTTTTTGAAGTCCCTTTTAAAATTTGAAGCTCACAAGAAGAGAATTAAACTTTCTACACCTGTCTCGGCTCCTATTATTTCTATTGTTATAAGTTAATAGGCTTGAGAATGGAAGATATTTCCATGAACTAAAACAAAAAAAAAGGCCTTGCTTGATAGTCTCTTGTTAGTGTTTTTTGGAGGAATGGATGAATCTCCACTGCTCAGGTTCTGCAAAAATGTACAGGAAAATATACCTACTGTCATGAATCATCACAGCTCTCTAATCCTATTAGCAGGGCCTAAGTGTATGCGAGCTAAAAGTCTGCAAGTAGTGAAATGCTTACCTCAGAGCTACAACTGAGAACACCAAAACACCATGACATAATGAGATAACTGGACCTCTCTCTTACTTTAAAATGTGACAAGATATTAGATATATATCATATGAACTATAAGACCATTACTCATTCCTTATTCAAGTCCCTCATTAGGATCTTTTTCTTGGATTAAAATTATGTGAAAATGGATAATTAACAAGTTGAAATTGTGGAGTAATCTGGACATGAATAAGGTATAACTTATCTTAAATATTTTATTGATTATCTGAAATATATTATAATCAGGATCTATGATAGCACCATGGTGAAGAAATATGGAGAAGATGCAGTCTCTTCAGCATAGATGGTGGAGGGAAAAATGTTTAGTCTGCTACATGTGGGGGTCTTCTGGCCTTGTGGGGATATAGGTCTTTGCAAGGAAAAATCAGTCTTGGCATCTTCTATGCTGCCATTAACAAAGTTAATGAGATTTAAATTTCATCCTGTACTGTAAGATATGCTCATAGACTGCAGACTCTTCACAGAGAGAGTATCTTTCTGTGTACATGTTGGCCATGTGTACCAAAATATTGGTGCTCTTGGTATTCAAAATAACATTATTGGCATTTTTTATGTGTAGTGGGTTGAACTTGGCCTGAAACCAGACACCCACCCTGCTGCTCTTTCATTCCTCCTCCTCAACAGGACAGGAAGAGAAAACAAGATGGAAAAACTAGTAGGTGAAGATGGAAAGAGGGATATTGCTTACCAGTTAACATCACAGGCAAAACAGACTCAAGTTGGGAGCAATTAATATTTTTTTTTTTTTCGTTTAAGATAGATTTGGGTATTGAGAAGGAAAGACAAAACTATAAGAACACCTTCCTTCCCCTCTTCTTCCCAAGGCTTAACTTCAGTCCTTCATTCTCAATACCTCACTTCTCCCTGACTGGTTCAGAGGATTGGAGAATGGTAGGTTTGTGGTCAGTCCATAACAGTTCCCACCTGTTGCTCCTCCTTTCTCACATCTTGCCTCACTCCAGCATAGGTACTCCATGGGCTACAGACCTTCTATTCCTCCTAGTAAGCCTCTTCCAATGTGGGTCTTCCAAAGGCTGCAGTTCCTTCAAGGAATATCCAGTGCTCCAGTGTGGGCTCCTCCACAGGCTGAAGCGTGGCTATTGCTCCAATAGGCACCTGGAACACCTCCTCCCACTCCCCCTTCTCTGGCCTTGGTGTTCACAAAGTTGATTCTCACAGGTTTTTTTTCTTCACTCCTCACTGCCTCTGAAGCATTTTTCATCCATTCTTCAACACGTTTCCATAGAGGTGCCACCACCTTGGCTGCAGGGCCCAGCTGGGCCCTGTCATAGGACTACTGGAGCCATCTGGAACTTGCTGTATTTGGCATGGGGCAGCCCCGGCCTTTTTCAGACAATCTGGATGTTTCCCCGCAGTTGTTCTGTTGGACAATTTCATCCAAAAAGCTGCACAAAACCACATGCTCTCCTACCTGCTGTGAACGATGGGTGTTTTTTATTATTATTTGCCTTACAGCTTTCTTCATTAACTTCAACACAGAGGATATAACCTATAATCCAGTACATTTTAATAGCAACTGTCTTCAAAGAGAAACTCCACTATCTTCGATGTCATTTAATTAACACCTTAAAAAAAATAAATAAATTCCAAACTGCAGACATCAATGTGAAAAAAAATATACAGTTCCTTAATGGAGGTTCTGAGGCTTGGAAGAAATCAGGAAATTGGTGAAGCCAATAGACATGAGTATTACTTCCTTTACAATCTCATTTCAATCTGAGCCAAATTTCCTGTTCCAAATTCTGTGTCATCTCATATTGCTGGGCAAAACGCTCTTTTGACTGGATTAAGTACTTAACCCAAACTGGAATTTAGAGTTGACTGAATTAAATGTGGAAAAGCTGGAGGCTTTGATAAGGTGTTTGGTCTTTTGTACAACCAACTCCATGCACTGAGACATAGATATTAGAAGTCCTTTTACTGTAGATTGCAGTCAATGGAGAACCATTTTACACTTACTGACACAGAGCTGCAATCCATGACTTTTCATTTATTCAAGTTTGCTGGAGACTACTCATTTAATTTAGACTGGTCCATTCAGACCATCTTATCCTGTTTATATTATGGTTTAATGCTTCCGCCTGTTGCAGATGGAAATGTTTTGCAATTCACTTATAAGAGAGAAGCAGCAATGAATTTTATCAATATAATGCCGTGATCCAAGGAAGATTAATTTTAAGTAAGACGGTGACTATCAAGCTTCAAGATGGTAAGGTACACTTGAGTGTTTACTACCTAGGGGACAGAGTTGGACAAAATGCCTGGAGCCTGTTCCCATTGAGTCGCAAGGTTCAGAATGGACCCCCTTGCATTCTATACTCCTACTTAGAGAGGAGCCTAGGTGCAGTGGATCCAAACTTATTCCCATACTTGGAAAATAGTTTATGTCTAATGGTTGAGGAGACCCTCTCTCAAGTCGCAAGATCCAGAGTGGATGTTCTTGCTTTCTAAACTGTGAAACAAAGAGGTAAGGCTACTAGGTATGGCTGAATGCACTCCTAGTTCCAGACTTGGTCAACAAATTATGTTTAAAGAATTATATGTGTACAATCAATCAAATATATATTTTTTAAAGAAGTTTACAAAGTTTAGCAAGCTATTTATCACTTACTAAGGTTCTGTTGTGCAAAAGGATTCTTTCAATATTAAGGAAACTCAGCCTTGAGGGGTAGACCTTGAGAGGCATCCCTACCCAAGGGGAGATCCTGGCATATGACCCACTGCCATACAGGAGAGCTCAGAGGGCTCTTGGCCTGTTTACTATGTGGTATGGTGATTGAATAATAGTCATATGTGCATACTGATTTCAGATGTTAATTTCTTACAAATTTGATTTGAGTCAGATGTTCACCAGCACTGTGGTCAGGTGAGCTCGTTGCTCAACTAGCCCCTTGGCTATTTTATTATTATCTGTCTCTCCCAAATCCACTGTGAGCCAGATACAGTCATCAGGACCAGATGATATCCATCATGACTGTCACCGGTCATTTTTTACTTAAGCAGTGTTATGGGAAATAAAGCTGGGAAGGTGGTGTGTGGTGGAAGAGCACACATTCCCATTGCTGCATATCTTCCATGTGAAATGGACTCCTATAGCAATAGAAGTCCATAACAAAAATCACATGGAGATGGTCCTATGATGGCCCTTATTCTCTGCTTCCACTCCCCAGGCAATCTCTTCAAAAAATCTTGGGCTTGGTCTTGCTTCAAGGGTGGGTGAGGGAACAAACTGGTTTGTTGCAGTTTGTGTGGATTAGACATGAATGCAACAAATAGCATTTTATAAGGAAAAATTTTGATTTACTAAATCTCTCTCTCTTTTTTTTTTTTAATTTTAATTTTAATTTTAATTTTAATTTTAATTTTAATTTTAATTTTAATTTTAATTTAATTTAATTTTATTTTTTTTTAACTAGATAGCCCTGAGCAAGAATCTCTGCCCATCTCTGTCCATCTCATTGTAGTGAAATGTAATCTACTTTTATAAAGTAGGCCAATTTTGATACTCTAGTAGAAAATACTGGAAAATGTGACGGCAACATATAAACACAACGCTCTTCAAAGAGAAAGCAAGTATTAGTACAACTTAAGAGTTACCTGACATTCTCTAACATGTGTGTCTTTCCATAGAATAGCTGAGGTTGTTGGAGACCTCTGGAGGTTGTCTAGTTGAAATTCCTGTATTTAAATTTGCCTCTTGTCCTACTGGTCACCTCTGAGAAGCTTCATCACTACTCTACATCTCTATGTAACAAAGTGGAAAATTCTAAATTATTCAGTCACAATAGGGATAAATTTCTTATTTTATTTTATTTTTTTTTTTGGGAGGGGGATTTATTTATTTATGTAAGTATTTGTTTAGAACAATATTATTGAGATATTGAGATAATATTGGTCTACTGAGATAAGAGAACAAAGATATGTCAGACTGACTAATCCACTGATGGTGGAAGAGAAAGAAAGTTGGAGAAAAGGAAAACTGTTGACTTAAATTAGGTTTCTGTTCCTCACAGAGCAGACCCTTGATCCAACTCACTAATGTTTATGCATTTTTTCAGAGCCTAATCATAATCTTCAAAAATGCATTCTTATTTGAGTTTCTTTGCTTCCTTTTCTTAATAGAGATTAGTATATTACCCCATAATGCATTATTAAGTGCATTCAACTTTTTAAAAAAAATGTATTTTTAAGAAATTTTCAATATGACTATCACTTTATATCCAATTACTCAAATTAACTAATAATTTAATGCATACATAGACATTGTTCAGACCATTATTTAATGCATACAGCCACAAAATACAGTACCATTGTTTATGATCTAAATCTAATTAAGGATATGCAGGAATGAGAGAGGGATCAATATCTAATATGTTTTTTTCCATCTGCTTTTCTCATCACTGCTAACATGTCAGAGAAAATGCCAATACTTTGACCTCATACATGTACTCTATTGCTTTTCCACTGATACAGACAAGGTCAGCTGTGATATAGGATACTTTAAATCCCCTGAAAGTCCCTCAATTAATAGGTGGTTATCAGACAGCATATACAAAAACTGACAAAAAAAAAAAATCAAATTCTAACTCTGGGATATCTTCAGAAAAAATACACCTTTGAAAAAATCACCTGATTATAAACATCACCTGCTTGCATGCATGCAAGATGCTTGATGGTTCAGAGGTTAAATACATGTTGGATGTTTTCTTGTTGAAAGTATCTAAAACCTGTCAGTTTTATAATAAATTTCCATTAATGTAGTTTCACAATAAAACCAGGGAAACTCTAGTTGAAATCTTTCTGTATGATCCAACAGGCAATTTATTGAGAACACAGAAATGTAATCTTACTGTCTTACTGTAAGCTTGTTCCAAAAGCTTTCAGCTGACAGTCTTGATAGTGGTAATCAATCTCTCCCTCATGCTAATGGTTGCACTTATTAGACTGAGCTCTTTACTGATACATGTATAGGCTCATATGATTATTGCATGCTAAACTATTATTAAGGATGACCCGTGTCATGCAGTTATAAGAAATACTATCTACATTAAGGTTATTGTTCTTCATTTGCATTTCCCCATCTTTTTCCTCCAGTTTGCATACTATCCTATCTCTAGATTCTGTCAAGTGGCTCCTCTCCTCTCCTCTCCTCTCCTCTCCTCTCCTCTCCTCTCCTCTCCTCTCCTCTCCTCTCCTCTCCTCTCCTCTCCTCTCCTCTCCTCTCCTCTCCTCTCCTCTCCTCTCCCCTCCTCTCCCCTCCTCTCCCCTCCTCTCCCCTCCTCTCCTCTCCTCTCCTCTCCTCTCCTCTCCTCTCCTCTCCTCTCCTCTCCTCTCCTCTCCTCTCCTCTCCTCTCCTCTCCTCTCCTCTCCTCTCCTCTCCTCTCCTCTCCTCTCCTCTCCTCTCCTCTCCTCTCCTCTCCTCTCCTCTCCTCTCCTCTCCTCTCCTCTCCTCTCCTCTCCTCTCCTCTCCTCTCCTCTCCTCTCCTCTCCTCTCCTCTCCTCTCCTCTCCTCTCCTCTCCTCTCCCCTCCTCTCCCCTCCTCTCCCCTCCTCTCCCCTCCTCTCCCCTCCTCTCCCCTCCTCTCCCCTCCTCTCCCCTCCTCTCCCCTCCTCTCCCCTCCTCTCCTCTCCTCTCCTCTCCTCTCCTCTCCTCTCCTCTCCTCTCCTCTCCTCTCCTCTCCTCTCCTCTCCTCTCCTCTCCTCTCCTCTCCTCTCCTCTCCTCTCCTCTCCTCTCCTCTCCTCTCCTCTCCTCTCCTCTCCTCTCCTCTCCTCTCCTCTCCTCTCCTCTCCTCTCCTCTCCTCTCCTCTCCTCTCCTCTCCTCTCCTCTCCTCTCCTCTCCTCTCCTCTCCTCTCCTCTCCTCTCCTCTCCTCTCCTCTCCTCTCCTCTCCTCTCCTCTCCTCTCCTCTCCTCTCCCTCAGTATTTACAGGGTTACAGAATTAAGACTATCCCCATATCCCTCATGTGCAAAATGTTTGCAAAGAAGTTTAAACAAAGGATGGAAAACAATCCAGTATTGCAGATGTCTGACTGCACCCATGCCTACGACATCAGATGGATACAGTTCTGACACAAATTCAAATAAGATTTCTGTTAGTTATTTCAATAGAGCTGGGATTTCATTCTTCTTCTATTTACATTTCCTTCTACACATTAAAAACTGAGTTAAATGATTGTAATAGCACCCTGAGTCAGGTCCACACTGAGTACAGGAGCAGTGCTATCAATGGTGCATCAGACTTTCTGTGGTAAAAAATCCATGAAAGTCAAAAGAACAAAAATAAGGTGAAGATCAATGAAAGGATGTAAAATATGTGAGTAAATGGAAAATTAATCAATCTCTTTTCATGGTAAGGTTACCATTTACCCATGAGGTTATAATGGATGTGAAATAATAAAATGGACCGTTTGGCTTTATTTTCTTGTGACCTTGGACGTCAAAAAAAATCTTTTAGCAATGTATTTAGAAAATTAATTGATCATCTGTAAAGTGTTTTACAAGACTTGCAGGTGACTGCAAGTTTTCTTTTTAAAATACTCATGCTGACCTCAAATTGGTTATCTTTAAAAAATAAGTATATACTCACACTATGCTGTTTTACAAACTTGTATAAAACATACTAACTGAATGAATCCTTTACTTGCAAGATATTTTAAATAGTAAATAAATAAATAGCGACATTAGAATTTTTAGAACTTTTCCTCCTATTAGACATCAACTATAAATACATAGATGTCACTTAAATAATATTAGTGTGAAATAGATTGTTGTTTCATTAAACCTGTTACAGATGTATCCTAAATTACTGTATCTGAATTAATCTTTAGAATTTAAATATGTGGAAGGAAAAAAATACATTCACACTACTAATAGAATGTGTATGTTGATGTGTGTGAGTTTAGTTGTAAAAAAATGAAAGAGTTAAATGGAAATATGCATTGTCATATAAAAGAAATTTCAAAATAATGGGCAGAGAAAGGTCTAGTGTGACATAAATAATAGGTAAAGTTCATCTAATCTAAATTGCATATCTAATTTCTGTATCTGTATATCATCTAATTTGTATACCTAAAAGCTAGGCATCATGAGAAGCATTTTTCTCACCTCAGTTTTAACTGCCTCAGTCATAGATAAGTTGTTTTAGGGCTTCCACCACAGTGGAGATCTTGTAAGTGCAGTTAATAGTGTCTTGAGAACAATTTACCTTCTCCTAAGGGAGACACTAGTATTTGGTCCAGTTACTTGCATACAGATTGCCAGATAGATCTCTGTTGACTTTAATGAGAATCCAAACAAGTCATGTAGTTGTTTACATGATATACAACAAGAATTAGGCCAAAATTTGCCTCTACTATAAGCTGCTTACAACCCTTTTACAGCCAATAGGTCACGTCGAGAAGAAAAATCACATATTATAGTGTAAGACCTGTGACAGTGGCAGGGGAACCGAATGCCACTCTAGGGACTGTAGAGGACACCTAGGTGTGTAACTTAAACCAGAAGTCTAATGTATATTATTTGTACATCTGCTTTTCAAGTTTGATAGGTGAGTACAATTAGACTATTCTCTTCTGTTCTAGTTCAGGGTGTCTCAATTCCCATAAGTATGCCCTTTGCTTTATAGGGTAAATCCTTATGATTTTATGTTTGATTTTCCTGACTAGCCATCTTTACCTTGTTAAATGGATGACATGGTAAAGTATTATTGGACTGATAATTTCTATAGTGTTTTTTTTTGTTTGTTTGTTTGTTTTTTTTTTGTTTTTTTTTTTTTGTTTTTTTTTTTTGTTTTGTTTGTTTGTTTGTTTGTTTGTTTTAAAGCCTTATAAAATAAAGTGTATTTTCATGCTCCTGAAATTCATGAGACATAGGAGCGGATAGATTACCTACAATACTAATTTTATCCATCAAGCAGTTCACTTAGAGGAGAAAAAAGTATAGTAGTCTATGTGGAGTTTCTGTTTCACTGATCTCTGAGGGGCTAGAGATGGCTAGTTTGTTTAGTTACAAAACTTGGATATAGGATTATTTTTTTTTTTTTGTTAACACTTTTTGTTAATGTATATGTACTATTTAAAAATGTTTTTCATCAAGATTTGTAAACATGAAAGGTGAATTTCTAATCAGCACACACACACAAGCACCAAAATCCAAAACCCAAACCTAACTCTGTGTGAAATTCTTCTGTTCTTCTCCTGAAAATTACTTGCGTAAGAATGATGTCAAGAACATAGCTCTCCAGCAAGAATGAAAATAGCACAGGACCAACAAACACAGAAATATGCATATTTTTTGTTGTGATGGTGTTTGTTGTTGTTGTTGTTGTTGTTTTCTTTCTTTCATCATGATAACATTCCGTCTTTTTATTCCCTGTGTCCAGCCAGTTGTTTAGCCATACAAGCAGCTTTCTGGTAAAAATTATATTTTTCTATGGTGTCATTCAGTCATATGAGGTAAATTTGCAATATATTGGATACATCTTTGGACTTCATCATAAAAGAATTCTATAATTTTCTATTCCTTCTAAAGACAGTAGGAAAGCTCCCATGGCTGTCCAAAGGGACATGCCTTTTGCTCTCATGCTGAACTCTCACTGGATTAATGCAATGGGAGCTTTGTGTTCAATGTGTTGTAGAATCAAATCTATTTTTTTTTATTCAAATGGAAACATATAATACAATCACCCCTTTCCATGAGTATTGAGCAGCAATATAAATCAGAGACTTCTGAATCAAATAATTCATGTACTTTTCTCTTTGTAGACTGAAATAAATGAACATGAGGTCTAATGGTTCACTAAGGTGTTGTGATTTGAGAATAATTTATTATGTAACAGAGTAGCCAGTCAAACAACGTTAATTGTTGAATTGTTAAAAGCTGAAATGTTTAAATCTAAATCATTTAGAAGTTACGTGATAGATATTAAACACTTCTGAGAAGGAAAAATGCTATAGGCAAGTGTTCTTAATAAGTCTAGTTTGGTTAATTATTGCCTGAAGCATTTCTGAACTAATTACTTACCACCAAAGCAGGGGGCTCCATCTTTTCAGCATACAAGTGCCAGATATTGATTCTATTTAATTGACAGGGTATGGAACTAGACAGACCACACAGAGATGAAGGTTAAGCCTTCATAGAAAGTGATAGCCAGGTCCTACAGTGTCTCACACTGCATCAATGTGAAAGGGAGACCCAGACCCTGAAAATCTACCCTTTCGAGGAAGAGCATTATTTGTCTCTGTCATCTGCCCTTTATGGTTCATTTAACATCTCAAATACCTTGTGTAAATTAACAGTGCTTACTAGTTGCACAACTCCCAAGTCAAAGATAGCTTTCAGTTCAACTCAAGAACTGGAGTATTTTATCATTTACTTTATGAGATTTACTTTGCTCAACAAATAATAAACAATGAATTATGTTGTTTTACTCTTTTACTGTAGACAGGTTAAAAATCAGTGTAAGATACCTTTTATTTTCTGCATACTTACCCCTCAACTTTTTAAAAGGGAATAAGTAAGTATATTGAAAAAATATTATTGATGGAAATCTTGACATTGACTCTCAGCAGAATCTGGGACTTTACCAAAGGTCTTTAGAAATTTTGTGTCTGAGTGGCTGGATTCTTCTTCTTATTATTTATTATTGACATAATTTGAGATGTTTGAAATATTTCAAGTGCCAGTGTAATTCAAAGAATCTTGAACATTATTATATCTGATTTCATACCACATTTAATGTGCAGACAGACTTTTGCCAATTACTAGAGCTCTTCTAGCTTACTGAAATATAACAATAAGAAAAAAAAAAAAAAAACAATAATAAATGTAGCATGGCTTCTTAATGCATGCTGTTAGTGCTAGCTCTGCTCTTTTAGACTTTAAAAAAGTGGTGGCTTTTTTGTTTGCTTGCTTGTTTGTTTGTTGTTTTTGTTTTTATCTTCCATGTTGATTAACTGCTGATTAATCTTTTTCTCTTTCAGGTTCTTTAACTTTTGCTCTTTTCCCAACTACCAGTTTCCAAGTCTTCTTTCTTGCTTCTTTGCCCCTCTCTTATCAAAGCTCAAGTACACCTACAGGAATCAAACTGAAATACCCTTTCTGGGAGCAAAGGCTCTATAGGTTTTCCCTGCAGTTAACCTTGGGAGATGTCTTGGTTCTTAGGTGGGATAAATTACTCCCGAAGTTTGCTATCTCTAATTTGTTTTCTTCTGTAAAGGCAACCTAGAGTGACTGATGCTTCTAGCGTAGCAGGCTATCTCAAGTTAAGTGGATTGAATCTAGACCTCATTCACCTCATTATTTTTTCCCCAGTTGTTTCAGTATAATAACATTATAACCTTTGCTTGTCAGGTACATGTACGTTCATTTTTTTTTTTTTTCTTGTTCACTTTCCATTACCTTCATTCACCTATGTTTGTTTAGAACAAACTGACCGCAGAAACTCTTAGCTGCCCACCCAAATTAGGCATCACCCCACTAAACTGAGGTATCCTTGGACCCTACGTAGGAGAAAGATCCAGAGAACATCCAGAGAACAATCCAGAGATCACAAGTAAATTGAATTCCCTCTTATACTGTCTGCATTTCTTCACTGGTTGCATAAATAAATACTAGAGTGCTTGTGATTAAGCAGTCTATTTGTCTATTGTGTTAAGCAGTCTATTTTGGTGTGATAAATTCCCACACAACCTGTAACACCTGGTCTGTATTAAAATGGAAAATGTTGTGAAGAAAATATATCCCTTCCCCATCATCAAAGTTTTTACTCTCTTTGTGCTAAATATAGAGTTAAGATATTTTGACCTAAAGTGTATGTTTGCGTAAGCAGAAGTGTAAATATCTCTGTAAACTGAAATCATAGCATCTTAGAAAATGGTGAGTCTCCTTACTGGAAAACAATAGAGTCTTTTAAATTTGCTTCACTTCTTCCTGAAGACTAAATTAGAAACAATAATGTGGCTGTTAAGCATTTATTGGCTTATGGGAATGTTCACTGTTCTTAGGTAGCTATTGGTACCATGACAAAATAGACCTCTGAGGCTCCTATTTGGTCTATAAATAGTAAGAATTTCTTTTTAAGAAGTTGAATTCAATGAAAGTCCATGGTTTTTTAAAGCTATTCAAGCCTGTTGATTTTCATTCTCTCTCAGTTAGGTATCTTCTATATTCACTTACAATACCAGGATTAAGAATTCGACATGCTCTGTTACAAAGTGGTCATATAATTGCAAAGAGATTGTTCTCATACAAAGGATTATTCATATACCACTGAAATAAAGGTGTTTTCTATGGCTCTCAACTAATAAAAACTCTTCAAATAACCTTGTGAATTTCAGTAAGGAATTGACGGATCAAGTAGACAACAGCTTTGGAAAAGGACTCACATTATGAGTAAATGCAAACTAGAGTAGATGGATAATGAACTATGATCCCAAAATCTAATATGCAGGTATTATTGAGAAAATTGGCTTACATTTTTTGTTTAGTTTAAAAGAATATGTCAGTGTTTGTTTCTTTGACTGTTCATTTAGGGTAAGAAGCTCAAGCAGTAGCCAGATACCTTCTTAACAAAATGTTTTGTCGTAGTTTGTGAATTGAAGTGCACAATGATGATTCAAACTGCAGCACAAAATATCCCAAACCTACCAAGTATATCTCATTATTTTATTGGAAATATTATTTTCTGTAATTTAGTACTGCATAGCTTGCAAAGTGCATGGGTTTGGCTATCAGTTGTCATGCTGACTTGCTGCATGGGCAATCAAACCAGCTTTCAATTTAGAATCAAGAGTAGCTGATTGTGAACAACAAAATATCATACAATAGTAGCAGTTATTCTGAAAATAATTAAGCAAAAATAAATGAAAGTGAGAAAACTTGGAGTTGCTCACAAGCAGTTTGGGAGCAGGAAAGAAAATAACATCCAAATTAATTATCAGTCACAAATATTCTAAATTGGGGTGTTTCAAGGCATAAACAAATCCTTTGACCTCAAGAGTCTGTTGTTTTTCCCTGATATTTTATTATGCATATCCACAAATGATTTTAAAATTTTTGTTATGGGATTTTTCTCCTCAGAGACTTCCTGTTTAATTATTTTTCCAGCAGTTCTTTCATCACCTAAGCCTTTCTTCTTTCTTTTCTTTCTTCTTTTTCCTTTATTTCTTCCTTTTCTTTCTTCCTTTCTTCCCTTTTTTCTCTTCCTTGTTTTTTTTTTTTTTTTTTTTTTTTTTTTCCTTTCCTTTGGTCTAAAACATGAAGGCTCTTTGAACAATATAAATCTGGCTGCACCATCTTTCAAAGCTGCCTCCCTAATAATATCCAATAATTCCAAAGTCTTTCCATTATTCAAAATATGCAAAATATGTTTAACTATTATGTGGAACAGTTTTGGAAATTTTTAGGAAAAATTTGGAAAATTATTAGGTTAAAAAGTCACTATACAATTGATGATCAACACTGCTTGAAATTATAGATAGTCAAACTGACAATTGAAAACTTTTTTTTTTTTATCTTATATTTTTAATATTTCTTGTCTCATCTATTTAGTAGATTCTGTAGTTTCAACTTAATAGCACAATCATGTTGATTTGTGTCAATAGTAAACATTAGTAAATATGACACATAAATAGCAAATATTCCTCTAAAAATAAATTAAAAATACAGTTCTAGCCTCTTGATAAGCCTCTCCGTGCACAAACTAGGAAAGCAGTAATTTCTTCTTTTAACACTAGGTGGAGTTAGATTAACTCCTGAAGTTAGTTCCCAGGAGTTTTACACATTTTCTGGTCTTGAAGGGTTTTTTTTTACACACATAGTACGATTTAATTACAGCTATTATTATTATTGTTGTTATTTTCTTTGTAAGCTTATATGATTTAAAGACAAAGAGGTAATGTCTTTCTAACTTTCATCAATATTTAGGAGATTTTTGCCAAGCCACTTGGAAATAAACGGGGAAGGTAAATATTATTCAGCCAGTGAATACATCCTCTATGTGAAGCTGCCTCTTTGAAACATTTTCTTAAAAATCTGTACGTATAATGGTGACTTTCAAACATGGGTAAGCTTGAATTCTTAACAGCAATCAGGGAAATATCTTGTCTTTTTTTTTTTTTTTTTTTTTTTTTTTTCAATTTAAATTGATTAATAACATTAAATAATGTTAAAAGCTGATGATCTAAAAGATATGAAGAACTTGAAATATTCCTGCTCACTGCTGTGTGACTTGGTATGCAAATAATTTATCTCACTTCCTCTGTGCTAATTTCAGTTCTCCTTTGAGACACTTTTTTTCCAACTGGGAAGTACACAAAAGATTTATTTGGAAAAAGGGGCATGGAATTTTCATATTTATTTATTTATTTTTATCTTTTTTTAGTATTGTTCTGTGTGGTGGGTTGACTTTGGCTGACTGCCAGACACCCACCCATCTTCTCTCTCACTCCTCCTTCTCAACAGGACAGGAGAGGAAAATATTATGAAAAAGATTGAGACAGGGAGATCCCTCATGAACTATTGCCATTTGTGAAACAGATTTGACTTGGGGAAAAGTAATTTATTTTATTGCCAATTAAAATAGATTTGGATAGTGAGAAAAAGAGAAAAACTAAAGCAACACCTTTCTTTTTCTGCAACTCAACTTAATTCCTTTGCTCCTCATGGCTCTACCTTCTTCACCTTGCTCAGATCATCACAGGGAGGGGTGGTGGGGTCTATATATAGCAGTTCCTCTCTGCAGCTCCCAATGCAAGGAAATAAAACCGCAGGCATGACTGTGAGAGAAATCAGTATACAAGGAGGTGTGGTGGGGCTAGGGTCTGTATACAGCAGTTCCTCTCTGCAGCTCCCAATGAACTGAAATAAAACCACAGGCCTGACTGTGAGAGAAATGCAGGGAAAGCAGGCGATCAGGCCCAGTCAGCAAGGCTTTATGAAAGGCAGGTCCTGCCTGACGAACCTGATCTCCTTCTATGACAGAGTGACGCGCTGGGTGGATGAGGGAAAGGTTGTGGATGTGGTCTACCTTGACTTCAGCAAGGCTTTTGACACCGTCTCCCACAGCATTCTCCTCAAGAGACTGGCTGCTCTTGGCTTGGACTGGCGCACGCTTCGTTGGGTTAGAAACTGGCTGGATAGCCGGGCCCAAAGAGTCGTGGTGAATGGAGCCAAGTCCAGTTGGAGGCCAGTCACTAGTGGCGTCCCCCAGGGCTCGGTGCTGGGGCCGGTCCTCTTTAATATCTTCATCGATGATCTGGACAAGGGCATCGAGTGCACCCTCAGTAAGTTTGCAGATGACACCAAGTTAGGTGCGTGTGTCGATCTGCTTGAGGGTAGGAAAGCTCTGCAGGAGGATCTGGATAGGCTGCACCGATGGGCTGAGGTCAACTGTATGAAGTTCAACAAGGCCAAGTGCCGGGTCCTGCACCTGGGGCGCAATAACCCCAAGCAGAGTTACAGGCTGGGAGATGAGTGGTTGGAGAGCTGCCAGGCAGAGAAGGACCTGGGAGTGATGGTGGATAGTTGGCTGAATATGAGCCAGCAGTGTGCTCAGGTGGCCAAGAAGGCCAACGGCATCCTGGCTTGTATCAGGAACAGTGTGACCAGCAGGGCCAGGGAGGTGATCGTCCCCCTGTACTCAGCTCTGGTGAAGCCGCATGTTGAGTACTGTGTTCAGTTTTGGGCCCCTCGCTACAAGAAGGACATCGAGGTGCTCGAGCGAGTCCAGAGAAGGGCGACGAAGCTGGTGAGGGGCCTGGAGAACAAGTCCTACGAGGAGCGGCTGAGGGAGCTGGGCTTGTTTAGCCTGGAGAAGAGGAGGCTCAGGGGTGACCTTATCGCTCTCTATAGGTACCTCAAGGGAGGCTGTAGAGAGGTGGGGGTTGGTTTGTTCTCCCACGTGCCTGGTGACAGGACGAGGGGGAATGGGCTTAAGTTGAGCCAGGGGAGTTTTAGGTTAGATGTTAGGAAGAACTTCTTCACTGAAAGGGTTGTGAGGCACTGGAACAGGCTGCCCAGGGAAGTGGTGGAGTCACCATCCCTGGAAGTCTTCAAAAGACGTTTAGATGTAGAGCTTAGGGAAATGGTTTAGTGGGGACTGTTAGCGTTAGGTCAGAGGTTGGACTCGATGACCTTGAGGTCTCTTCCAACCTAGAAAATTCTGTGATTCTGTGAAATCAGTAGCTGGTACACAGTGGATCTTTTCTGTCTTTATTTAGGGAGTCAAATCCACAGGCTAGATTGGAAAATGGCATTTCTTCAGGAAAATTCATAAAATTCTTCAAAATTCATATGTGTATCAGTTCTACATCACTTCCCTCTGCAGTTAAGTATATATATATCACATGGCAATGCAGCAAGTGATTCAACATATACATGGTATTTGCCCCACTGAAATCTCCTTAAGGTGTTTCTGTGAAAGATATGTTTTCTTTTGTAAAGTTGTTTATATCTATATGCACTGCTGTGAGCAAACTCAGGTCAAAGACAGTTTCATTGTTTTGTGAGGAAAAAAAAAAATATATATATATATATTGAAATTTGAAATGGCTTTTAGTTTCTATGAATTTCATTCAATCTTCGAGAGCATCTCCAAGAAAAGGAAGGACATATCAGAATGGTGCAGTGTTAAAGGCCCCCTGATTTAACTTTGAGCTATCTCATGTATTTTCATGTGTGAGTATAGCTCCATGAAAAGATATCTGCTTAGGTCTTGAAACTAGTATATCCACATTAAACTACTACTGTGGAAAACTAAAGGATGAATGAATTCTCACCTATACTCACAGATGGGAGACATGAAAAGAAAGGAAAAGAAAACATCCTTACGTCCCTCATACAATTTGACAAGGGACAAATGACAAATGTGGACTAAAAATGTTAGACTCTAGAAGGAAAGTGAACTCACATTTTTATTGTAAATATTTTGGGGAATAAGAATGTTTTGCTACTTGTTTTAAAACAGGTAATAAAAAAATAGCAAAATAAATAGATAAAAAATATAATAAAAAGATTTGTGTCTTTGTAATTATGTGCACCTCCATGACACAGAACCTTCGTTAACAGTCTCTTGCACTGTGTACTCAACAGTGCAGTGCATATGTGTGTAATCAGCTGTATGGAGCAATAAAAGTGAATTCTTAAACCGTGAACTCCTGAGATGTCTGGAACATGATGTGAAACTCGATAATTGGCTGTGCAAACATGCCTTCTTGCACACACATGGCTCGTTTCACCTGGATAAAGGAGTTAACATTATAGTTGGCCTTATCAACACATTTTCTAAGAGCTGATGGGCTCGAATTAATGCTTGGTATAAACTGGATGAGCTTCAGAGGTATTCTAATTTGCAGTGTGAAGCAGTACCTTTCAAACTGCTGATCTTAAAGCTTGGATTGTTGGAGTAGATTATGAAATGTTCTTTAGCAGGTGCCTTAAAAACCAATGTCAGAGTTGTTAAAAGGAGTCTTTGAATTGAAGCAATGCCTGAGGTGCATGAAATATTATAAATATTACCTAGACATAATGAAACAATGATCCAAATCCATCATCAGTACCACAGTCTTTTCCAGTAGTGTGGTGAAAAAAATAAATAAATTACTAAGGCAAATTTTGATTTCCAGTTATGCAGTCATTACAATCTATATCTTATAGAATTCAAAGATGTGAATAATATTGAAAATGCATTGTACTGTATATAGAGTTAATAGACTTATACAGAAAACTTAATTATTATCTATTTGAAGTTGTATATATATCCAAACAAATTGTATTAGTACCCTACTATTTTGGTGTTCTGTAAACAGTAAATATATCACAGAATCACAGAACTGGAGGGGTTGGAATGGGACCTCAAGAGATCATCAAGTCCAACCCCCCTGCCTAGAGCAGGTTGCCCATGTAGGGTTTCAGATGGGCCTTGAATATCTCCAGAGAAGGAGACTCCACAGCCTCCCTGGGCAGCCTGCTCCAGTGCTTCATCACCCTGACTGTGAAGAATTTCTTTCGCATGTTGGTGTGGAACTTCCTGTGATACATTTTGTGACCATTGCCCCTTGTCCTGTCCCCACAAACCACTGAAAAGAGGTTAACCATTTCCCTCTGTCTCCCACACATAAAGTATTTGTAAACATTTATAAGGTCCCTTCTCAGTCTTTCTTTTTCAAGGTTGAACAGACCCAGATCTCTCAGCCTTTCCTCATAGGGGAGATGCTCCAGGACCCATGTCATCTTTGTGGCCCTCCACTGGACTCTTTCCAGGAGATCCATGTCTTTTTTGTACCAGGTAGACCAGAACTGGACACAGTACTCCAGGTAAGGCCTGATCAGGGCAGAGTAGGATCATCTCCTTTGACCTGCTGGCCATGCTCCTTCTAATGCACTCAGGATCCCATTGGTCTTGTTGGCCACGAGGGCACACTGCTGGCTCATGGTCAGCCTGTCATTCACCAGGACCCCCAGGTCCTTCTCCACAGAGCTCCTCTCCAGCAGGTGATCCCCCAATATATACTGACACATGAGGTTGTTCTTTCCCAGGTGAAATATATACATATGCTCTCAATTCTTTCATCATTAAATATATATAAAAAGATGTGAGACATCTTGCAACACATGACAGAATCACAGAATTTCACAGAATCACAGAATTTCTAGGTTGGAAGAGACCTCAAGATCATCGAGTCCAACCTCTGACCTAACACTAACAATCCCCACTAAACCATATCCCTAAGCTCTACATCTAAACGTCTTTTAAAGACTTCCAGGGATGTTGACTTCACCACTTCCCTGGGCAGCCCGTTCCAATGTCTAACAACCTTTTTGGTAAAGAAGTTCTTCATAACATCTAACCTAAAACTCTCCTGGATCAACTTAAACCCATTCCCCCTCATCCTGTCACCAGGCACGTGGGAGAACAGACCAACCCCCACCTCTCTACAGCCTCCTTTAAGGTACATGTAGAGAGCAATAAGGTCACCCCTGAGCCTCCTCTTCTCCAGGATGAACAAACCCAGCTCCTTCAGGCACTCCTCATAGGACTTGTTCTCCAGGCCCCTCACCAGCTTCGTCGCCCTTCTCTGGACTCGCTCGAGCACCTCAATGTCCTTCTTGTAGCGAGGGGCCCAAAACTGAACACAGTACTCAACATGCGGCTTCACCAGAGCTGAGTACAGGGGGACGATCACTTCCCTAGCCCTGCTGGCCACACTGTTTCTTCAAGCCAGGATGCTGTTGGCCTTCTTGGCCACCTGAGCACACTGCTGGCTCATATTCAGCCAACTATCAACCATCACTCTCAGGTCCTTCTCTGCCTGGCAGCTCTCCAACCACTCATCTCCCAGCCTGTAACTCTGCTTGGGGTTGTTGCGCCCCAGGTGCAGGACCCGGCACTTGGCCTTGTTGAACTTCATACAGTTGACCTCAGCCCATCGGTGCAGCCTATCCAGATCCTCCTGCAGAGCCTTCCTACCCTCAAGCAGATCGACACACGCACCTAACTTGGTGTCATCTGCAAACTTACTGAGGGTGCACTCAATGCCCTTGTCCAGATCATCGATGAAGATATTAAAGAGGACCGGCCCCAGCACTGAGCCCTGGGGAACGCCACTAGTGACTGGCCTCCAACTGGATTTGACTCCATTCACCATGACTCTTTGGGCCCGGCTATCTAGCCAGTTTCTAACCCAACGAAGCATACGCCAGTCCAAGCCAAAAGCAGCCAGTTTCTTGAGGAGAATGCTGTGGGAAACGGTGTCAAAAGCCTTGCTGAAGTCAAGGTAGACCACATCCACAGCCTTTCTCTCATCCACCAAGTGCGTCATTTTGTCATAGAAGCAGATCAGGTTCGTCAAGCAGGACCTGCCTTTCATAAACCCATGCTGACTGGGCCTGATCGCCTGCTTGCCCTGCAAGTTCCGCGTGATGACTCTCAAGATAATCTGCTCCATGAGCTTCCCTGGCACTTTACAGATTTGATGTTTGAATCCCAGTTGGTATATGTAACAGGAAGATTTATAAATATCAGGTATGTGAACATAACACAAAATCTATCAACACTGGCTTAGATCTATTTGATATTAATAGGAATCCCACATTGTAATAAAGAAATAGTATTTTCTAATAATTATACATGCTTCTCAACTATCTGCTACAAAGTGGAGGAGGGCTTTATATAATCTTTACATTGCAACCTCTCATTACAATGAAGCTTTCATGTTTCACCAATTTTGTTCTGTGGTGCTTTTTCTCATTTCATTTGCTTCTTACACTTTACCATGTTCTTCTGTCACAGCTTAAAAACTTTCATTGAATCCAATGTCTTGCACCTTCACATCATCATTCTCAGTACAAACCACTGCTCTTTTACTGCTGATTCTTTGTCTACTTTGTCCTTGGTACAACCTCTCTTGTTTGATCTTTATAATCAAAGTTTACAGAGCTGTTAAAAGGTAATAGAAACATTATATTCTACCAGTCCCATAAATAAATTTAGTTTTATTTTAGGATATTGTGAGGAATAAAGGCATTTATTTGGCTGTTAACTCAAACTCACTAATGACTACTGATTGAACTGTCATTACAAATGCTTGGTGCATACTATCCATGCACAATCTTATAGGTGAGCGTGGTTCTCCCAAATACAAAAGAATGGATGTCTGCATTGCAGCCCCTAATTTCTTTCTGATTATCCTGGTTATCATCCTGGTGGCCGATAGTGCAATGACTGATAGATCTGTAGTGGCTCTTCTACAGTCTTTCATTAAGAAATTGTTCTGTACCTATGAACAAATGATAAAAGCCTATAGCACTGGACTGTGTGCTTCAATGTAATAAATATGCAATTACTTACAGAAAGTGAAGTATCTTGCAGAAGACAAGTTTTTGTTTGCTTGTTTGTTTCATATTGTTTAACTCATAGCCTTATGTTTAGGGAACTCACTTGGGTTTATGGTGCATGGGCTTGCTTTTAGGTAATCCAGATCTCTGATCACAGAATCACAGAATTTCTAGGTTGGAAGAGACCTCAAGATCATCGAGTCCAACCTCTGACCTAACACTAACAGTCCCCACTAAACCATATCCCTAAGCTCTACATCTAAACGTCTTTTAAAGACTTCCAGGGATGGTGACTCCACCACTTCCCTGGACAGCCTGTTCCAATGTCTAACAACCCTTTCGGTAAAGAAGTTCTTTCTAACATCCAGCCTAAAACTCCCCTGGAGCAACTTAAGCCCATTCCCCCTCGTCCTGTCACCAGGCACATGGGAGAACAGATGTCTGATGTGTGCTGTGTATCCTAACAGTCAGATTGCCTTCATGCAATCTCTGTTATTTGGCTTGCTATTTATAGGCCGTAGTTTATTTTTGTTTGTTTTGTTTTATTTTTAATTTTTTATCTAAGTGGTTCACTAATTCACTTTGGTGTCCAACTTGAGGGGTATGTTACTAAAAACAAGTAAGGGGCATTTGGCCTTAGGCTTGCACTTGTATAATTAAAGACCTAGCAGACTAAAGAATTAATTAAAATAGTTAGAACTGTGTATGCATTTCTTGCTGTCTTTCTCTATATAGAAAGTTTTTTTTCCTTTTTTTTTCTTTCCTTTTTTTTTTCTTTTTTCTTTTTTTTTTTTTCTTTCTATAATTAGCTAATACCAACTTACTTTTTGATTAGCTTTGAATAGAAATCACTTGACTATGATTGATGAACAGCAGGGAATAACAGCTTTTTTTTTTTCTTGCAGAATCAAGGCACTAGAATTACAAAACTAAATTTAACAATGAAAAGTAATAAAACCAAGGATTCATAATGAAACTGATGAAAGTAAGTAGTTTGTGAATTTAGCCAAATGAAGGGAAGGAATAAACTAAAGAAACCTAAAGTGTGATGAAGAAAATGAATGCGAATAAGAAGGGAAATAGTTACACTGCAAACTAAAGGGATAGGAAATAGAAATAAAATACAGAAATCCACCCCCAAATCAGTGCTTTGTCAGAGAAGAAATATTCTGCCTTAATTAGAATTTCAACAGAGCCTACCTCTTTGTCTTTTGGTCAGCCTTGTGCACAACTATCTCAGCAACATCTCAGCAAGTATGCAAGTATATTCAGAGTTCATAAAATCTACATCAGTGATGCTTTATGCTTTTCTGTGTTATTTGTTTAAAAGCTTCAAGATTTATTAAATTCAAGTTATTTTCAGGGGTTTTGGTATATTTTTTTTCTGCTTTGAGTTCTTTTACCTCACTCTAGCACTTCAAAGTTAACCATTTCTGTGGCTAATTAAGAAGGAAGTTGAGACTGTTGTGGTTTAATGAGGCAGACAGCTCAGCATAGAATAACCACAGAGCTGTTTGCTCAACCCACCCTCCCAGAGGGATGGGGGAGAGAATAGGGAGAAAAACAAAAGTAAAAGCTTGTGAGCCAGGCACCCTTTATTTATTATTCAGCATGATGACACATAGTATGAAATATCCCTTTGGCCACTTTGGGTCAGCCATCCTGGTTTTGTTCCCTCTTCTTGTGCACCCCCAGCCTCCTCACTGGCAGGACAGTATGGGAAAAGTCCTTGGCTTAGTGTAAGCACTGCTCTGCAACAACTAAAACATCAGAATCTTATCAACATTATTTTCATCCTAAATCCAAAACACAGCACCATACCAGCTACCTGAAGAAAAAATAACTCTATCATAGCCAAAACCAGGACAGTGATGCTTATGTTCTTATTTTTTAAGAGACTATATTGGATTAAACTCAAAATATTTTAAAGGGCTTTGGTATTTTTTTCTGCTTTGTGTTCTTTGACCTCTCTCTAGCACTTCAAAGTTTAACAATTTCTGTGGCTAATCAAAAAAGATGTTGAGATATACATTGCCTTAATACATGATGATGATTGATTATAATTCATAACAGTGTGACCAGCAGGGCTAGGGAGGTGATCGTCCCCCTGTACTCAGCTCTGGTGAGGCCGCACCTCGAGTACTGTGTTCAGTTTTGGGCCCCTCGCTACAAGAAGGACATGGAGGTGCTTGAGCGGGTACAGAGAAGGGCAACGAAGCTGGTGAGGGGCCTGGAGAACAAGTCCTACGAGGAGCGGCTGAGGGAGCTGGGCTTGTTTAGCCTGGAGAAGAGGAGGCTCAGGGGTGACCTTATCGCTCTCTATGGGTACCTCAAGGGAGGCTGTAGCGAGGTGGGGGTTGGCCTTTTCTCCCACGTGCCTGGTTACAGGACGAGGGGGAATGGGCTTAAGTTGAGCCAGGGGAGTTTTAGATGTTAGGAAGAACTTCTTCACTGAAAGGGTTGTGAGGCACTGGAACAGGCTGCCCAGGGAAGTGGTGGAGTCACCATCCCTGGAAGTCTTCAAAAGACGTTTAGATGTAGAGCTTAGGGAAATGGTTTAGTGGGGACTGTTAGTGTTAGGTCAGAGGTTGGACTCGATGATCTTGAGGTCTCTTCCAACCTAGAAAATTCTGTGATTCTGTGATTAACAGAACAAGGACAATAGGATGCTTCTTCTAAATTTAAAAAATATTGAACTGAAGAAAGTATCTTTCTAAGGCTATATATTCTCTTTCTTAGACAAATAGACATGTAGATTGCATCCAGAGTCAATGACAGGGAAAGTGTTAGAAAATGTTTAATTTCATCTTAAAATAACTGCACAATGAATCAGGAGATGTCTAGTCCTCTCTTCTTTGTGGATAATTGTGAAGTTGAGATTACATGACTGATTTGTAGATGGATAATGACTGAAAGACTGAAACTAGCTAAACCAACCTGAATGACTCTTGCAGGGCTTGGACAGCTTATATGGTTAAAATGACTGAATTTCAGAAAGCAGAAGTTAGGTGATATGAACCTTTGTATTTCAGTTCTCCATTTTCCCTATCTCACAGGCATTTGAAATAACGTTATTAAAATAATCACATAGTGAATTAGGACATATATCACGATGAAAAATAATAAACTATAAAACTTTTAATACAGTGAAAGTAAACTTCAGAGCACTTGGCTATTGTGTATATTTATGGTCTTTCAAGTCTTCTGACTTGACAAGAGAATCAGTGGAATGGAGACCTTCTTCTCCCTGTATCTGCGTACAAGACATGGAGCAGCTGATCTCCTGGTCCTCACTAGGAACCAGCTCAAAATTGCTCCCTTTTTATTTATTTATTTATTTATTTATTTATTTATTTATTTATTTGTGCTTTCAACTTTCTTTTCCATTAAAATCAAGATTTTGGATGTGAAATAAGATGGGAAGGCTAAAATCTTGCCTTGATATTGCATTGGGATACAATTCAAACATGGACACAAAACCAAGAACCTTTAATGTTTTTGTCATTGTTGTTGTTTTTAAACAAGTTTCTTTGCTCAATAAATTCAAATTCTGTGATTGATTTCAGTAAACCCCCTTGATCACCAAGATTGCTTTTATGACTGAGGCTTTATTTAGCCCCAGTTGGGTCTCTGATGTATTATTTTAGAAAAGTAATGCTCAAATGGTGCTATAAATTTTATACAAATGACAAGGTAATTAAATAAAAGTAGATTATTTTTGTTGTACTAAGTTCTGGAGAAGATTCTACTTTCTTTTTTTTTTTTTTTTTTGTTGCATGCCACTTGCTCTTCATACTTGAAGTATGAGTTTGAGTTTTCAGGGCCCTGCAATCACAGGTGAAGTATAGAACGCTGCACAGAATGGCCTCACCAAAATTACCGAGTCCTGATGACCATTCACCTTTAACCACTTGGGCCAACTGTTCCTTTACGTTCCAACAACCAGATACTTCATCAGTCTCTGTGACCTAGTTCTCCAGTAATTGTTTCCAGTCAGTGTTTGCTGCTAGTCATTCCAAGTAACCATGTTATGTTTGCTTTATGGCTGGCTGATCTGTTAGCAATGTTTTTGCTCTGCCATAGCTTTAGGCCATTATTTACTGTGTGGATCTTTTTATTTACTGTGTGGATCTTTGGAACAAAATATAGATAGATAGATAGATAAGCAAAATCCAGTTGTTACCCTTATAACAACATACAAGTGTCTTGATCATTCTTCCTTATCTTTTCATAAACACTCACAATTTCCCCCAACATTTAGCTGTTTTCACATAAATGTACACAAAATATTACCAAAGTACATTTAAAGGTCAATCTATTCCAGCACCCACTCTGTTAAACCCTTAAGTGCAATATATTGTAATATGTACTTTATGTTAGCACGGTATTACTATATTTATATTTGTGAAATACCACGATAAATGCTGCAAAGGAACAAAGAGTATTATGCACCCAAAAATGGTAGGAGCTGTTGCCAAGAAAACAGCAGATGTTCATTCAGTTGACAGTGAGAAAAATATATTCAACATTTAGAGAACTTACTTCAGAGAGTTTATGAAATTTTACTCTAGATTTTGGAAACAATGTGAACTGAAAGACAGGAGACCCATTCTATTTTTGATTTTGTTGTGACTTTCTGTGTGGTCTTTAAGCAGTTGTTTCACCTTTCTGTCTCTCCATTTCTCCTTTCATCCTTTGTCTTTACAATTTAAGGTCTTTGAATGACTCTATATTACACTTCTTTAGCACTCACAATGAAACCAATGCAATATAAATAATAATTGTAATGAGGCCAATTTTAACTGTCCTCAACAGACAAATGAAAGAAAATTCCTAATTTCCTGTAATTTCAGAAAAATTACTTGTTATTAATGCTCTTGTGAACACAACAGGAGGAACTGGAGATCTATCAGGCTCATGTTCTGTAAACTTTTTGGCTGGTTTTCATGAAATCAACTCACAGCCGAGCTGGAGTCCAACCAACCAACAGAAAAGACAGGCTTTTAATCAGGCTTCTTTAAAATGGGACACATCCATTTGATAAATGAACTAATTAAGCAAATGAATAAGTATAACCTACTACTGTGAATGACATTTATAACTATGAAAAAGCTTCAGCTTCGTATTAACAATTCTGGAAACCCAGAGAATAGGACAGAAAAAAATGCAAGTTCAATTCATGAAGCACATTTATGTAAATGGAGTTTTACCATGGCTAGTGGTCTAGTATAATGTATGCTGTGTGTGTATAAAGATGACAAGAGAGAAAGAAGACTGAAATAAGGTTATTCCACTCTGAGATTTTCTTAATATCAGCCATTTCACAGACTGCAGAATATAGCAGCGACTCATGCTCTCTCTGACAGTCCTGTTGTTAAAGCAAGTGGAATGCCACAATACCTGTATCCTCATCTTCCCTTGAATATCCCAAATCCATGTTTAATCTGTCTGGCACAAAAGCTTGCATGACACAGAAAAGATTAAGATAAAGAGAAAAAGAACTCAGACTCTGTTAAACGTGGCTTTATAATCTCAGCTGTAATTTTTCTCATTCATCTGAATAGACATTTCTAAGAATGATCTGACACCTTTGGAAACAATGAAAATCATCTCACTGATTTCAGGGAAATAACAGTGGTCTCCCTGAGGCTGTGTGATTGTTTGTCAATGTACTGCCTTGCCTATACAGAGCCCTTGAATTGGTGGGTTTTTGAATTCGTGGGTTTCTTTAAAACTGTGTTTGGCTGTTATGTTCAATGCAAGGTAGTGGTTAATGTTTTAACAAAAAATTGAAATTATGTTAATGAGTCACAGTCAAGAAAAGAAAAATCCTCAGAGCAGAAGATATTAATGAACATATAAAAATATTGTATATATTAGACAAGAATCATTAATTGGATAACTGAAATCATATGAAGAAGCAAGAGTTTGTGATTAAAACTGAAAAATGGAATTTGTATCATTGTGAAATAAATATTATATTCTGGTCAGGACTGTATAATTTTCATAATTTTCAGATTCTTATGTAATTCAAGGTGATTTTCATTTCAGTGTTACTTAGTGAGTTTTTTCTTTTTCTATTTTAACTGTTACCTTGTACTGATTTTTTGTTTTCTTTTCTTTTCTTTAAGACACAGTATCCATATTAATAAGCTGTGTGAATGTATCTGCTCCCAGGACCAGATTTTTTTCTTTTCTCTCTCTCTCTCTCTCTCTCCTTTTTTTTTTTTTTTTTATGAGAGTAAGAATCATCAGTGATTTATCAACTAAGAGCAGAAAATCTAGTTAGTGACAGCCTCTGAAATGAACTTGTTAAGAAATGGCCATCAAATAGAATATTGACCTAAAAAGAGAACAAGAAAAAAGTCAAAAAATATTCACATTTTACAGAATCACAGAATCACAGAATTTCTAGGTTGGAAGACACCTCAAGATAATCGAGTCCAACCTCTGACCTAACACTAACAGTTCTAGCTAGCTATGAAATCTTTTGCAAAGAACAGTTTTGTTCATTGTTGTTCATTGTACATTCTCTCTAAGAATGTGCTTATTTTGGTAAATGTGCACTGAGATACCAAGACCCTCCTACAGTGTGTAGGCAAATACTGTGAAAAGTGTTCTAACCATGCTTGTTTCTACAGCATGTGATCAAAATGAGTGCTCCTGAAGGTAGGAATTGATTTGTCTGAGCTTCTGAGGAATCACTGATAAATCTTGTTTGAAACAAAAAGGCTGCTGTTTTTCTGTGCTACATTCAAGCAGAAGGCTTACCATAATTGGGTGTCATAATAGTACAGATACAATATAACACTACAGTACTGTAGCTAATAAAAGGTAATTCCTCCCAGTTACCACAGCTTTGACATGTTTAATTACCCTTCCGTATGCTGTTTTGGATTTTTGGTGCATAGTTACTTTATAGAGGTTATTTCCATCATCCTTACTTAACTTTTCTACTCTCCATACATTGTCCCTCCTTGTCATCTGCCTCAGAACTGTGTTATGCTTTTCCTACCCACACACATATCCATGTAGCACTGCTTTAGGTGAAATACCAAACATCATGAAGTAAGAACCCAGGAGAAGTAAGAAAACAGGGTTTAGAAACTGCAAAAATTAATTACAGCAAACAATAACAAAAAGAGGGCAAAGATTAGTTCATTCTTCAGGAAAGAGTCTTTGGTTGCATGGATAATACAATATTAAGATTCACTTTTATGATATGTCAAAACTTTTACCATTGACTTTACTGTAAAATATCAGTAGAGCAGTAACCTGTGGAAACAATGGCAGCAAGTGGAGTTTGTTGTATGGTTGACAAATACAATTTTAAAGCAGGTTAAATTGACTGTAAAGGTGTTTTATGGGTTATTAGCTACACTGAATGCATGAATATGGGAAATGAAAAACAGTCCTGTTAAAATCACTTGCTATGTACTGAATAATAATGTCTTTCCGTGGTAACCCAGCAGAATGCTTTGTAAAGTAGTAACAAATTCATAAAGTACAACAGTGTAATAAACTGTTCTTAATTATGGTAGTTTGGAAAAATGTTAAGGAGTTGGAGTTGATGGAGTTATTAGTTTTTCAAACTGTAGGCTATTTCATTTATATATCCTGTATATTTTGCAGACCATTTATCAGCTGTACAATATGAATGTCCTCTTTAAGCCTATGATGTGAGCCTACACATATGATATGGCATAGACTATGCTACAGCTCATTCTGTAATACATATAAACTAGCTGAAAGTTTACATTTCATTCCTTATAAGAACTTGATTAGAGTGTATCTGTTGAGATTAAATGAGATTAAACTGTAAACACAAGTGACAGTTGTATGAATCTGTGTGATTATTCCTTATTCTTTAAAAATTAAAAAAAATTAAAATATATATATATTTTTTTTTCTCCAGGAATCCTTGTGCTCCATTGACCATAGAATTGAAAACACATTGCAAAGCTATTTTGTTGCCTAGTCCTCCTCTATTCCACTATTCCAGACTTTCTGTTTATTTCCTGGGAAATCTTCAATTGAAGAAAGAAAACAAACCTTCTGCGTTTGAGCAACAGATTTTCTTTTTTATCATTAGCTTCATTCCATATGTTCAACAGGCAATGAAATCAGGTTATGCTAACCTCCACTGTGGTACACTTACCTTTTTGCAAACTGCTACATACCATAGGACAGGGATAGGAAGTAAACATGATTTTCTCTGCTCGGTGCCTCTGTGTCCCCTTAATGCCCATGTCAGAGGCTGCATTAAGTTAAAGTGGGTAGTAGTGTAGAGAAATCAGAGTCGGAAATGATCAAAACGTCATGCGAGCTGAAAGCAATGCTCTTCTGGGAGAAAGAAGGGGAATATAAAATGTTAGGCAAAGTCGCTTAGAAATTTCAAGACTTCTGTGATACATTCAATAATATCGCAGGAGACAGGGACATTTTCTTTATAAGAAACAGGCTGACAGTTGAGACTATTAGCCATTCTGTTAGCCCTACATAATATAGCTAAATCATGTAAGTTGAACTGATAACAGATGGACCAACAGAGACAAATTATTTGTGATGTAGCTGATAACAAGGTCAAAGCTGAATTATTGTGAGAAATGAACTGTACTTTAAGAGAGCAGGGGATAGTTTGCAAGATTAGTGAAAACTTGACTTCCAAAATCAAAGCAGTGAGAGAAATGAAGTACATCTTGTTATGAAAATGCACTGATTCATAAAGCAAACTACAGGAATAAATGAATGACAGAGAACAGATTTGTTGGTTATAAATGTGATGCATTCACAGCACAATACAATTGTCCAGTGCCAGGGACATATTTTTATGGTAACAATTAAAGCCCTTTCCTGCAGATGTATGTCATTTCCTGGACAAACTCTAATGTACAAAAGTAAATTCTTTTTTTTTTTTTTGCTTTGTGCACCTACAGTGGGTGACAAAGCTGTGATGACTTCATTAGTGTTTGTGGATCTCAAATCAGACAAAGCTAATTGCTTATTAAGAACAAGTGACAGAAGAATAAATATTGGAGATGACTATAGCATGACTGCAGGGAAAACCTGGAAAAGATTATATTTATCTAATTTTAATATTTACTACTACCTCACTTCACATAGCAGAATCAATTAGTGATTCTATTCATTTGCAGTATATTCTATATTTTATAATTTACATTTCATAAGTGCTCTTTGGTATGGGAATTCACAACAGCCGCTGCTAGGATACTGACCTTTGACATTAATCTTTGTAACTTGTTTTATGCTAAGAAATCTTATGCTCTTTCTAGCTCTACTATATGGCACATTTTTGTTACTTCAATGATCTGTATAGGATAGACTTATAACAGACTCCAAAATGTAAGTTTTCTTCAGAGTAATAACTGGCTGTTCTGAAGCCTACCAATTTTACTCTATTCTATTCCTTTTTATTTATTTATTTTATTTTATTTTATTTTATTTTATTTTATTTTATTTTATTTTATTTTATTTTATTTTATTTTATTTTATTTTATTTTATTTTATTTTATTATTATTTTTATTGAGCCAACTCTGCTTTGTAGAGTGATTTTTACTCAGAGTATCCCAAAAACCTCACTCAAACCAATAATCATGTGTTGATAGGTGAAATTAGTTTCAGAATTCTAATGAAGCTCAGCAGCTGGGAGACAGACAGCTCATCTGAAGATTAAATGAGAAAAATTGCCACTTTTGCTGGTTCCTTTAGAAACTCATTTACATTCTGTCAGCTCCCATTAGGAATGAGAACTGCGAATATTGAGGGAAATATGCATGAATTCAGTGCTGAAATGGCCAATTGTGATCAGTTCCTTCTTGCTTACTAAGCTGCCAGAAGATTTTATGTAGCTATGCCTTCTGGAAACACTGGGTGATAATCTGCTTGCTTTCAACTGTCTCTTAACATTTTAAATTTAACATAAGCAAAGAACGAATACCCAGTATAACAAGGAGACCAGGGGATAACAATGTAATCCTAATGACTGGAATTAAAGTTCCTGGAGTCAAGTACATAATAAACTGTCCTAAGAGGTTAAAAAAAAAAAAAAAGAAAAAGAAAAAAAGAAAAAAAAGCACATGCATATGTATAAATTCACATTTTTATGTGACAGGAAGTGATGAATATAAACCAAGATTCAAATCAATATTGATTTACAAGTGTAGCATCTCATGTTCATTCTGTGGTTAAAATAGTAAGATAACTGGAGACTGGTGAAGTCACACTCACTTGATTTTCTTGCTTGTTTTTGAATCCAAGCACTGGTAAAGCTTCAGTGCTACCTTCTTATGTGACACTACCAACAGAAATGATTTAAATATTTTACTTCATTTTGTACCCCTCTTATATCAAAAAGGTACCTGACATGAATCACATCATTCTTCTTTTGAATTCTTTGTTACATCCCCGTATTTTTAAATAGTTGAGTTCTTATCATAACAATGACTTTTCATGAGTTGTGCTGACAGAGACAACAGTAGACTAGCAGGTTATATTATGCAGGTGTTACACATCTTTCCTCTGACTTTGGAAATACTTATATTGACCCCATATAGAGATGGTTGTGTCAATGAAATAAACGCACTTAGGATTTTAACCAAGGATGCAGAAGACAGTGCATAAGTAAATATAGAAAAAGTAATGACATTTTTGAACATGGGAAAGCACAATGCTGTGGTGTTGCAGATTTTTTTTCCCCAAGTTAGATTTCTCTAAAAAAAAAGATGTAGAGGATAAATAATAACAGAAAGACAATATAAAGTATTCAATAAATATTTTCCTCCTTCACCTGCAGGAGAATTTGAAGACAAATTCATAGTTTCAATGAAAAATCTGTATTTTCTATTTCTGCATTGATTAGAAAAACTTCTAAATAGAAAATATATATTGATCTTTAGATTTATAAGATTAAATAACTTATTCCTAACATTTCTTAAATAAAATAAATCTTCTTCTAAATGTTTTTTTTTTTTTTTTTTTTTTTTGGTTGGGTTTTTTGGTTGCTTGTTTGTTTTTAATAAAGTAGGTCATTGTAAAGTAGGTCATTGTGAATAATTTGGTAATTTGGCAATCTGAAAATCATACTAGCATCACTGGAATAGTACATA
>NC_140123.1:188922176-188987176 GCF_964035555.1 Netta rufina | reverse complement strand
CCCAGGTACCTTTCTGCTGAGCTGCTCTCCAGACACTCATCTCCCAGTTTGTACCTGTGTCTGCCATTACTCTGTTGCAGGTACAGAACATATCATTTTCCTTTGTTAAACTTTATGCTGCTGCTGATTGCCTAAAGCTCCAATCTATATAGAACCATCTTCAAGGCCTTTTGTCCCTCCAGAGTCAATAGCACGTCCCAGTTTCCTATCATCTTTGTAAGGATGCATTCCAGTTGCTGCATCCAGATCATCAGTAAAAAAAATGTTGAAATGAACTGTCCCTTGAACTGAGGCCTAGGGAACATCACTATTGAATGCTAGTCATTTTAGAAGACTGGTGATTAGTAGATCTTAATTTTTGAATGTCACTCCAAGTGATAGATAGTGAGTAATACATAAAGATATTTTTTTTCTTGTTTGCTTGTTTTTGATATCTATAATAGAGTGATTACTAAAGTAAGTAAGTAAATAAATAAATAATGTTGTATTGATTTTTCTCAAAGATTAGATTTATATACAGAACATGTACATAGATAAACATGATCCATTTGCATTGTTGGCATGTCTCATTTTTTCTCTGGCACTCATAAGTTAAGAAGCTTTCTTCATTAATTTCCATACAGGTCAATGACCTATATAACAGCTCTGTACTGTAAGCACTTTTATAGCCTATAAATTGCATTACTTATTAAAAATATTATCTCCACATAGTAAACTATCTGTTAATGAATAGTTGAGTGAGTAGTGAGTATAATGCATGATGAAAAATGAATAAAGATTTCATAAGGCAATTAAGCTGAGCATTACGTTTGCATTACTTTGTCATATTTGCATTACAAAAGAGTATTGTACAGTGAGAAAAGTTATATGAAGACAGATGTGTTATTACTGTGAAACTTAACAGCCTTCATAAGTAAGTTCTCTGTTCTGTTTATGCCATGCTGAAAAATAATTTGTTTTGAAGATATAACATTCAGTATGTCAAGAATAAATATTTGTATATGTATTACTTATTTACCAAAGAGACTAATAAGAATGTGAATACATATTGACCATTTGTACCAGATTACTGTTTTATGAGATTAAAAAAATGGGGCTGTCAACAATTCAAGCCTCTTCTGATATAATTGTGTTTTACATGAAATTATTGTAGCTGTTATTTAACATTTGTATTGAAGTATTGCCTGAAGAACAACCAGTTGCACTATAGTGTATAGAATAAAACTCCATGGTCACATGGAGTATGGAGTATTTATTTGGAAAGCAGTGTGATAGAGGAAGGAGGAAGAAGGACGAAGCTTAACGTGGGCTCTGCAGTAGAGAAACAGACTGATTTGAATCGTCAGGTAATCGCCGTGATACATATTAACTGTGTGCCATATTATCCTGAGCATAGTATTTTGTTGAAATTTAGGAACTTTGTAAAAATAACCTAATGGAAGCTTTGTAAGTTTTGTAAATTGGCCTGAAAATCTATGATGTGCTTTTTTGGGAAGAGGCTTGCTCAGGTACATGTAAATCACCTACACAATCCATCAGCAGCTTTGGCTTCTGAAGCATGCTAATTTGCAAGCAAGACTCTGCATGGTGCTGAGAGTCATGATATGGTGTTGAGCAAGCAAGACCCTGAAATTAATTCAATATAGGTTTGAATATGTTGCTTTGTGATCCATGCTAATGTATCTGCATGGTGTTGCACTTTTGTGCCCTGTTGACGCTTTACTTAGAGATATGTTGGCTGAGCAAGATAACTTGGCTGATACAGCTGCCAGCTACTCTGATTGTCTCTGGGCTAAGGAGCTCACAGCTCCCCAGTACTGTAATACCAAACATTTTTTCAAGCTGATTGCCAGAATTTACAGGCTTGAGAATGTTATCCGTGTTGGCTAATCTTGAGCCATATTAATTCAATCCAGAACCATGGATTCTGGGCTTTGGAGGATACACAATTTTAGGGGTGCCAGATCTTCCAGCAGTTGAGATAGGGCTGTTTCACCAAGAAGAAAAGGTATTTTTGGTTTTGCATTTTGTTTCAATTCTGGATTAAACTCAAATTTCAAAATATATAATCATGAAATCGAATTACTCCTCTCTGCACAGTTCTAATTAGGTATGAAGGATGGGAAGAAGGATGAAGTGATGGGAAGATTAATGATGAATGCTTGCTTCCTCAGGGCCCCTAGCAGTTACCTTTTTTTCAAGCTGTGAGTTAGAGAATGAGAATTTTAGCAATAGAAAAGAGACCATAAGAAAATATCAAAGTCATTTCTTTAAAGTAATGTTTCTCAGCCTTTCAAAGTAGGTGTCTGCTTATTCAAAGTTAAATTTTCATGACTCCTCCCTTGCAGTTTCTGTAAAAGCAAGCACAAAAATGTATCAGTAAAAAGTCAATAGAATTCTCTTATATGACTCTGTTTGGAAAGGTCATCAGAGAATACTTTCTCTTGAGATTAGGGTGTTCAGGAGCAAGGGAGTGAGATTATCTTCATTTCAGATGGTAATTACATTTTCAGCACTGCAGGAGCACTTGATTGCCTCTTGTGATACCATGACTCTGGGAAGGGTAAAATGAAGTACCTTTTCTGCTCTTGTATCTATTAGATGGTATACTGCGATCGCCATGTTTTTGGTAATGTGCAGAACCTATAAAACATGATTAGTCTGGTCACTAAAGGAACACCATTCTTTTTCCCATTGTCATTTAAAACTTCTAGGTGGTTTGAAAGGTTTGCCCTTAAAGAAGCCATACCCTGTTGGGCTATAATTGCATAAATGTTGTATGCTTTGTCTTTAATTAAATTCCGAACCAGATTCCCTCAAGCAGAAATAAGACTCACTGGTCTGTAATGCCAAAGATCATCTATGGCTTTTTTTTTTTTTTTTTTTTTTTTTAACCTAAGATAACAACTTTCCAAGCTTTGGGAACAGTGTGTGGTTTATTAAGGATATATTGCATATCCTCATTGCTACCTCTGCTATTTCACACTTCAGTTCCTTCAGAATTCTTGCATCAGCACCACCTGGTCTCAGTGATTTACTGTCCTTGAATTTTTTTGAGTTGCTCAATACCATCTTTCTTAGAGGCATCAGCCTTTGTTAAGCACATGCATTAATTTCTTACAAAAATTATCTTTGGGTCTGGAATTTCCTCATTGCCCTTCCTAGTAAATACGGTTGTAGAGCTACTTTTAATTTTTTACTCACTTTCTTTGATTACTTTGTTCATTTCCTGATAATTCAAAGGACTTGCAATTATTACATTGCATGTTGGTTTCTGAAAAAAATTTTGTCTCTTCACACTTCTTAAAGATGTCTTGATAATCATGCTCAAACTACTTCCTCATTTATTATCTTCCCCAATTCTCCTTCTATTTTTCTTTTGTGCACATTTCTTCTAAGTTTAACGAGATGTTAGTAGGATTATACTTATGTTGACGTGTAGTTAAATTATCTTACTAAGCTCTCAAAGAGAATGATTACATATATTTTGGAGCTCGGGCCCATATAGTATGATGATATATTATTATTATTGTGCATTTTTCTTGCAGAATCAACCATGTTGCAATAGGTGGGATATATTTTGTACCTACATTTCTCACCAAGTGTGTGGTAAACTCCCCTAAAAATTGCTACCTTAATTAACATTGCACTTTGCATACAAGCAACTTCAGTCAGAGAGGGGAGTACATGTATGTGTGGGCAGTACCCGATCTCTAAAGAACAACTTTTATCTACTTTGTTCCTTATCTATGTAATCCATACAGAGTGTAAGAGAGCTTCAAACTTTAGAACAAGCCATTAATATTTTTTTCAACCAAATTATCAGAAAGAGGACTATCCAATTTAACAAGATTCCATCAACCTGAAAGCTAATTGAAACCTGCTTGCTTTGGGGGTAACCTTGCCTCAAAATTTCCACCCCAAGTCTCTTATTGTTATAAATATATTTCCTGATACGCTGCTGTCTTTTTTATATACATATATATATATATGCATTCTCTTAACTCTGCAAAGAAATATTTCAGTGACTTTGTAAATCTGGAGAGGTCTTCTGAACACAGCAGAACTTCTTGTGTGTATAGTTATTTACGAGGGAATGCTAAATATACATATATTGGCAAGGTGGATTGCCCAGTTGTGGCTGAAATATAAGCAGAAGAATGCAGTATAAAAATGTTCACAAAAAATTCAGAATTTTAAAGACGTGAAAATAAAGCAGTAATCTAAAACCATCAGGAAAGAATGGTTACATGCTAATGCTTTTCAATATTCAAATATTGAAATACTTCAGAATTGAAGTACTAAGAAATAAACATCTAACATAAAACTGTTGTATTTATTCTATGACCCTCATTCAAATGATTAGTGTGTATGTGTTTATTTACAAACTGTGGTCCTGTCTTTCATTTGAATATGCTTTTAACATGCTGTGACAAAGACATTCATGAACTCACAAATGTTAAATACAATATCAACAGCATCAAAAAGATTGAAATCTTGGCATAATGCTTTGTGTGAGGAATGAAATATCTCAAATAGGTTGTCTGGTGATATCTGTCCAGTGACAGTAATTTCTGTTGCAAGGGTCCTTGCAGCAGCAATCACGTCTGGTTCTGGTAAGACTCCACACACTACTGTTCTGCTTAATTCTTATAATACAGTTGGTCCATGGGGTCCCATTTGACTATTCCAGCAAGTTCATGATCTGCTGCTGCAGATTATTTTAAATTACTTATAAAACATCTCCTATCTTAACTGTGTACAGAAGACTGTCCCACCTGACTAAGGAATGTGTCTACTACCTATTTAAAAGTCGGGCCAAGTTCTCACCGAGATTTTAATCTACACATTGGAACATTTAAATTACCCTACACATTGCATGAGCCACCCGGTAAAATGTTCATGATAGACCAAAATTCCCACTTGGAGAGCTCCTGCTTGAATTACTCAGTTACTTAACTGTGAAGGTGATGAGGGGCTCAGTCAATTATGTTGTCTCAAATCAGCCCATTCTTTCAAATCAGTACACCATATCACATCAGCCTATCTATAGAAAAAGACTAGCTCAGGGGTTGCTGGACCATCCAGAGAATTAATGATTAGAGTGCACTGGGTATGAACACTGGAACAGCCCTGATTCCCAGCTATCCTGTAATTACAGCTGTAGGATGAATGGAAATTTGATCTTTGTAATTTAAGTTCAACAGCTCTTGTTGCAAAGCCAGAAATTAGACAGTATGTTGTTATGGAAATTACTTGTTCTTGTCTTAAAATCTATCTGTAAACAGATCTATACATTTGAAAGTCAATAACTTTGAAAGGCATAGTTCTTCTCCAAGCTGAGTTTGGAAGTTGAGAAAAACTTTCTTCTTCCCTCTTGTGGATGCAAGATATTTTCAAGCATACTTTCTGCATACTTGTCTCTAGGTGATTATATAGCCAGCCAGATCAACAGGCATCTACAACTTTGACCTATTGTTTTCAGATCAGGGCAACAGATTATCATAATAATCATGTCTCAACTCTACTGTAGCGGGTTTATGTGGCAAGGTTTTGGTAGCAGGGGGCCATAGGGGTGGTTTCTGTGAGAAGGATCTAGAAGCTGCCCCATGTTTGGGAAGGGCCCCACTGTTGACCAGAGCTAAGCCAATAAGCAATGTTGTTTTGCGCCTCTGTGAGAGCATATTTAAGACAGGGAAAAAAACGCTGCACCACACAGCAGCTGGGAGAGTGAGAGGAGTGAGGAACAGCCTTGCAGGAACCAAGGTCAGTGAAGAAGGAGGGGGAGAGGTGCTCCAGGTGCTGGAGCAGAAGTCCCCTGCGACCATGGTGAAGCAGGATGTCCCCCTGCAGCCCGTGGAGGAGACCATGGTGGAGCAGGTGGACCTGCACCGATGGAGGCTGCCGCCCGTGGAAGACCCCTGCCGGAGCAGATTCTGGGCCAGACCCGTAGCCCGTGGAGAGGAGACCACGCAGGAGCAGGTGACCTGGCAGGAGCTGCTGCCCATAGGGGAGCCAGGTTGGAGCAGTTTTCTCCTGAGGGATGGACCCCATGGTACGGACCCATATCTGGAGCAGTTCTGGAAGAGCTGCTGCCTGTGGGAAGCCCACGCCGGATCAGTTCATCAAGGACTGTATCCCGTGGGTGGGACCCCACAGCACAGGGAATGAGAATGACCGAGAAGGAGCAGCAGAGAAGAAGTGCTGTAGACTGACCATAACCCCCATTCCCCTGTTCCCCTGTGCCGCTCAGGGGGAAGAGGTGGAAGAGGGTGGATGGGGGGGGAAGGTGCTTTTGCTTTCTTTCCTTTGTTTCTCACTTCTCTAGCTTGTTGGTAATAAGCAATAAATCTTACTATCTCCCTATGCCGAGTCTGTTTTGCCCGTTACAATAATTACTGCGTGATCTTCTTGTCCTTGTCTCAACATTTGAGCCCTTTTCATCATATTTTCTCCCCATTCCTCTTTGAGGAGGTGGAGTGAGAGAGCGGCTGTGGTGGAGCTCGACTGCCCACTTGAGCGGAGCCACAACATCTACTTGCACAGCTTCATGTAGAACATGATGTTGGTAGGTCCTACATTCCTCTTCATGTTGCGTATGTGTGTATGTATGCACATGTGAAAGCAAAGGACTTCTTTACTCGAGAACATGCATAACTAAGACCATATCCATGCTGAGTTTTTGTTTCTGTCCATTTCTGTAACTTAATATAAGTTTTTTGGTTGTTTTTTTTTTTTTTTTTGGTCTGCTTTTCTTCCTAATTCCAATTTCCAGTTCAGTGTCTACACAGCAAGATAAAAGTGCGTATGTGTATTTGATTGTAGATGGAGACTGAAATCCTTTTACATTTTCTACAGTCTGAAACTGAATCTTGAAAAGTGAACTTTGCATAGTAAAGCCAATATGATTTTGCTACTCCTAATAAAGGTCTAGGGACTATGCCCTTAGGTGTGAGCAAAGGTCTCAGGACTCCCCAGGTTCCATTATTACTCTTTTATTTATTTATTTATTTTCTGATTTGCCCAACCCTGTACTTTTCACAAGTGAAAAACTCCCCTCTCACCTCCACTTTCTGGAGGGCTCGTGTGACTCAGAGTGCAATAACTGATACACAGTCCACGCAAACCGTAATAGCAAAATGATGGGGATCCAGGGTCCTTTAGTAGTTTGTTGCATATTCAGACTCTCATAATTCCATGAAAAAGCTTTCTTTCTGAACCAATAATTTTAACTGTAGTGTAGAGATTTTCATTATACCTGAGAAATGTATTGACAATCCTGACAGAGACATGCTGTAAGGACACAAATTGCTTTGCTTTGTGTTATGTGAAAACACACTGTCAAGAGGAAATTTGATGTGCCTGTGGTGGCTTGTTTTGACTAGGAAAACATGAGTTTTCTAAAAGCTGATCAAATACAGTCCTGATATTTGACATTTACATACTCGAACTCAAGACAAGCATATATGAAACAATAGGAAGTGCTAGTACACACTGTGCCAGTCTACTTCTTTGTTACTGATATAGTTTATTCTGCCAGTTAACATGGTTATTTATTTAATATGATGCAAAGAAAACATTGCAATTCAAATGGGTAATTATTATGGCCTACTTCACTTAATTTGGAAAAAAAAATGATAACATGATGTGATCCATTGTTATCAGGCTTTTCTGAATATGCTTAAAGGATTGAAAGATTTAAAGCTTAAAACGTTCTAACCAACTATATTACAGGCAGGACCTGATCATATCTTTAACAAAAATAAGAATAATTGCATGTATGCAATTAGTTGGTATAAACAGGTAACCAAGAATATGTATTTTGTGTACTACATATTTCTGTATATTCATATATTGACACCATTACAAGCATATGCATGCTATAAAGCAATATATTTACATAAATCTATTTCAGGTAAATATAAATCTTTGTTTTCTTTATTTATTCTTCTATGTCTTAATGCAAAAGTCCAAAGTCCAGTAAAAGTTTCAAGGATATACTGAAAATAGTATTCAAGAAGGAGTTGTCCATTGCTTGAACAGTTTCATAGTTTAAGCTGGGTACATTCTGTAAAGCCTAGATATATATTCCTCCCTTCTATCCAGATATAGACCAAGTATATGGCCTCAGATGAAAGGTTTTAGTATTTAACAGTGCCATACAATGGTCTGATAAAATGAAGTCTTTGCCCCTTGTTCCATACTTAAAAATGAACTTGTGTTCACTAGTTTATGAAGTGATTTTCAAAGGAACTTTGTTTTCTAAACCTGTCAACCTGTCATTCAGCTCTAATCTTGATGTAGTGGAAAATGTTTGTGCATTCACTGAGCATATGAATTGAGTGGCTTTCTGTTCTAGTTCAGAAGAATTGTTTGCTCATTATCGTAATAGATGTATTTAGAAAATAAATAAATAGACAATATCGTAATATTGTATCTGACTTTTTAAAAAGTGTTTTTCTTCTTCCTCATGCACTTCTTAGAATTATCTGTAAGTGAAAAGGTTCATAGAGAAGTTAGAATAGAAAGTAGCTAATCCCAACCATTCTGCACCAAGCTGAAGTTTGATTTTTCTCTACTACCTCGCTCTATGCATTTTAATCTTAAATGATCAGATGTTAGCATTTCCCTCTTTCTGGTGGGAGACCACTTCAATCATTTTAAATCATTGTGCAGCTTAGTCATTAAAAAATCTCCTTCCTATTTTTCCCCAATGTGGTGGTTTAACTCTGATGGGTAACTAAGCAGCACTACACCACTTTCTCACTTCTCCTCCTCATAAAGGCAGGGGGAGAAATAATGAAAAATTAAAAGAGCTTATGGATTTACCTAAGAACAAGGAAATCTCTCACCACTTATTGTTACAGGGAAAACAGACTTGGGATAAGGGAGTTATTCCCCATCCCCTGAGGTGTTAAAGGCCAGGCTGGATGGGGCCTTAGCCAACCTGATCTAGTGGGTGGCATCCCTGCCTATGGCAGGGGGGTTGGAATTAGATTATCTTTAAGGTCCTTTCCAACCCAAGCCCTTCTATGATTCTATGATAAGGGAGATTAAAGCAATTTATTGCTTATTGATAACACACTAGAGCAGTAAGAATTAAAAACAAATTAAAAACAACTTCAACCCCATCCGTTTTCTCCTTCTTCTCTTCCTGTTGCAGGAAAAACAGAGGAATGGGGAATTGGGACTGTGGTAAGTCTGTACCGTTTAGTCTCGATAGCTCCTTCGTGGCTGCTTTCTTCTCCTGCTCCAGCATGGGGTCCCTCCCACGGGATGCCATCCTTCCCAAACTGATTCTGCGTGGGCTTCCCATAGGCAGCAGCTCTATATGGGTCTATATCAGAGGGTCCATCCATCTTGAGCAAACTGCCCCAGCACAGGTCCCCCACAGGCAGCAGCTCCCCCCATACCCCTTGCTCCTGCATGGGCTCCTCTCCAAAGGCTGCAGCTCCAGCCGGGGGCCTGCGCCTGCAGGAGCTCTCCATGGGCCAGAGCCTCTTCCAGGCCACATCCACCTGCTCCACATGGGCTCTTCCACGGGCTGCAGCGTGGAGATCTGCTCCTCCGTGGGCTCCATGGGCTGCAGGGGGACAGCCTGCTCCACCAGGGGCCTCTCCACAGGCTTCAGTGGAACTGCTGCTCTGTGCCTGGAGCACCTTCTGCCCTTGGTGTCTGCAGGGCTGGTTTTCACTCCTCTCTCTCCCAGCTGCTGTGGTGCAGCTTTTTTTTTATTTATGCTAGTTAGTTGTTGTTCTTGTTTTGTTCGAGGTCTCTTCCAACTTAGAAATTCTGTGATTTTGTTTGCTTGTTTTCCTGTTTCTTAAATCTGCCCTCCTCCAAATCTGCCATCATACTCGCATTTTGCTGTAAAGATTTGAATTTGCTATACTGTAATGTAGGACATCTGAAATAAGTATTATATACAGTTATTTAGGTGAAAAGACAATTGTGGTCACATTAATGGTGACTGCTGAAAAAGATTTCAATGAACTCTTTTTTTTTTTCATAGAAAAAAAAATGTTTCACATTGCTTGAAGAATTAACATTTTACTAATGCTATCCATGCTTGAGTTTTACACATTCTAGCTACTGCAAGGCTTTTACAGCACTACTAAACTTTAATACAAAAGGTGATCTGAATTTGAATGAGATCCAGGCTTTCTACCCAAATATTGCTAATCCACCAGAATCAGCATCACTAATTCTTTAATAAAATAGATATTTTATGAAACCTGACAACATTAGTAGAGATTTTTTACAATAGTAGATTAAGCCTTTCATAGAGAATCACTAATGACAGTCAGGTTCAATAGAACAAAGATTTCATCTAATATTAGTTTCTGGCAAGTCAATTTGCAAGGTTATTTTTGCAGATTAAATTAGCTATATTGGGAGGTCACCCTCTTGCTTCTAAATCAAGAAAGAAAGACAGATGCATAATAGCATAATGCTGTAGATGTATTATTAACCAATCTTTCACAATAAGGAAATTAGCTGTTCAGCAAGAAGGGGTGAATAAAAATAAGAAGGTATTTTATAACAATAAATATCTCTTGAAAGACCTTGGTAAAAAGCCAGTTGAATATCACCAAGTGTGCAACCTGTCTGTATCTTAGTATTCAATTTCAGAAAAATATAAGTTCTTAACTAGGAGTTGGAGAAGCAAGATAACATGATTTAAACAGGCTTTGGTCCTATCTATGCTGAGTTACATGATGTAATTGCACTTGCAGAAAATGTGACTCCAGACTTTTGGCCACTGTTTTAACTGTTCATAAGCTATCAGTCCATCAATAGTGACTTAAAAAGTCCAGGCAAATTAATTTGGATTTGAAAAGTATTCACCAAATTTAAACTGACTCCTAATGGTTTGTTTATACTTATGCTTTAGAAGTCTATGTAGTTTTTGTTTGATGCTTGATTTTATTTATTATTTTATTTTATTTTATTTTATTTTATTTTATTTTATGCTTCTAAGAAAGGGGGCAAATACAAGTATGCAGTATATTATAAAATATGGACAGAGAATGAGATAAAAAACTTAAAAGGAAAAAACAAAACAACAACAACAACAACAACAAAACCCACAAGCAATCCAGTTTAAAGATGAGTCATATCTTGAATTAAAAAATATATTGCCTGTTTCCTGGAAACTTTTGTCATAGAACAAAAAACTGTTTGAATCTCTGCTTCCATGTGACTTTTGTTCCAGGATTGAATATCCTACAGGGATACCAACCCCTCACACTGAAACAACATAGTCTGTTATGAATAAAACCAATGTCAAATTAAAAACTCTAGAGCTGCAGGAGTAGTGGGGCTGAAAAACCACAGGGCTCTACTAAAATTCAGCTTTCTCCTCTGGATAAGCAATGTCTCCTGTAAATTCAGGCTCAGACCACGTCTAGTATTAGGGTTGGCGCTCATTTTCAGAAAGAGACAAAGCCTAGAGATGCAGGGGCAGTGGGGCTAAAAAGTTCTTAAGCTAGTGTAAATCTGTATATCTCCACTAGCTTCATCAGAACCAGTTCTTTAAATTGTAGAGCTGAGCTTCTGACTCTCAGTGTTGTTTTTTATTTTTTGTTTGTTTTTCCACATAAAGTGCTATTTTGTCTTGCTGAGTAAAAAGGCTCTTTTAAGTGATGACAGTTAACTTCCAATACCAATGAACATTCAGTACAGGAAAGTTCATTTAGAAGAAAAATGCAAGTGCTTTCATAAGCTTGTTACAGAAATGATAAATTTTTCCTTGCAGATACCTGTTGGGAAAGGGCTTACAGGTCTTAACTATTATCTCACTAATTAACAAGATAAAATTTGGGATTAATCAATTTGCTTTCAAATTATCATTAGTGTGATAGTATATCAGGCCTCTAGTGAGCTCTCATACCACATATAAATAGGCACTGTAGTCCAGAGGGACCAATAATATATTACGCACCCCAAAAAGTGGCAGGGTGGTTAAGTGTCTTTGAAATTATAGGAAGTTTGGTTGTCTCAAGAAGTCTTAGGTATCCTTATGGAACAGATGATATAACATGCCTTCAGATACATATACCATACAATATATTAGGAATTGTTACTTTACATGATCTCTGCAAAATAAGCTTTATTTTATTATTATTTTATTATTATTATTATTATTTTTAATTCTGTTTTTCTCTCATAGATTTTATTTTGCTTTTGGCAAAAAATAAATAAAGCATAGCCCTCTCTCCCTCCCTGCCCCCCCCCCTCCCCCCTTTTTTTTAATTACAAAAACATCTTCAAGCTCTGACCAAGAGTGGGATATCAGTGTATTAGTGAGACAAGCTATGTTTATAAGTACTAACAAATTACATAAACTTGATGAAAAGGGTATTATTACCCTTACTTTGCAGATGTGCCACTGAAACATAGAATGTCATCTGAAGTATTTTATGCATTTATTATTTAGATTTACCAGCACTAGGAAACACCCATAGAGAAGCATTGAACATCCTTATACATCTAATGCATTTATCACAGTCAGGTCCTTGGCCATGAGTGGAACTCAGAGGCACTATATCAGACATAATAAGGGCAAAAATAAAAGCCATGTTGTTTTTCCCTCAAAAGCATTTGTGCTACCTCTGAAAGTGCAAATGAACACACATTAGAGAAAGTTATTCTCTTGTATAACAGTTGCTAATCAGTGACATTTTCTCCCCTCCTGCTTGCCTATGTCTCAGTACAGAACACTTGCAGGGCTCCTTTCCTACATCTTTCAACTGACTTATTCCAAAGATATTACCTCTCCAAATGTGTGTTTTATTGTCTAATGGCTATGCATGCCATGTGACTGCAGTCTCTTACTCGTAAGTAGTGAGTAATGGACTGCTTTATTTTTAGATCAAATGTGTGTAATGTCCGTGTCCTTGTTTCTGAATGCAAAAATCGGGGAAATATGGTCATTGTAATAGCAAATATTGTATCTGTAAATTTTGCTAGCTGTAAGTTGTGACAAATAGACCCACAGAGTTCTGAGTTGCCTTTGAAACAAACTATAAATGGTTCTTTTAAGGTATTCTTAAGCATTGATTGCCAGTGATTGCAGGAAAAACTTAAGCACAAGCTTAGTGAAAGAAACAGAAAAATAAGGGGAAAAATCCGGGATCAGTAATGAAAAATTGGAAGATTTTTAAGAAGTGTTTAGTCATTCTTTCCTTCATCCTTTCTACTTCTGTTGCACTTTTGAAATTTCTGCTTAAAAAACAATTTCCCCATTACTGCTTCTAGGTAATTTTTATGTTGTACCTTCTATTGGTTATGTGTCTCACATACTCCAGTTCTCTTTCCATTCATTATATTCTCGTTAATTGAGTTGTTCTCCTTATTAATTTAATTATCTGCTTTTCTTTCATTCATCTTTATCTTGCATTTGTCTTTATAGTCTTCTGTCATGTCACTTTCCTGCTGTTTAATTCTCACCCCTTTATCCCTTTCTGGTAAAGGCAAAAGGAATATTTTCCCTGAGCTGTGAGCTTTGTAAGGACCTAGGCTATTATTAAATCTTTAAATTATTGCTGAAAGCTGTTTGATGACAATAACTTCACCTTTGAGTAGTCCAGTAGTCCACCATTGTGAGCAGTTGGTGCTGCTGGTCACAGGTAAAATCCTTCTTTCATCTCCAATATGTAGAAGATTTACTGTATCAAATCTAGAGGCCCTCTGCTGTGGTTTTTTTTTGTTTGTTTGTTTGTTTTTTTTTGTTTGTTTGTTTTTGTTTTTTGTTATTGTTTTTTTAAGGGTGGGTGGAGTTTTATTGGGGAGAAGTTCCAGCGATCAACGAGAGCAAGTGGAACCCATGCAAGATCCCTCACTGCCTTGCTGACTTTACTGTGTCATCCCAAAGACAAAGATAGGCTTGAATAACACGGACACTAACAAGCTAATAATACTACTGGCATCAGTATTGCCTTTGCTGCTTAGTGAATCTGTTTAGACCTCTGTACACTGCTTAAATTTATAACGTCTGGACTCCAGTCTTCTCTGTGAAAGTGAAAAACAGCCTTTCCAAAAGAATCAGAGAATCAGAGATTGGCTCGGGTTGGAAGGGATCATCTAGTTAGAACCCCCCTGCCATGGGCAGGGATGCCACCCACTAGATCAAGTTGGCTAAGGTCCCATCTAGCCTGGCCTTGAATATCTCAAGGGATGGGGAATAGCTCCCTTATCCCAAGTCTGTTTTCCCTGTAACAATAAGTGGTGAGAGATTTCCTCATTCTTAGGTAAATCCATGAGTTCATTTCATTTTTCATTATTTCTCTTACTGCCTTTATGAGAAGGGGAAGTGAAAAAGCGGTGTGGTGGTGCTTTCTCCTTATCTGTCATTACCTGTTCTCCATCTTCATTTGTCAGAGGCACTACACTCTCCCTAGTCTTTTTTTTGTGGCCAATGTACCCGTAGAACCCCTTCTTGTTATTCTTTGCCTCCCTCACCAAGTTTAGGCTTCCCTGATGGCATTTCTGTACTCTTCCCAAGGCGCATGGCCCTGTTTCCACTGTCTGTGCATTTTCTTCTTTTGCTTAAGTTTGACCTGTAGCTCCTTATTCATCCATTCATCCATGTCGGTTTCCTACCTTCCCTGCTTGACGTATGGGAATAGAGAGCTCTTACACTCCAAGGAAAGTCTCCTTAAACGGTTGCCAGCTCTTATCAAATCCTCTGTCCCTAAGGACCGTGTCCCACTGGATCTCATCCACTAATTCTTTGAATAGCTGGAATTTGACTATTCTGAAGTTCAGGGTCCTGACTTTGCTCTTAGCAGGGCCTGTATCCCTCAAGATCGCAAACTCAACCAGGGCATGGTCACTGCAGCCTAGGCTTCCTCCATCTTAACCTGTTTAATGAGCTCTTCTACATTGGTGAGCACCAGGTCCAGTAATATTTCTCCTGGTTTGTGCAATACCTGGATGAAGAATTTGTCCTCAATGGACTCCGGGAGTCTCCTGGATTGCTACTTCCCACCACATGGTTTTCCCAGTAGACATCCATGTGGTTGAAATCCCCCAGGAGGATGAGAGTCTGTGAGCATAATGCTTCCTGTAGTTGGAGCAAGGAGGCCTCATCAACAGACTCCTCTTTATTGGGTGGCCTGTAGTAAGAAGAATCAAGAGCACTCAGACTGAGAAAAATCCCATTCCCTTTCATGAACTGAGTGTAAAGCAGAAAGGAACTGATTCTTTGGGAAGGTTTATATACTTGCACTGTTTTCCTTTAAAGTTTTAGTATATTTTAGTGACATGGGAGGAGCAACCCACTAATACAGATGGGGTTAGGATGAAGGTCTTTCAATCCAGTTCCCATCTACCTTGAAGAGGAAGAAGGAATGCCATCTGATGTCAGCTACATCCAAATTTCTTTACTTGATCTATCTGGAAACAGTAATCTAGGAAGAGCAGGCTTGGGTGATCTATTGTCTGTCAAAGAGAAAATCATGACTTTACACACACATACACCTATATATATAGATAGATATCAAACAGTTGAAATGAACTGAAACAGCACAGCTCTGAAGTAAGGTCTATTTTTATTTAGTTATTTATTTTAACTAGTCAGTCTTGAAAAACTGGGTTTTAAGTAAAAACAGTGAGAAGCATACCATCAAAAACTACTACCAACTACAAGATATCTCCAAGTAAGCAAGTTGGATTCTAATTAAATCTTTTCACCTCTGCCTTAATCATGAATCTTAACTTATGCTTGAATCAAAGACTAATAATTGCTTTACAACTTCAACACCTTCTTCAAAAGAGTACCAAAAATTAACCAAGGATACATGAAGTTTAAATTTTGATTTAGTAATAATGTGTCTGTATTCATGAGAACTTTCACACTGACAGAGTGGAAATTGTGAAATATTATTACTATATTACTTTCAGTTTTAGTACACTCTCTACTTATTTAACCCTGTTGCTTCAAATAGTTCTATATATTCACAGAAGGGCTCAGGTTAGAAGGGACCCTAAAGAATATCTAGTTCCAACACTCCCTGCCATGGGCAGGGATGCCGCCCACTAAACCACATTGTCCAGAGCCTCATCCAGCCTGGTATTGAACACCTTCAGGGAGGGGACATCCACAATTTCTCTGGACAACCCATTCCAGTGCTTCACCACCCTCTGAGTGAAGAATTTCCTCCTAACCTCCAATCTAAATCTCCCCTCTTTAGTTTAAAATTATACCTCCTTCTCTTGTCACTATCTGATTGAGCAAAAAGTTGCTCTCCATCTTTTTTTATAAGCCCTTTTTAAGTACTGAATATATACTATATATTCTTGAATTTAAAACATGGTTGCAGTCCCACTAAGTTAATGGGATAATTTATACACTTGGGAGTATACAACTGTGCCTGTATGAAAAGAACTAGAAGTTTTAAAGAACTAGAAGTTATTGGTTGGACTATCAGCTACGCTAGTGAATTACTCATTTGGCAACTCCAGTATACAGAATTCATCTAAATTCTGCAATATCTTTGTTTTCATAATCTGTTTCATAGGACAGAACAAGTAAATGGATAACTGGTGTTGGTGTTTTGTTTGTCTGTTTTGTTTTTCAAATATAATGCCCATAAATTGACATTAAAATTACTCCCCTAGTTTCAGTATTTAGCAAAATGTGTTCAGGTTTGTTACTTAGATTGCTGGAATCCTTTACCCTAATTCTAACAGTCTGTCCACTGGGAGGAGCCTTTCTCCGCTAACTTCATGCAAAAACAAGCAAAAGTTAGTCTTCTAGTATAGAATGTAATTAGCAAGCCCACTTTTTTTGAGATATTTCTGTCTCCAGATATTAAATCACTCCATATTTAGTTGATCATTTATTTCCTAACATTTCAGCTTACTATCTCTCCGCAGTTGTCTGTGGGGCTCTGCCAGACAAATAATCATCAAAATTGTCTTTGCTAAAATGGCTCAGGAACTTAAGTCAGCTTCATGGCTAACGATAAAGAATTATGAAACTTTATTCCTAGCCTTTTCAGTTATGTGATATTTAACTGATGTTAAATATGTGATTTAAAAAAAACCTGATATAAATATGTGTTATTTAACTGATGTGTGAATATTTATTTTTTTCTGTCTTGTGTCATTCCTGATTTCCTTCATAACTACATTCTCTCTTGATTATAAATCATAGAAATTTACCTGTTCAGGGAAATGCAGCTGGGACTGGGACAAACTTAAGTGGAAAGTTCACTACATCATCATCTGATAGCAGAGGAAAAAAAAAAAGAAGGAAAAAAAAGAGTTGCGGTTAATAATGTGCTTGGGTGAGAACCTGTTCTACACTTACTGCTTTGGTGTCCTTTAATCATTTATATCATTTTAATAAAAATATAGCTTATTTAGGAATTCAGAGTCATTTTTTATTCAGAAGTATTTCAAATTTCAAAGTTCTCCTTTAAAATTTTCTTAAACCTATACTGGCAGCTCTATAAAACACTAAATATTCAGATGGAGCACAAAATGACAGAGATTAAGTTTTCCATCAGCCAATATATAAAATATACAGCATTTTGTGAGATATAGCTGTATACCAATATTTCAATCTCCAAACCTCTATTGTGTATAGTGTAGACCTAATAGAATGTCAATAAGCACAATTCTAACAATAATAGGACTACGTCAGGTTTACATCACATCCCACTCAGTGTCCTTACTTGGATATTTTAGGGCTTAATTAAATTATTGGAGTCATACCTTGTATTTAAAGTTCCTTATTTTCCTGCCTCAGTGTAGTCACTCCCAGGTCCTCCCTGAGATCTTGTAATCCTCACAGCAGTAGCAACATTCTTGACTTTCTCTGTGCCAAAAAGCTGACAAGAATGGTGTTCTGAACACACATTAATTTAATTATTCACTGAAACAGCCCACAGAGAGACAAAGAAGTGGTTGTTTGACAGTTTTACAAAAAGAAAGAATTGATGAAGAAACACAAAGTGTCTTGTCCAGCACCATGGAGCTGTCAGTGTTAGTGCTAAAGTAGGATTAACTCATGATTCATATCCCTATTTACAAAAGACAAGAAGGTATTGTCCAAGTTTTGTGAAAAAAAAACTGACAGAAAAAATAATAAATACATAAAACAAAATAATAATTTCTGCAATGTCTCATAATATTCTACAGTCTTTAGATGTGTGAAACACAGATTAATATGTGCCAGAAGATAGGTATGAAAACCATGATTAAGTCATAAAACAGGATAGATTCTCAGATCAAAATCTTAGCTTTCAAAACCGTAGAAACATAAGCAGTATAAGGCTTTACAGAAAAGTTATGGTAAAAAAAAAATAATAAAATAATATTTCCATCAAAAAGATAATGAAATCCAAGAAAATTCTCATAGAAGCATTTTGCATTTGGGATTTGTTGTGGGTCTAAGGCAAGGTTAATCCTTGACATTGGTAAGGACATTACAAGTGACCTAATCCTGTGTCTTCCTACTTCTTGAAATTTATCAGTCATAATTCAACCATCTATTTCTTATTTTTTTTTCTTCAGACTGTATGAATTTTTTGGTTAATTCTGCTTCTAATCACCACTTCCAGTCTTCTCTTTAAATCACATAGGGTTTACAGTTGCACCTGTTCTAGCTTTCTTCTTCACATTTTAAATCTCTTCAAGTTTTACATCGATCTTATTTGAGCTCACCATTTCCATTGTTCACTTAGAACTGCATCAGGTTTTTGAATTACTTTATTTTCCCTGTCTGCTTTAATTTCTGGGCTTAAATCACATCAGTTTTACATCAACTTTTCAATCACTCTTATCTCAGACATCTATTTTTACTTCTCACTTTAAATCACATCAACTTTTGTATTGATGTAATTTATATAACAATCTCCTATTACTTATTCTTGGCATATTGACTTAAAAAGGGTTTCCAATTTGTATAAATCTCTATGTATTTGTTATGTTTGCAGTATGTAATATGTTGAATTTGAAAATAAATTTAATATTATTTTCTATATGGAAATATTATAGCTAGCAACACAGAACTCTTAAAGTAGAATGGTTTTCCTTAAAAAAGGACCTAAACCAAATCTTCTGAAATTAATGGTAGTCTTTCCAAGCAGCATTTAGGAAATATGCAAAGACTGCATTTTAAAAGAAATATATACTCCCAAACTATTAAAAGCAGATAATTTTTTCATAGGAAAGGCCAAATTTGAGATAACTTTAGGGTAGAGGTTAAACTTCGAAATAGACATAGAGTGGTGTTAATTTAGTAACATCTATTTCTATATGACAAGTATAGAAATGTAATGTAGTTTACAGGTCACACCACCCTGATCTGAATGAAGGAAGGCAGGACTGCATTTGGCTTTGACTTAACCAGAAAGGCAAGAATGTGTGGAATAATTCCACTACTATAAACACATCTGACTGTTTTGTTGTTGTTGTTTGTTTTGTTTTGTTTTCCCACGTGGTTCTGAAGACAGGGAATGCTGGACTGGAATTAGTACCAAAACAAATGTCCTACTGGTTTTAATGGAGCTGGATTTTCAGCCATTTACTATCTGTGATTTTGTTACATTTGCAAGTTAAACATGGAGATGTTAGAATCCTATTAGTCAGCTACACAGATACTTTCAGTTGGACTTTCTGCTATTTCACTGAATTTAGGCAAGGAGTTTTTCTTCCTAAATACAGATATCTAGGTTATTAGACCCCCCCCCCCCCCCCCTTCCCTCCCCCCTTTTCTGTCAGACCCAATGGAAAAACAATGTCATATCTTGGGTATTCTTCCTCTAATCAGTTTGAATGACATCCTAAAAGCATCTATTGCACCAAGTACAAAAAAACCCTAAGGCAATCAGCTCAGATATGGAAGTCTATAGTGTAGGCAACTTCAGTTAAGTGAGACAAAGCCCATATGTTGTGCCTGCAGTGCAATGCTACAGGAATTCCCAAGGGGTGTGCGTGAGAAATTCCATTGGGCTGTCCTGTAGACTGATATGGCAACTTGGCTGCCAGTTTGGGCTGACCACAGACCTGCAGTTACATCATTCATTGGTATGTCAGAATGATGAATTTCCATACACAATAATTCAGATAATATTAATTATTTAATATTGTGTATTAAATGGAAGATAGTTGAATGTTGTGAAAAACAAAACTGTTTTCTGAATGAAACTGTTGATTTTAACTCAGAACAGACTTCAAAGGTTGGGGTTGCTCAAAACGTGCACAAGCCCTGACACTGATCATTTCACCTCTCTGGCTGATTCACAGTGGGTACTTTTGTTATTATTTCCTTATATCTATGTACTCAGATCACATAGTTTGCCTCTCCTGATTTTGCTCAATATTTAATTGCCTCTTATTTTCATTTTCTTCTCTTTTCCAGTATTCCTGTTTATAACCCCGTGGCTTCCACAGTAAAAAAAAAAAAAAGAAATCCAGAATGTGTGAACTACAACTGGTGTGGTTATTTGTGTCAGAAAGTCCTTAAGTCCTTAGTATCTTCAAAGGCAAAAGGTTATTTAAATATATATAAATATGAATGAGATTGGAGGTTTAGAAGAAATATAAAAAGATCAACTGAATCTAAAAGTTATCGCTGCCTACTGCATAAAATGAAATGTGTAAGAAATCTACTTATAATACAATTTTGCCTAATCATGACAATATTTCCAGGGGCTAGACATTATTTTTCAGTGATATATGAAGTTCCTGCAGTCCAGTAAATTTTCTTAGGTAGAAAAACACCTTCTCCATGGGTCTGTCTCCTTGGGTGGTACAAACATTAATGTTTTTGTTTCCTAAATTAGACGAGAGAGAAGACATGGAAAGAACAAGATTATCGGGGGAAAAAAAAAAATAATAAAAAAAATTAAATTCCTTTTACTAATATATCCTTCTTCTGTTTGTTCCTTCTCCACACTTACAAATCTGTCATAGGAAGAGGAAAAGGTGATCAAAATACTTTGAAACTGTTCCCCTCCCCTTCAGACCTGGCTTAGAAATGAAGATTCTGCTGTATATGACCATTCCTTCTGCCCCGATTCTAGGAGATAAGATGGAAAACTCAACGGGGAATAGAAGTGTACATGTACACTACCCACCTGATGTAAAAGTGTTTGATATAAGGACCTACATATGAAAGTGGAATCTGTGAGCCAGGTAGAAAAAAATGGGAAAAAAATGTGAGAAACAGCTTAACTGATGAAAGGAAAAGGAATGGTGTTCTGAGGGACAAGACTAATTTTTGTGGAAAGGGTCTAATTCCACAATAACAGCAAGAATAGATGTAGGAATAAAACATCCTTCAGAGATGTTAGGGGAAAAAGGCAGGGACCAAAGTCATCCTTCTGATAAATACAAGGCAAAATGTATCATTACATTACAACAAACGTTGTCAGGGTAATGAGGAATTCCAGAAGCAATGGACAGAAAAAAGTAATTCCCATTCAACATTGTCTTAAAAGAAATGACAAATGTTTAAATAGGAGCAGAACTAGTAAGGCCTGCTTTTCAATATTTTTATTGCATTTGTCTGCGTCATTCCACTGTAGCATTAGTAATACATTTCCTGAAGCACCTCCCCACCGTCCCAGGATCTTCTCCATGTCATGTGTTCACTTCCTCTCTATTCACCTGTTCTGCACTTTCTTCTTAGCATCCTTAACTACTGTGTTTCAACTTCTTTTCCTTTCCGTGACACAAAATTAACAGCTAAGTAAAAGGCAAAATGTGCTATAGCTGATTCTGACCCATGTATACGGTGATTTCATCACAAAATATCCAACATAGACTAGATAAAAACATAATACAATGGGTGAACTATTGGCTCAATTGGTCAGGCCCAAACGGTTCTAGTAAAAATGTTTACGTCTGTCTGGTGGCCAGTCACTGTTGGGGTTCCCCAGGTCTCCATTTTAGGGCCAGTTCTCTTCAATGTTTTCATAAACAACTTCAGTGTAGGACTTGAAGATATACTGAGTAAGTTTGTGGATCACACTAAACTGGGACGAGATGTTGACTCCATCAAAGGTAGACAGGCCTTGCACTGAGAGATCTTGACAGATTAGAGATCTGGGCAATCACCAACAATATGTTGTTTAACAAGAGCAAGTACCAGGTTCTGCACCTGGGAAGGGGCAACCCTGGCTGTATGTATAGTCTGGAGGACAAGAGGCTGGAGAGCAGCCCTGCAGAAATGGGTCTTGTGCTTTTGGCTGACAGCAAGTTGAAGATGAATCAGCAGTGTGCCTTTGCAACCAGAAGGGCCAACCGTACCCTGGGGCACATCAGGCACAGCATTGCTATCTGGTTGAGAGAAGGGATTGTCCTACTCTGCTCTGTACCAGTGTGGCCTCACCTCATGTGCTGTGTGCACTTTTGGGTAGCACAGTATAAAAAGGACATAAGATATTAAAGAGTGTCCAAAGGAGTGCTACAAAGATGATGAAGGATCTATAGGGCAAGACATAAGAGGAGCACCTGAAGTCACTTGCGTTATTCAACTTAGAGAAGTGGAGACTGAGGGGAGGCCTCATGGCAGCCTGCAGCTTTCTCACAAGGGCAGCAGAGCAGCAGTTGCTGAGCTCTGCTCTCTGGGGACAGTGACAGGATCTGAGGGAATGGCATAGAGCTGGAACAGGGGAGGTTCAGAGTGGATATTAGGAAAAGGGTCTTCACTGAGAGGGTGGTAGAGCACTGGAACAGGTTCCTCAAGGAAGGGGCCGCACACTGAGCCTGCTGGAGTTCAAGAAGCATTTGGACAATGCTCTTAGACATAGGGTCTGATTTTTGAGTGGTTTTGTGTATAGCCAGGAATTCAAACAAGCTAGTCTATGTGACTTAGATACAACAAACTGATAAGAGAAAGTTCTTATACTGTCCATGATATGTGCCACATTGGCTTGATTGAGAAGTAAGTATTTGGAAAAACATCTTAATCTTAACTACAGAGATGATTTTGGAGGTGGAGTGAGATGTGAAAGTTATTTCATGAGTTGCTGTGGCAAAGCCTTTTAACTCAAGAAAAGCAAGGACTGTCCAGGTCTGGTCCTGTGAACACCACTTTCTGAAGAATGTTAGGTTTCTCCTGCAAAGATAAAAAATAGATTACTTTGAATAATGCAAACAGGTTTTGTTTTATATTCACAGTAAGGTTCTCTCCCTTTCCATCTGTCTCTCTTTCCCCTCTTAAAAAAAATAAAATATATATATATATATTTGTAGGTGATTTTGCACAAAATATGCATTTTTTTAATGAACTTGGTCAGCTACAACACTTATCATCAAGATATGAGGCAGAACTGTCAACACATGTACCACTACTCAGAGGAACTCAGGTCTTTGTGCAAAATGGATTCCAAATTTGTAGGTATGAATAGTCCTTTATACTGAATTAGTTCCTAATTCCACAAATATTTCCATAAATTCTGCTGAGACTATTTGCCACCACACATGAGTTTAATTAAATAATCTGGCTGAACAGAGTTTTGAAAACTATACTGAACTAGTTACAGAAATATTTTTATTGTTGTGATTACAGAATCCTCTTTAGGAATGACAAAAAGATTAAACTTTCTTCAGAATTTAAGAAATGAAAATTCTTAACAGTTAAAAGGTCCACACCATTTGACATCAGCAAGTTTTACACAGCAAAGGCAGTTTTAAAGCATCTGAATCTGGACTGTAAGCAATGCTAGCAAAGTGTACTGTAGGGAGTTCTACTGTATTATTAAGGACACAGAACAAATGACATAATAGATTGATCCTGTTTTTAACTTTTGTGAAGAAATTTGAAATGACTCAGTCTTCAGTGATGTTGTCAAGGAAAGCTAATTTTGTACATTTGCCTTTACAACTCAGAGACAGCTTTTAGCTCTTTTTATTTTTAATCACAGCTCTACTTAGGTTACAGCTTAAAATCTGTCATCTTGAAGTCACTGAAGTTTGCAATGTTTCTTAGTCTGTTGAAAATACTTCTGCCTTTGGCTGCCCTTAGGGTTGAGGCTAGAAGAGCACAGGAAAATATGACAATGAATCAATGGTCTTAGAAGAATGCAAAAGAAAGCTATACTAGGCCTGTGCTACTTTGGAACTTTTTTCCTTCAAGGAAGGCAAATCATTATATCTTCTTGACTATCAGCAAGAACCAGCCCTCCTTCCTGCTCCCCAAAGGAAGTTAATAATATAGAAAAGGCTTGTGTTACTTTAGAGTACTTTTCTTCACCTGAGTGAAAATGTTCAGATCTTCTAATAAATGTGTAAGGCCTCTGAGAATTTAACATATGGATGAGCTGTTAATATCTTTGCTTAAAAGAAAAAAAAAAATAATCCCCCAAACCTCCTGATTGTATTAGTTTCCATACCTGTTAGTAAATTTTTATTCAGTAGGACCATCAGTAACATCTACTTTTCCTCATGAAGCAATTTCTCTCATATATTTTCATTTCTTCATCTTTTCCCTTGGTTGTGAAAAAAAGGTCAGAGTCCAAAATGTAAAGGAAACAATTTTATTTTTTTCATATCTATATGATTATGTGCTGATCTATATACATTGTGAATTTGCATTATTATTGTGCATTATTATTAGTGGTCGCTACACTGTATATTCAGAAATCCAAAGTGTGTTAACTGCTTTGCAGAGCAACACCTAATGCTGTGTCAATTTTGAAATTCACTGTTGTCTGAGACAGTTCAAAGAAGGAAGAGAAACTCTAATAAAGAATAAAAAAAAACAAGACCAGGGTCAAACATAGTTCAGAAAAGCTGGTAATAAATACTAGATATCTATAAAGGTAAAAATATCAAATGATATTAGGCCACATGCTGAAGTAATTATTCTGGAAAAATTCTACTGAAGTAACCAATGTCATTTTTTATGAGGATATGTAAAGGGCATATTTGTATTATTAGTAAAAGACTTGTGTGCTAAGCATCTAAAAACTCTCCTGAAGACACTGTTTTCCCAGACTGCCCATTGAGCACTCTATCACTATGCAGCTTGAGGATTTATCTAAGCTTAGATGTTCAGAGTTACTCAGGTTTCCTGTATCTGCCTGTATGAATCTGGTCACTGTTCTTTAAATCAACTAGTTTAAAATATTGGTCGCATCCCTAAACAGTAGTGATTACTTCATTTTTTGGGAAGAGCAAGGATTCTAATTTACTGAGGTGCTGGATTTTTACTGGGATTGTTACAGGTGGAGGACTAAAGGACTAAAGGTGGAGGACTCCACATGCATGGGAAAAAAATAAAATAAAATAAAATAAAATAAAATAAAATAAAATAAAATAAAATAAAATAAAATAAAATAAAATAAAATAAAATAAAATAAAATAAAATAAAATAAAATAAAATAAAATAAAATAAAATAAAATAAATGTTTGGCACAAGCACCAGTAGTAGACAAAGCAAACTAAGAACATAGACAGGATATAGCATCCCATTCTAGAAACAACAACCACTTGGAATTGTCAACTCTTTGTTTTTCCTGCAATACTAAACATATATATAACTTTGAAAAGAACAGTATAAAGCTGGGGAATCCAGAGCACTTTGAGCAGTGCATTGATGTTATTCTACTATTCTGCAGAGAAGTGAATTTCTATTATTGAAGAGAAAAGAAAGGGATCTGGATCAGACTTCCGGTGAATTTCCTATTTATAATCACTTCAGATGATAGATAATTGAGCTTGTAGCATGCATGTTACATAAGATATGCAGATTTCTGTGTCTTTGAACAAGCTTGGGCTTGTGGACAAGTAAACATGAACATCACATAGATGCACATTGAAATTTACTGGTGGAACACGTGAGCAGAAAATTAAATATGTCATTCTGATATTGGGCATGAAACTTATTTTCTAAAGTTCAAGACTGAACAGGAAAAAAAAAAGTATATATTCTAATGAGAGTGGAACATTAGAGAACAAATCTTTCTTCTATGTTTACTGTACAATGATAATGTTTATTTTAAATTTGGTAGATTATGATCTATATTATTTGAATGGCATATTTGGCACATGTAGTAAACTCAGTGAATCACTTTATTTGTAGCCTTGATAATAATTAGTTATATTCCCATATCCCCAACAAGCTTTAAAAAGTTACATTTGTAATCCTGACTAAATCCTGAATAACTTTGAACATATAAATAATTATAGTTTCAGTGGAGAGAAGCTAGATACTTTGCTTATCGATCATATATTAGTAGAATGGTGACTTCCTTACACAACCAAACATAATGATTTCAGTCTTTCTTTTCTGTCCTCTCAGGGTAACAGAGATGCAGTTCCTACTAATAGCTTAATAACTTAAAAAACAGTAGAACACATTGCTTATAGTCCCATAAAGCAGCTGTGGTAATATAAAGAAGGCTTGTAACTTTATGTCTTTGCTTTTTTAAATATATTTTCTAGATTAAAAACATCTAGAAATATTTATGCAAAACAAAATGTCTACAAGTTAGTGATTTACTACTTATATTCTTTATTTTGGAATTTAACAACACAAATATTTCTATGGCTATTAAAATTCTTCTGGATACAATTAGGTTATGGCAATTCCTTGCTTTCCTTAATCAAATCCAGAAAAGACTTTAGATCTCTATGTTGTTTTCAGCCTGTGAAGCCACTGAAGACATTTTCAGTAAAGTAGAATATAACAATAAGGGTGTGGAAGAGTATGAAGACAGTAATGAATATACCACAACAGAAAAAGCTAGTTATTTTAGGATATCAGAGATGTTTTTCAGTTTAAAAATTCATTACTGTGATGACACATCATTTCATATGATGTGTTCATACAATTTTCTCTAATTGTGGATACACCATGACAAAAGATTCCTGATTGGATTTTTTATATATTTCTATGGATCTCTGCAATATGGTTAATGATAATTCTGTGATGAACATAAATTTGCAAATTCATTTTTTTCATTATTTACTTTTCTGATTATTCTCTTTACACAAGCATAAAAGAACATTGAGTCAGCAGTAGTTACATTTCCTTCAGTACACTGGATTGTTAAGCATATTATGCAGTTGGACTAGAAATGCTGGTAATTAGAGTTATTGAATGTGTCTGGAAACAATTACATTAATTCCCATTGATTTTATCACAGTGCCCCAAAATGTTATCAAACATATAGGTAAATACATAAAACCCCACTAATGTAAGTTTTTATTAAGGCTGTAAGACAAAACTAGATAACAGGGGAGAAAACATAAAATAATCTAAATTTTAAAAGGAGTGTCTTTGTTTTTCTTCAGGCTGACAAATCATAGAATCATAGAAGAATTTGGGTTGGAAGAGACCTTAAAGATCATATAATTCCAACATCCCTGCCTTGGGCAGGGACACCTCCCACTAGACCAGGTTGCTCAATGCTCCATCCAATCTGGCATTGAATATTTCCAGGGATAGGGCAACCATAACTTCTCTGTGAAAAAAAAAAAAAAAAAGAAAAAAAAGAGAGGTCATAGACCTGGATTCAACCTTGTGTAACTCCACTGAAGTTAGGTGAGATACACCAGACATGGTTTTGCCCCCAAGGGTTTTAAAATAATTTATTTTAAGTGAAGTCTATACATATCAAAATCACAAAAAGGTGATTAGAATCTTTAGCTCACTTGTTAATGTAGTTACAGCTGTATAACTCCTGGCATAAGAGAGTTTTGGGCGGCAGACACACATATAGGTATTGCATATAGGTATTCCAATTAGTCTGCTGTAAAGGTTCAACTGGATGTTCTTTCTGTCGTACTGGCATAGTGGAGATATCATTAAATTTTGTGTGATAATTTATTGCCTAGAATATACGGTTTTTACAAGCTCTTCAATGGAGATTCAATTGAAGTTAACCTCTCATTTCCCATTTCTGTGGAGGGTGTCTTGAACTCTGTAACTGTGTAAATTCCATGGGACAAATAAAAGAACAATAAAAGAAAGCAGGATTTTGTAGCCTGGTGGTGGCAGAGGAGAGAAAGGACTACAAGGTTCCACTTCTTGTTCCATGGGGTTCCTGTGTGTTGTCTGTTAAACAGACATGAGATCCAGCACAGAGCCTGTCATGAAACTATTAATTGAAATTGAAGTGTCCCTCAAAATGTAGTAACCTCATTGCAGAGTCATACCATAGACCAAGGGTGATGAGACCTAAGAGTGAGGTAGGCATTAAGATGTTTTGCTATGTGAGGGTGTCAGCAGTTCTAAGAATATTCTGTAGATAAGTTTAGCAATGAGAGGTAAAAGAACATACAGACTGTGTTATTAGAAATTTTTGGAGCACTTTTGAATTTGCTCATCCAGATCTCATCAGAGGTTAGCTTCAAATTGACTTACAAGTGTTTCTGTATCTATCATTGAGTGTTAGCTCATACTTAAAAGTAACTTGTGATTTTTATCTTGTTTTGTTGCATTCAGTTGTAAAAGCTGAAATAACATTAAACTCTGATGCAAAATTAACCACAATCCAGTAATACCTAGAAAGGAAATGGCTCTTATTTTTGAGTAGTTCTCTGCAGACCCAGGAGTTGGACTTGATGATCCTTGTAGGTCCTTCTAACTTGGGATATTCTGTGATGTTATGATCCTATGAAATACCTGGTATAAGGAAAAACTTGGTCATGAGGGGGGCAGGCAAGTACTGGAAACGGTTGCTCAGAGAGGCTTGCACAGATTTCATCCTTTGAGGTTTTCAAGTGCAGATTGGATAAATCCTTATGGGACCTGGTCTTAGTTGATCCTATTTTAAGCAGAAAGTTAGACTATAGATCTACTGGGATCCCTTCAAAGCTGAATTCTATTATCCTGAGATAATGAGATAGACCAAAACATTTGCTTTAAACACAAATGAGAATTCATTTAAAACCTTAGATAGACAATTTCACTGGAGGCATTTAATACATAGATACCATTCTTGATCTATTATACCCTAAAATTGAATTAACAGTTTAAAAAGGAAAATATTTCATAAATGTATATTTTGACTGCAAGCAGAAATCTCATAAGCAGTAACATATGCCAGCACCTGGAATTCATTTTCAGAGATTTGTTAAGGCACAATCCTATGTAATATCTGGACAGTATAGCTTGGTACCTAAGAGTTCCATCCATAGATATTACATAGAATTAAAGTGCCCACCCACCCACCCACCCCCCAAATTCCTGTCATTTTCTTCTGAATTCTATAGTGGGTTTAGAAAAAGGTCAGTTACACAGGTGGTTATGCATTTCAGGTGATATTTTGCAAATAATATTTACATTGTCATGCTTATAGAGCAGCAAGTATGGAAACAGGTGACTGAGAATCTACCAGCCATGCTGAATGAATACAAACATATATCTCTTCCTTTCTGTGTTCTCAATTGCTATTAGGAAGAATAATGATTTCTCATATTAAGTACATTCAGATGCATTAAAAGCCAGAAACTCTTGCTGAATATCTTCCTTTCAACACAAATACATTTGTAGACTTCATCCACCTGATCTGAAGCCAGATAATGCTTATATCACCAATCTTGTTCTATTGCTTATAATTTATCTCCTAAACTGCAGCTTTCATTTTGATTTCAGTAGTGGTAATGACAGAGGAACATATAAACTGCTATCTGAAGCCAGGATATATTATTCTTAGTTCAAGGAGAACTGTACTGTTTAAAACTTATTAAAAACAATTGGGCTATTACAGAACTAAAGTAAGATGTTAACACCAATCTTACATAGTTCTTTGGCTCTTCTATGTTGATACTTGGAATTAGACCTTCACGGAAATAAGACCTGAGCGAGCAAGATCTCAGATGTAAACTCATAACTAGATATATGGTCAGATATCAGGTGTCAATTTGGGATATGTTATTCCAAATTGTCTTATTTGTGAGTTAAAATTTTATTTGGGAATTTGCTTTATTATTATTGTTGTTGTTATTAAGAATCTAACTTGCTGCTTTTGTTTTTCTAGAAAAAGAAAAAAAAAAAGGCAAACAAACAAACAAAAAAGATTTTCCTTTTACTTTTCTTGAATTTAAAACTGCACTTTCACTAAAGGCAGTGAACAATCCTGTAGAGGTTCTTTTTAATTAGCTTCATAGTATGCACTATATTGTGACCTCTTTATTGGTGCCCCTTATGTCCTCCTCACAACAACTGTGGTATGATGATCAGACTCCTGACACACACTGAAATTTATTGATCACATTACCCTTGAAATGCATTGTGCACTGGCTCAGCTCCCTCTTCACTGTAGTGATTTTGAAATGTGATACCATGTCAGATAGTGCATATCATGAGTTAGCATTAGCTTATGCATTCATGCCTTAATCAGAGAGTTCCTAGGAGTCCTGCTTCTTTCCTGTGACTCCCTTTGTGCAACATGCACTACAAGTATTTCATTCAAGTAAAGAGCCTATAAAGATCTTGGAAATTTCAGAACACCCACCTTCTGGTTTGATACAGGGGAGGAATTGGGAAAAATAAGAACTTTGCAATCTGGTTGTCTAGATCCGACTAGTGAATTGCACTTGTACTGATATCTAGTTTTCTTCTACTTTAGCTACAGAGATTCTAGCTTCTGAAGTCTGAGAACTTATACTGACTTGATGATGCACACTTACATAATGTCCCTACCTTTGCAACATCTTGGAACTCTTCTCTTGCATGCTCTATAGAAGGCATGAAACCTTGATATAATTTAAGTGACATGAGTGTTATGGATTTATTGTCTGGACTATTTGTGTGCTGTACCTATTTAAACATATGGAAACATTTTCACATTAATTTTATTTGCCTTTCATTTACATATAGTGAAAAAAATTGTATTTGAAGAGGAAAAGCACATTTTGATTTACTAGTGATCTGAGTCTGGACATCTGTTTGGCTTCTCAGTCTCAAAAGTTTATATTTAACAGGTTGACATGGATTTATACTACTTATACATTACTATAGATTAAATATAAAGACTGGAGCTGTTAATTGCCTTTTATCCACAAAAGGTCTACCACTTTACGTTTTTATAATGGAAAAAGAAATTTGCTACTAAGGAACAATATGTCATCATGAGACATCCAAACAGCTTATCCATACTGTGCTCTTCTAATAGTTGTCTGAGAGCCAATTTGAGATAAAAGGCTAAAATGACATAAAGTTAAGACTTCCTTTTCTCTTAATCTAAGTTTATTTAATAAAAAGTGGTAGTTTGATATTCTTCACAAATATGTATTAACAACACTTAGTTTTTCAAACTGTAGCTGTTAAAATAAAGAAAAGAGAGTGGATTTGGTTTCTTTCCAAACTTATTAAAGAAATTCTGCATTGAAGTATACGTATTGTGTTAAGAGATGTATGGCTGCCTTCTCTAGCTGCTCCAGCCCAGGATTCTGTCTCAATCAGATAAGTGTAATGGCCAGCAACGTTATACATGCCACCAGCACCTTTTATGTTCTTTTCTGTCTGCCCCTTCTTTGTTTTTTTTTCATACCCCCCCTTTCCCTGCACATTGCCTGATCAATTGGCAAAGCCCCACCAACCCCTTCCAACTTCCTGGGCCCTAAGATTTGCATCAGTCACAATGTTCTGACTTGTCTGCAGTTTCTTGACAGCCCATCAATTTGTATGACTGACCAGGTTTGTTTCTGGTTGTCTGTTAACAATAGTTCATCTGTTTTTATGTCTTTATGTTGTCTACCTGCCCCCCTTTCCTTATCTTCCCAGCTAAAAAAATAAACCTTCTCACACTCCATGCATCCTTACTCATTATTGCAACTGACAGTCTTGTTCTTATCCTCTTCTATCATCTGTTGATCAGCTTTGTTTCTCTGTGTTCTTATTTATGGTTCCTTTAACCTGACACCTTTAAGGGAGCAGACACTCTCCTTCCACATACCCTGCTATATAATTTTCAATCAGGAAAAAGCTACTTCAGAGAAGAATGCGGATGTAAAACATATAAAAAAAGACAGAGCAGAAAAAAACATAAGGAGGGAGTGTTATTTAAGATGCCCTTTCATGAAATCAACTTGAATTAGTATTCAACTTGAATTAATATTACCTGTTATTTTAGATATGTCCTATAGTTAATGATGGAGGAGGAGCATCATAAACAAAGCAGGAGGAGACCCTGGAAAGGTTTTCAAGTAATGCCTTTGATAAATCACTCAAAATATCTCGTTCTTTCTCATACATGTAAATGCTTGAACAGCACTAGGAAACTTACCTGCCTGTACAAATGCAAGCTGGAAAACACTTAAATAAGCACACTTTATATATTTCTTTAAAGAAATAAACAATTTTAAATATAAAAGCATATACAACTTTTATCTACTATGTTGCAATTATCTTTTAAGACAAAGTAATCATCTCTGTCAGAAATAGTCTAATATGTATCTCTTATATGAATTTCTCTCTTTCAAATTAAAGTTTAGAAACAAAAAAACAAGCAAACAAAACACCTGTAAAAGTTAGTATTTTGATAGGAAATTTTTTAATAACCTCCTGCATGTCTGCTCATCCACAGATGAATAAATTTATTAATATAGATAATGAAAATACATTTAGGCTTCCTGTGTTTATACAGCCAAGGGTAAGTCTTTCCTTCTCTGATCTCATCTATATTCTTCCACTTGTTCCTTAAGGAGTACCTTTACTGCACCTTTTTACCTCACTTTATTTCTTTGTTAGTGTGAACTAAGATTTGGTTGTTATCTTCTTTGTGTTTCCCCACATTTGTAACTTTGGAAACAGAATATCCTGGGAAGATGGTTTTCTTTTTTATTCTTCCAAGGGTCTAGTTTTACCCCTTATAGTGATGTCCCTGGTGATTATTTTGGTTATACTTGAAGAATGTTTGTGGTTTTGTTACTGTTGTTGGTGGTGGCTGTTTGTTTATACGTTAGCAGTGAAAAACTTACAGAAAGTCACAGTAATGACAGCATCCTTGAAAACCTGTTCAGGAAAAAAAGAATGATACTTGAGACAGACAGATCAGTAGAACAGAACAAAATATGCCAAGTTGGAAGGGACCCACAAGTATCATCAAGTCCAAATCCTGGCTCCACCCAAAAATCAGACCACATGTTTGACAGCATTGTCCAAACAATTCTTGAACTTCAGCAGACTTGGTGCTGTGACCACTTCCCTAGGGAGTCTGTTCCGATGCCCGACCACTGAGAGGGTCTTAGTAAAGAACCTTTTCCTAACATTTAACCCTATTGCAGCTTTATGCTGTTCCCTCAGGTCCTACTGCTGTTCACCAGAAAGAAGAGATCAGCACCTTCCCCTCCACCCCCCTACCTTTCCCTCCTCTCCTCACCAAGTAAAATCCAAGATGAATTTTTTGTCCTTGCATATCAAATGATTTGGTACCCAGTTTCAAATTCATAGGTGGAAAGATTATAGGAATTAGTTTCATTAGCCTGCACTGCGGTTAGAGGAGGAGATTTTTCCTCATAAAATTTTGGGCTGCATCCTCTTTAGAAATTATATATAAAGTCCCACAGAAAGTTAGATGCTTCAAAATGCTTATCTTGATTAAGGATTTGGGCTATCAGGAAGACCATGTATCTGAAATTCCATTTTCTGTTTTTCATTGCATAGGCTAACCTGCAGGTAGATATTTGCATCAAATTAAAAAGAAGAGACTTGAATTGTTCTCTGTATTTAAGCATCTACGGCTATTACTGCACATGGACCATGATTTTATTTCAAAGCATAACCAGAAAAAGAGAAAATCCTGACAACAATCTAACTAATGTTTTATGAATCATGCAAGAAATTGGAGATAAAGGTAAAATATCCATTTCAGCCTGAGGGATTCAGATCCAATCTCACCATGACCAACACTTGCTATGGGCTAATTATCCAACAAAGTTGCATCACGGTAGAAATCCATGCATATAATTCATGAGACTGGGGAAAAAAAGAACAAAGTAAAAACAGAACAAATGCAGTTGTAATGCAACTGTTGTTGCAAGTTGTAATGTAAAACGATAAGTTAGGAAAAGGAAGAGGAGCTTCTAGTCATGTAATTTTCCCAAGACAGCTTCTTGCTGGAGTCAGAAAACCAGTCATTGCACTGTTACGTTCCCTGCTGCATCATAGTTGTGCAAAGCTAGGCTCAATTTTCTGCCAGTTCCAAAGGAACAAGCTGGGACAACAGTTACTGCTACAGAGCAGGAAGACTCCCCTATCTGAAGCTGTCACTTGTCACTGCTCTGTCTTTTTTTCTTTTTTTTTTCTTTACTTTTATTTTCCTTCCTGTTCCCCCTATGACAAGGAGACTATGAAATTCTTCTACACTGTATCACTGTATCCTTCCTATGGCATGACTCACACAGCCCCAGATCTTCATTCTTTCCGTAGCAAAATTACACTTCATTCAAAAACTTGTGAAAAAAAATTAAGGGAGAGAAATCCAGCATTTCCGTGCCTGCTCAGTGGGCTGTTCATGCCATTTATACTGGATAACAGCTGAGAATTTCTAAGTTCTTGCAACTGAAACCTGGCACTCTCAAAAATGAAATTGCAATCATGCAAACAATGTTTCAAACTGTGAAGTGTGAAGTTAGATATCAGTGTTTTAAAAATGCCAAAAAAAAAAAAAAAAAAAAAAAAAAAAGCTTTTCAGGTTCAAATTTTCATTTTTATTGAGAGCGCAAGAGATATAGTAACAATATCATGTTGACTATTTACATATACAACTCAATTTTTATGAGTCTGAAAAGGAGATGCACTTTTAAAGGAAGTGCTGTGCAATGAAAAAGTATTTTCATGTGTATAATATTTAGAAAGATTATTCACATTTTGTAGCTTGTGTTTATTTTAAAACATAGTAGAAAGTAACAGCTATTGTATCTATCATTAACAAAATGACATTTTTTCATTGTTCTAAAGAAATAAAAGCAGCCAAAACAAAGCAGTGGAACTCTTTATTGATAACTGCTGGCATGCAAAATTATGTAGGTCCTATAAGATTACATTAGTTACTGTAACAGCATGTCATCTCTGAAATGCTAAGGAAACAAAGTAGGAAAGTCACCAGAAATGACACATTGCAATATAGCCTAGCATGAAACAATACATCAGAATGTGTAATGGTTAGAATGAATTTATCCATTTATTCTGTAATCCTTCAAAAGAGCAATTTATTTAAGTAATGTTTTGGGAATGTTTTAAATCATTTTTAAAGGATCTATACAACAGTTTCCTGTATTGTATAGCAAGCTGCTACTACTCAAAAGTTTTGGGGCCAATTCCTGGCTCACACAAGAGAAGTGTTACCAGTATCATAAAATAGATGCAAACATATGTTATGAAGTTAATGCTAAGACAGAAACAGATTGGGCTGACAACATCCTGGAGACCGCATTAGTGACTCATTTGCATAAAGTCACTTCAGTGGAGAACTTTATATTCAGTTTACTATTTTTCACAGCCCACAGAGACTTAGTTCAAAACACTAGTGAAAAGATGATGCCTAAGAGACCTGGTAGGAAAAGAGCTGTACAGTGAATGTAACATTTACTCTGCTATGACTGTCCTAGAAAAACAGAATAAAATAAAATAAATCTAATTATTTCAAAATTGGTCAAGTAGGTATATAGTTGTAAACACAGATAATGGAAGGTAAGTTTGTTACTAGCTAATAACTAGACTATACGAGACTAGAATATCCTGAATTGGAAGGAGCTCACAAGTATCCTAGAGTCCAACTCCTGGCTTCACAAAAGACCTCCCAAAAATCAGACCACATGTCTGAGAGCATTGTTCAAATGCTTCTTGAAGGCAATGCTGTGCCTAATGCACTCCAGGAGTGCACTTGGCACTCCTAGCTCTCCTGCCAGGGCATGCTGTTAACTCATCTTCAACTTGCTGTTAACTAAAACCCTCAGATCCCTTTCTGTGAGCCTGCTCTCCAGCCTCTCATCACCCATTCTGAAGGGTTGCCCCTTCCCACATTCAGAATCCAGAAATTGCTCTTGTTAAACATCATATTGTTGTTGGTTGCCCAGCTCCCTAATTTGTCAAGATCTCTCTGAAAGGCCTCTGTTCACTTGACAGCTCCTTCCAATTTACTGTCATCCACAAATTTACCCAGTATATTTTCAAGTCCTACAATGAAGACATTTATGAAAACACTGAAGTGAACTGTATAAAGTATAAACAATTAAGATGGGATAATGGGAGATTACCCATCCATATGTAATCCACAGGCCTTTGGCCTGTTAAACTAAATTTTATAATCTTCTCATAATTCAGGATGTGTCTGTAATTCTTAAGATGAGCCTGGGGTGTTATTGAATAAAAGAATCTCCAGTGAAACACCTTGGGGAAGTTTAACATTTTGTTACTGAGCATTTAAATTGAGTCACAAAGGAAAACTTTTCTACAGAGATTCAAAGAAAAATCCAACAGAGATTAATACCTGAAACAAAATGGGAGGGTTGGCTAGGAAGATGTGGACCTGAAATGAAAAGTTATTGTAAAATATGCACAACACTTAGAAGAAAAATCTAACAATGTTATTCTTGAGAGACAACTTGGAAAACGACAAAGCTCATAAGCCAAAGACATATTTCCAGGGAATCAGAGATGAAATTAAAAACTAATTTATCAGATTTTAACATTGGAAATTCCAAGAGAAGAAAAAATTTTCTTGTACAGATTCACTGATGATTATATACATTTGATTAACTAATGCACATTTAAATATCTGCAACGTAACAGTTCCCATGTGTTTCTTTAAGTACCTTTCCCTAGGCCAAATACAAAAAATGACAAAATTGGAACACAGTTATAGAAATAAAGGGTGCCAAGCCATTTTAAAGTGTTACTTTAGATCTGCTTGTGGCTGCTTCAGCTTTCTACTTTGAAATGAAGTTTTCACTTCAGGCTGCCATGCCAGGGCTGCACCATGTGACTAGCAGTGGGGCTCTGCCAGTAGGCAAGATGATGAATAATTAAAATTTTCAATGTGAAAGGAAAAAAAAAAAAAAAAAGCAATCATTACAGTTGTTTTCTATCCATTTTTCTTGTGACTATTATTTTATAAAGTCTGGTCACTGTCTTTAAAAGAACAATTCCTTCATTTAGCCAATAGTTTGATCCTTCTATATTTTGACTTTTTGAAATGTATTATTTTTGTTCTAGGGCACTACTTAAGATGATCCTGATATAAATATTAATTCTAATTAAATAATGGTTTAAAACTAAACTATAGCATGAAATATAAAAATATATATATTTTTTCCCTGAACAATGGCAATTATCTGAATCTCCACAAATGTCAAATATCTTGAATTTAAAGGCACTTATATACAGTGTTTTTGACACATAAAGTTGCACACCCAACTACCTTTTTAAAATCAAGATCTCTGCAATCTCTGTTTTTGTGTCTTTGAAAATCTGGAAGTCTTTTTTAATCTATTATGAAAAGAAAATAAAAAAAACACAGCATTGAAACCAAAATCTAACTCAATGTATCTTTTATCTAAAATTAATTACTTTGGAATAGTGCACTTTGTTCTTCTAATTTATCTATTTATATATTTTTATATCATATCAAGACAGATACTTTTGACTGTAAGATTTTTTCTCAGAGGGTTGTAAGGCACTGCAACAGTTTGTCCAGAAATGTGGATACCCCATCTCTGTAAGTGTTCAAGGCCAGTTTGGATGGGGCCCTGGGCAACCTGATCTAGTCAGAGGGGGTCAGAACTAGATCTTTAAGGTTTCTTCCAACCCAAGCCATGATGATTCTATGAATGTATCTAGGAAGCTTTGGGAAAATTTACAATATACATCAAATCACACAAAAGAAAAAGTAAAACAACAACAAAAAAAAACCTCCACCACCACCACCACCAACAAAAACTCTGCACATTTTAAACTCTGTAACCCAGCGATTATTTGATCAAGTTTCCAAGGCTTATAGTAAGTGCTCTATTGCTTCAAGATTTTTAATTAAATTTGGCAGCCAATGGGCTGAAATCCATGGAATTCCATGGGGTGGAATCTCACTCCCATTGAAGTCAATTGGAATGCTGCCTTTTTTTTTTTTTTTTTTTTTTTTTTTTGGCAGTCTCTAAGGAAGAAAATTGCCGGTGGAAGCAAATTGACCGGTGTTCTTCTGGTACACAACTTCTTAGAAACAGCTATTTGGCTTTCAGGATTTGAACTTACATTTCAGTATCTACAATATCCGCCTAAGCCAACTAATAATCAGCAATCTCCAGATTTTTTTGGCATGCCCTAGAGAGCACTGCAGACATACCTCGAGTATGACATTAATTTTTCCTACAAATGGTAGAAATAAATAAATTAGTAGTTTCTGTATTTTTTATGGATTTAGATCTTACATAATAAATATTTAAAAGGAGTCCAGTTTTTCATTTTAGACCTATTCTGATATTTAAACCATTATTTAAAATAATAATTGGAATATTTCCTATCCATTTGGTAATTTTTGTAAGATGGAAAAAACAAAATGTGGAAGAAAGTAAAAGCTCATTCTCACAGACAGCTAAATCCATGAATGAAATCATGCTACCAGTTTTTTTATTCATTTTGCATTCTTTCCCATTGAAAAGCCCTATCAGAGCCTTGGGATGTGACCGACTAATCCACTTAATACTTATTTAATTATCTCAGTACTCTGTTTTATAATTCTCCATGAACTCCTTAGATGTGAACTGATACCTTCTCATCACAGAGCTTAGAATACAGCCTGCACAAAATTTAATCAAGGGGAAAATTAAAATTAAAACAAAACAAAAGAAAAAAAAAAAAAAAAAAGGAAAAGAAAAAGAAATATGATGTTACCTATATGCTAGTAATTTTGTTCATTTACACTTATTCACAGAATGTATATGATATGTATTACATTTCACGCATAAAGACCATAATTTCTTTAGAAATTCAAAATGAATAAATGCTCTTCAATAATAACTGAAATCTTATACGTCATTGCAAATGTAAGATATGAGAAATCATATTGATAATCATTTATTATATTAATAATTAATATATTAGATAGCAACGATATTTTTAATGCAAATTTATATTATGTTCAGGATCTTGACCTATTACAGTTGAAGTTGTAAGGTCAACAGCAAGCAATTGTAAGAGCACTACATGAGTAATACTGGTGTGGTTAAGTTTGTTGATTATAATAGGATGTAGACTTAATTCAGCTATTCCCAGGGGGTAAATTGGATGGGTGTCAAGTGTTAAACCACAAGTTCATCAACAAATGTGGAATTGACATTAGATTATGTACAGTGTGTCTGGAGAACAAGCCTTACGAGGAACAGCTGAAGGAGCTGGGTTTGTTCAGCCAAGAGAAAAGGAGGCTCAGGAGACCTTATCGCTCTTTGTAAGTACATTAAAGGAGGCTGTAGTTTGGTGGAGGTTGGTCTATTCTCCCACGTGCCTGGTGACAGGATGAGGGGTAATGGGCTAAAGCTTGTATTGCTCAAAATTTTTCTCACACATTGTTAAAGTGAAATAGTGTCCAAAATAAAAGTCATTGTAGTTCTAAATATTATTGAAAATATTAGAATATGTACCAGATATTTTTCAAAATTACAGTAATTTTCTCTCTTATTTATCATGTGGTCAAAAAAGAGTTCATTAAAGTGAAGCAGTCAAGGAAAAAATCTTGTTCTATAAACACAGTATAATTTACGTTGAGAGAAACGTTTGTTACAGTGACGAGGACTTGCCAAAATCTCCATACCAAAGACATTTACCACACATGCCACTATTTAAAATATATATATATATATAATAATCTGAAATCAGTTGGAATAATTTGAAACAGATTGTCTACGGTTGATCCCTTGAATTTTATACATTTTTTAAAGTTTCTCTTTTGAATGATTGTATGTGTGAAGCTCATGTCTGTATTCTGTATCTTTTTTTTTTTTTTTTCCTGCCAAAGGAAGTTTGTTTCTTGATAGCTATAACTGATATGGAATTGAGTGTTTATTTAGTTAAATTCTTATCTGTGTGATTTTTGCTTGCTAAGTGTTTTCTTTTTTTAAATCATAGCATATTTGAATTATATTTCTTTTTACCTCTTAAATGACTATATAGCAAATGATACTGAGTCATATAAAATGCATTTCCATCCAGATGTATTATTCTAATAAAATTAACTTGATTTCATCTCTAAGTTAAAGTGGGATATAACACAAATGAACATATAACACAAATAAAACCAATCTATTATTCTCTCACTCAGGCAATGGTTAAAACATGATGGCAGATGCAATCTCTTTAACAGACTATCAAACAACAATAACTGTTATTAGCTTCATCTGTCTTATCTTTGTGAATATGTGGCAGGATAATTAAGTTTCAGTTTCAGTTTCTAGATTATGCAACAATTCTAGAACTGAAGAAGCGCAATCCTTAGTTCAACATTCTGTTACAATTAAGCCTATTATAATCACAGCTGCACTAAAGAATCTGTATCTTTTTTTTTTTTTTTTTTTTTTTTTTCCTTTGGCCAACACATACGTGGATTAGGTTTTGAAATGGAAATTATTTAGATTTCTGTCCAGTCTTATCTAAACCACTAAAATTTGAGAATGTTGGAGAAAGAAGAGGTTGGAATTTGTAATGAAGAACGTTTTTGTCAAACTACATTTATTAAACAAAACTGAAAATGTTGGTAGGAACATACCCAAACCAGGCTGTTGTTTTGTTGTTGTGTTTATATATTTATTTATTATTTAGACCGGTCAAAACCAGTGAGAATGAGAGACAGAGAAAAATTTTCAACTATCTTACAGTTAGAGCAATTGGAACAAATGCTTGACTGTTCCTTTTCTTAATCTACATACCTTGAAAATGTATTTCTTTTGCAAAAATTGATAGGCCTCAATTTTGTACAGACAATGAGTAAACTGCAAACTTCAATGATTCAGCTTTAAGAAGGTTCTTAATTAAAAATAAAATAAAATAAAATAAAATAAAATAAAATAAAATAAAATAAAATAAAATAAAATAAAATAAAATAAAATATGCTTGGATATTTGTATCACACTATACAACAGAAAGACAAGACAGATAATGTGTTCTTATTGGCCTTGAAATTACCTTTCAAGGAAAAATAATAAATCCATAGATCATTTGATCCAAATGCTATCATATCTAAGATAATTGTTAAAAAGGATGAAAGTATGTACTTTGTGATATACTACATTGACACAAAGGGGGAACATTTTTCTTGATATCTATCTAGATATTTTTTAATATCTCCTGTGGCTTGCAAATGGGACCTATTATTTATTCTTTATATATGTGTATATATATATATATATATATATATATACCATTACATACTTTTTGCTTTTTTTTTTTTTTTTTGTTTCATTTTATTTCATTCAGAAAGAGTAGAAACAGCAGTTTATCAGCAGAATTTTCTGCTAAGACAAGTGGATCCCTCGGATTAATTTATTGTCTTAGTGCAAAAGCCTTGATGCTGTAAGACTTGGTGCATTGTTCAAGAATCACACTCCATTTCAATTGTGAATGGAAGTTCTGCTTGGGCACAGATGGAGTATAGCATTATTCTTTATCTTTTGCACTCAGCAGAACAAATTTCAAGGGTATTTTTCTAGGTATTGGCTTTATTCGGATAGGCACCTCAACATATATCTCCATTGTTGACAGTAGTAAGTAGTAATGGTAGCTTCTCAGCCATCAGAGAACAGCCTATGTTCTCTTCAGTGTTTTCATAAATGATTTTGGTGTAAGACTTGAAGGTTTACTTAGTAAGTTTGTGGATGACACTACACTGGGAGGAACTGTCAAGAGTGGAGAGGCCTTGCAGAGAGATCTTGACAAATTAGGGAGCTGGGCCATACCAACAATATGATAGGAAGGGGCAACCCTGGCTGTATATACAGACTGGAGGACATGAGGCTGGAAATCAGCCCTGCAGAAAAGGATCTGAGGGTTTTGGTCTACAGCAAGCTGAATAGGAGCCAGCAGTATGTCTTGGCAACTAGTAGGGTCAATTGTACTCTGGGGTGCATCAGGCACAACACTGCTAACTAGTCAAGGGAAGGGATCGTCCTGCTCTGCTCTGCACTGATGTGACATCACCTTGAGTAGAGTGTGCAATTTTTGATGCTACAGCATAAAAAGGACATTAAACTATTAAAGAGTGTCCAAAGGAGGGCTACAAAATAGGTGAAGTGTCTAGAGGGCAAGACTTATGAGGAGCACCTGAAACATTGTTCAGCCTAGAGAAGAGGAGACTGAGCAGAGACCTTTTGGTGGCCTACAGCTTCTTCATGAAGGGGGTGGATGGGCAGGTGCTGATGTTGGCTCTATGGTTACAGCAAGAGGACCCAAGGGAGTGGGATGGAGCTGTTACCAGGGAGGGTCAGGCTAAGTGTTAGGAAAAGGTTCTTCACTAAGAGAGTGGTCAGGCACTGGAACAGGCTCAGCAAGGAAGGGGTGACAGCACTGAGCATGATAGAGTTCAAGAAGCATTTGGAAAATGCTCTTGCAAATATGGTCTGATTTTTGTGTGGTCCTGTGCAGAGCCAGGAGTTGAACTTGATGATAATTGTGGATCCCTTCCAACTCAGGATATTCTATGATTCTGTGATAATAATAGTAAATTTATCTGCCCCACGCACCATATTCTGATTATGCATCAAGCTGTGCCCCACTGAGTTAGGAAGGATCAAGTTACCAGGTAGTGCAGTATGTCAACAATCCTCTCAGAATTAAACACTTATGCATTTAATGTAGTGGCCTGAGTGTAACACTTATTTATGACTAAAATAAGGATAATTTTGAGTCTTTAATTAACTTGTTTGATTCTAGATTATTTTATAAATTCCATATGCCATCTGAACTTTAATATTTCAATGTTTAAGCTTTTTATTTTGGTTAATGCCTTTCTTCTAGTGTAGTAAAGACCAATATTACAATGAAACATGAAGCATTTTGAAAGCCTAAGCAAATTAGAGAACAAGATGCATGAAGAAATATTCCAATGTTCAAGACACTTCTTCAGGCAGATACTGACATTCACCCAGAACTTTAACTAGCAGGTTTAATCAGACAGTTAAAACTAAAATTTTTGTTTGATCAGTTCTTAGCACTGTGATTATTTATTTGAACTGTAATCCTCATGGTAACCCTGTTCTTGATCAGCTTTAAAAACTTTCATTAAAATTTGCTGAGCACCAAACTGTTACCTGAAAATATTGCCCATCCCTCTTCTGGTTTAAGTTTTAGATTCTTGAAACAAATATCATACCTGACAAATTAGAATTTCTTGCTACATAGGGACATGTCCTGATGTAAGGACATTCAAATAAAACTCACCAGCATGTTTTTCAGTCTAAGGAAAATAAGTCATCTCAGTCTCACTCTTAGAAATGGGTAAGCATAAATGTCAGAGCCATTCAGACAGGTCTTATAAATCACTATAAAGAAACAAAAATTGACCTATTAAGTTGCATAGTTAAGTGGTGCTGGTATTGTTCCTACAATAACTTCTTACACAAAATATTAGCGTGAATATTGTCTCCGTCATACTGGAAGATTAAAAAATACATAGCATTGGCTCTAAATGTATTAGATAGTAATCAACTTGCAGTGAAAGAATTGGTCACCCTCTTGGACGTTAATTTTGTGACTTGTGATAGAGCAAATTGTTGGAATGAGACTCTTATTGATTCCACCTACATCTAATATATAAGTTTGAGGAAAGATGAAAGCTATTGCCTCACTTGAAATACATGAGCTATTTGATCCCTCAACTACTTTTAACAATGTACTAATTCTGTGCACTCCTGAATCTTAAGTTCAAAAAGAAAGCACTCTGTTCAGTTTCATTTAGAAGTGCATAAGAAAATAAAAGCATGGGTTTTCATGCATGCATTTAGAGTTTTTCTCAGCATAATCATGCAAATTATCTTAATGATTATGCTGCCACAGGAGGAAGATAAGATCCAAATCAAAGTTTCAGATTATATTGAAATTAATTTACTCCAGGCTAGTTGTCAGTGTTCCTAGATTTATAATTCAGTAGGTAATGTGATCAAAAACGAAATTAAGAATTCTTGCTTGAGGACATCAACACATTGTTAGTTAAAGTTAAAGTTTCCTTGGACAACAAACTCCATGTATCTGTGCCTGCATTTGCCTGAAAAACAAGGTATTTTCTGGCCCACATTCAAAAAAAATATATTTTTTAAAATTTTATTTTTTAATTTCAAATTTGAGCACTTGGAAAGCTCTGTGAAAATTGGCTTCAGTGACAGAATAACAGATAATTTCAATTCAACAGACTGTATATAAACAACTTTAAATACCAGGCCTGTGCTATGTCATAATTTTTTTTTTTCAAGACCATAGGATGCTTTTAAAGCTCAGTCTTTATCTACTGGAACTCTGTCAGCTCACACTGAACACACTATCTTGTATAAGCTGATTAGAGCTGTTCTAGAACTTGTAGTGAAGGTCCAAAGGCTTTTGTACAATTCAAAATATATCTTCACATCTGGGCTGCTGTTCTTTAATCTATGTCTTAAGTTATCCTATTCTCTTGTCCACATCAGTTTTATTCAACAAATTGTTATATGCACTTCTTTGTGTATAACATTCGTAAAACAGGAAGAAAAAAAAAAAAAAAGAAAGAAAAAGAAAGAAAGAAAAAAAAAAACACACCTCCTTTCCTAGTTCCAAATATCAGTAAGGAAAAACAAACAAACAAATGAACAAAAAAGAATAAGTCAAAAACTCTTAAATTTGATAAATTTGGGATCTTATTATCTTCTTATTACCTTATTACCTTATCTTATCTTATTATCTTCTTATCTTAGCTTCTGACAGACTGACCAATAAAATAGATGACAATATTAGATGATGTTTCCACAGGCACTGATATTTTTATATGTTGGTCAATGGAACTCCTTTGGTTCAGGAGGTTTTCCAGTCTAAACTTCTCAGAGCTCACTCATCACCAAACTGACACCTCAGCCTGTTCTTATTCTTATTCTTATCTTATTCTTCCTGGTTATGGGTGTGTGCAAGCGAGGACAAAGCAAGAAGGGGACTGAGCTGGTAACTGAGCTAAATGGAAATTCTGCATACTGAGAGGATGGAGAACTGCAATTGCTTCCTGAATGTAGGGGAGATTAATATAAGCCAAAAGCTTGATCCATGATGCAAGCTTTCTTGGACAAATACAGATAGACTTTTTCTTAGACTAATGAGAAGACTACTTCACTGGATAGTCTGTGAAGATCAAATTATTCTGGCTGTGCCTTTGCTGAGAGGGAGGAGAACCTGGCATATAGATGCTTTTGCTTGTAGATCTTCCAGAATGATCCAAGAAGAAAAAAGAAAGAGAAAGAGAAAAGGAAAAAGAAAAAGGAAAAGGAAAAGGAAAAGAAAAAGGAAAAGAAAAAGAAAAAGAAAAAGAAAAAGAAAAAGAAAAAGAAAAAGAAAAAGAAAAAGAAAAAGAAAAAGAAAAAGAAAAAGAAAAAGAAAAAGAAAAGAAAAAGAAAAAGAAAAAGAAAAAGAAAAAGAAAAAGAAAAAGAAAAAGAAAAAGAAAAAGAAAAAGAAAAAGAAAAAGAAAAGAAGAAAAGAAAAAGAAAAGAAGAAAAGAAAAAGAAAAGAAAAAGAAACTTAACCGATGTTCCTCCTGTAAGAAATGATAGTGTATTTTATTTGCTACTAATCACCATTGACATTTCCTTGAACTGAAATATGAACACAAACGATCTACATTCATGAACAGCTGACCCTTGACTAAGTATCCTAAAACTGACGATCAGTGCCTAGCCTTAACCTTAGATACTTTTCCCAACTCATAATTTTTATTGTCATTCTAGAACAAACCTAATATTAAAATCTATTGACCTTTCTTTTGAATTTGCAGCCAACATACCAGCAGAATAACAGGCTTTAGACCCCAAAAATATATGACCAAAATATTATTTAAATGTATTCTATTTCTATACTGAAAATTCCTTTAGTCATGCAGTAACACCACAGAACTGAAATTAGGTTTATACTAAAACAAAACACAAACAACCTATGCCTACCCGTTCTTCCCAAACAGGAAACAAGCTGTGTCCCTGATTGTGGATGGGTATATTAGCTATATCCATACAGATAGTGTTAGTAAGGAAGAATAAAAATTAGAGACCCTTAGCATTAAAATTGTTACGTTTTATCACTTGATATAAATGAGTAATTGCTCTAGTCTGAGTTTCAAGTTATAATTGCTAGGATCATCTGTTAGTAAGAATCATATTCACAATGCCTGTATATTGCATAAGTACTTCACTAATTTCACACTCCAGTACCTTGGCAGTGTGTGTCTATGAAATACGTAGGAACCAGGTAATTTTTTACAATCACAATATTTTGCTGCTTCTTGTCAATAAGTTAATAGCAGGATAAAGCATTTTCAGCTTGTTAAAACTTCATTCTCTAGTGAAATTTTAACTCTGGCATTACAAATTTTGAAGACTGTATTGTTAAAAGGACTTCTGCTCTTTGGTGAACAACTATTAGTTTTCAATAGCAATCTCTCTTTAAGGAGTTTAATACAGTATTTCTTAAAATAAAACTTTTATTTATTACTGTTCTTCAAAAATAATATTCCTTACTAGGAAAACCTCCATATATTTGCATATATTTCAACTGTCTTTAAATTGATGGTACCATGTAATAGCATTGAAACTGCAAAGCCAACTCAAAATTGTGTACTAAGCTTGGTTTTAAAATATCTCTACATTATTTTTCAAGATTGCTTCACTTTGAATGTTAGATAGTTACTGTTTTCACAAAGAACAGCAGCTGAACCCCCTGCACTAAAAGAAGCAGCAATTTCTTCAGATACTCTTTTATCTGCTGTTCAGAAGAGTCCTGAATTACTCAGCATTATAGAATCCTATCTCCTCTTGACGTTGCTGCTTGAAAGCTTCTGTTAGCATTATGTTGAATTCATCAGACTCTGGGAAGGGCAACACCCAGTAAAGTCAAATTCCATGGTTCCAATATCTCAATTTTGAATTACAGAAGTTCCTCAGAACTTCTCAGAGCTGGGAATGTTGTCAAACAGTTGTGCATTTCACTGTAGGCTAGAAGACCATTTTTAGAAAAGCAGTAGAAGATCCAAATAGGTCATTGTATACACTGCTAGCTGAAAGTAAAGCATTTCAAAGCATGGCTTCTTAGTCTTAAATAGTGGTAGCAGTGTGGGCAGCAGCAGCTGCCACGCGGTGAGAAGAGCATGAGGCTTGTGAGGTTCCAGGGGCCTGAGATGAGGTTTCTGACACTCTCAGGCTGTATGTGCTCTGTGTGCACGTGTGTGTGTATGGAGGTGCCAGACAGCAGCTGATCAGTCTCACAAGAGAGACAGGCAAGAATTGGGCAAAGCTGGCTGACTCTGTGGCCAATTCAAACAGCAGAAAGCTAGGTTGTGCCTAGCAACCAGGGCCCTCATCAGGGACAGGGCAGTTCACGTGGCAGTTGGGCGAGGACAGTGCACTCTAGCAGTAGGCAGCCTGCTTTACTCCCCTGCTCAGCTAGCTCACAGGCTTATGCTACAGCCCTGACAGCCTCCTAAATTGACAACAATGCACTAAACAATATTCTGTTGAGTGTGTGGCAGTGAGAAGGTGCAGACATGGTGAACTGGCAGAGAGCCATGTCCTCTGCTTTTGTTCCTCTGGCACCTGGTAGGTGTAGCACATCCACTCAGATGAAGTTCAGGGAGTTCATGCAACTGCTGAGCTTTCAGGCTTTGGTGCGTGCCTAGGGCTACTACCTCAAGTTGAGGGTGATAACAAACACACACCTGTGGGAGGTGTGCCCAGGTAGATAAACTGCTCTGCCTGGTGGCCAAGCTTCAGGAAAAAATAAAAAATAAATGTGGAGACTGAGAAGCATCTAGGAGTCTGAGAGGGAGATTGACATGTGATCTGCATCAGAATAAAGGCAGCAACTTGAGGTACACTGAGGAATGGCAGCAAATTACTACATGGAACTGTAAGAGAAGCCTCTGTCTTCCCATTCAGATTACATTAATGAATAGGTATGAAGCTCTGGGTATGGTAGACCCTGGGCCTGGGTATGTCATATGGATGTAAGAAGATGGATGAACAGGCATCCTTGAAGTTTTCCCTTCAAGTATAGATCAACTAAGGGCTCATAGCAAGTGCAGCATCAAGACCAGCACTGTGAAGAAAAGGTAGCAAGCTATACCCATAGGTGACTCCCACCTGAAGGGAACGGAGGCTCCCAATCTACAGACCACACCCTCTTTTACAGTGACGTTTGCTGCCTCCCTGGGACTAGGTTCAGGGATAGTACCAGTAAGCTTCCGAGTATAATACAGCCTTCAGACTGTTGCCTACTCCTCCTCTTTCATGTGGCAACAACATAGCAACAGGAAGCCTGAAGAAATCTCAAAAGAGATTTCAGGGCACTGGGAAGATGTCTAAAGGATTCAGGAGCAGAGATAGGGTTTTCGTCAATCTTCCCACTAATAGGGAAAAACACGGAAAGAAACAGCTGAGCCCAGATCATTAATGGCTCCAAGACAGGTGCCTCCAACAGAATTTTGGGGTTTATAATCACAGAAGTGTCTTTGAGATGAGGCCTGATGGGACCTTCCTCTTTCAATGGGGGAAATGTTTCTTGGCTCATAACCTGGCAAGACTGACTGACAAATCTTTAAATTGGGATCAGTGCAGGAGGGGAAAACATTGGATCAATACTTTATATAGGTGGTCACCTAACAATTAAGGATGAGGAAAAGACCTTTAATACCTTTTTTTTTACTTCAGTTTTTAACAGTAATGTCAGATATTGGGCTGTCCAGTGCTCAGAGATGGAGGACAATGATTAAGGGAGCAGTGACTTTCCATCTGTCATCTCCGAAATGGTAACGGAGCAGTTGTATCAGATGAATGTCTGTGAGTCCATGGGGTTTTACAGGATTAAACCCAGAGTACTGATAGCTGTTTGTTACAGCTGGCCCTCTCTCAGCAATATGCCAAAGGTTTTGGCAGTCTGGGGAGGTCCCTGCTGTCTGGAAACTAGCCAGTGTTATACCATCTACAAAAGGGGCATGAGTGAAGACCCAGGAAACTATAAACATGTTAGTTTAAATTCAGTCCCTGGAAAAGTTACGGAGAAGATTATCTTGAGCATTTATTGAAAGGCAGTTAAAGAAAAAAGCAATTACCAGACATTGTCAACATAGGTTCATGAAAGGAAAGTCCTGTCTTTTATTTGATTCATCTGCCAGAGGGCAGGAAGGGATTGATTCATCTGCGGATTGATTCATCTGCAGAGGTACCTGGAGAGGTTGGATTGATGGGAAGAGGCCAATGGAATGAGGTTCAACATGTCTAAATGCCAGGTCATGCACTTTGGCCACAATAATCCCATGTAGCACTACAGACTTGGGGCAGCTTGAAAGCTGTGCAGAGGAAAAGGATCTGGGGGTGCTGATTGATGCTCACCTGAACATGAGCTGGCAGTGTGCCCAGGTAGCCAAGAAGACCAACAGCATCTTGGCTTGTATCAGGAATAGTGTAACCAGCAGGATGATGGAGGTGATTGTCTCCTTGTACTCTGCTCTGGTGAGGCTGCACCTTGAGTACTGTGTTCAGCTTTGTGTTCCTCGCTACAAGAAAGACATTGAGGCCATGGAGCATGTCCAGAGAAAGACTATAAAGCTGGTGAAAGGCCTGGAACACAAGTCCTATGAGGAGTGGCTGAGGGAACAGTGGTTGTTTAGTCTGGAGAAGAAGAGGCTCAGGGAAGACCTTATTGCTCTCTACAGCTACCTGAAAGGAAGTTGTGAGGAGCTAGGGATCAGCCTCTTTTCGCAGGTAACTGCTGATAGGACTAGAGGGAATGGCTTCAAGTTGCTCCAGGGGAGGTTTAGGTTGGAAATCAGGATACATTTCTTCTCAGAAAGAGCAGTCAGGCATTGGAATGGGTTACTCAGGGAAGGGGCACTGTCAAGTCACTGTCAAGTCACTGTCCCTGGGAGGTGTTTAAGGAAAGGTTGGACATGGTGCTTAGGGACATGATTTAGTTGGTGATACTGGTGGTGGGGTGATGGTTGGACCAGATGACCTTGGAGGTCTTTTCCAACCTTAAATTCTATGATTTCCTTCTATGGTAAGGTCATCTGCTTGGTGTATGAAGGGAAGTGGTAGATATAATCTTTCTGGATTATAGTAAAGCCATTGGTACCATCCTTCACAGCATTCTTCTGGACAAATTTTCCAACTGTGAGATAAGCAGGTACGTGCTGCGCTACCTGTTTAACTGGCTCAGTGGTATAGCTCAAATGCTTGTAGTGAGTGTGGCTACATCTGGCTGGCATCCAATCATTAACAGTGTTTCCCAGGGCTCACTTCAATTCATTTCAACATTTTTGCCAATAATTTGGATGCAACAGTGGAATGCATCCTTACAAAGTTTCCTGATGATACTTGACTGGGAGGTGCTGTTGACTTCCTGGAGGGACAAAAGGCCTTGCAGAGGGATCTATATAGATTGGAGCTTTGGACAATCACAAGCAGCATAAAGTTCAACAAAGGAAAATGCTGGATTCTGTATCTGAAACACAGTAATGGCAGACACAGGTACAGACCGGGAGCAGAGAGGCTGAAGCTCAGTGGATCTGGGGGTGCTGGTCAACAGGAGGCTCAACATGTGTCAGCAGGGTACCCTTGCAGCCAAGAGGACAAACTGCATTTTGTGATACATTCAAGACAGCATCACACAAATAGTCAAAAGTAATATTTCTCCTGCTATATTTAGTGGCTTATGATCGAATGAATCCTTCACCTTCTTTTGTAAATGTTAGACAGATTGAACTCCTTGGGGATAATCACAAAAGTGACTTCTTCCTACCAGTATTGTTGCAATGCTGTCTATGCTAAAAGAGGTGAAAAAAAAACTGCTGCAGCACAAAATTGAAAGCAATACCTTAAGTTTAGGTGTAAGATATATTTTCTTATATTTCAATAATTTTTTAACATCTCTCTAGACTTATTTTTCATTGTATCAATGTCCTTCTTTAATTGAAGACTGCAGAGACTACATCACATTCCAAGAGAGAGAGATTCTGATTGCTGCAGGGATGAGAAGTACATTAGGCTTTTCCAGTTGTAGCATGTTACTGTTTGTCAGCCGCAAAGTTTAAGGGTTTTAATTCCCAGGACAGAGTTCCATTCCATAAATGTTCTCTACACTGTTGTCCCTAGATATGTGATTTTCTTTGTCCATAATTAAAAAGCAAACAAACAAAAAAAAAAAAAAAACAACTGTTGTATACCTGACCTACTGGTAAACAGCCATTGGTAGTCTTTGTTTCATTTGCCACACCTCCAGTTGCTGTTATTCTTTTTTTTTTTTTTTTTTCACTAATAATGCAGTTTTACTGAGGCTGCAAATAAAGCCAATAATCACTCCTTCTTGCATAGTATTAGAAAAACATATCATCAATGGCTCCTTAAATGAAATTGCATATTAAAACATATGTTAGAAGCTTTTAGTCAGTTTAATATGTATAAAGCTGGTGTTTGCAATTTCTTCTTTATTAATCATCATACTCAGTTTGAAACTAAGTGACTGGCAGAAGTAAACCAAGATCACCAGCATCCTCATCGTCCAATAGCTTTTCCTGATCAGATAACAAGCAAGTTCAAAAGTACGTCTTTCCTATATATAAGCCCATGCTGATTGCCATTAATTATATTATCCTCTTTTAATAGGTTATTCATCAAATCCCAATTCTCTTGTTCCATAATTTGTCTAGGATCAATGTCAGGATGACAGGCCTATAATTAGTTGTCCCATTTATACTTTTAAAATATTGGCATAATATTAGCTTCATTCCAGCCCTTTGGAAATGCTCCAGTGCTCTAAGACATATTGAAAATCATCACTGATGATCAAGAGATCTCCTCAACAACTCTTTACAGCTCTTGGAGGCAAAATTATCTGGACTTGCTGATTTAACAACATCTATCATACTGTTGTTTAGCAACCTTGTTATTTCCCATTACATTGAAAAACCTTTCACTGTTTAAATCTCAGGCAACCAGAACATCTGACTTTTTAACAAGACCATTGAAAGACATATTGTCTTATTCTTAATGCTATAATTCAAAACTGCATCTACTCCTTGGCTTTCTAGAGTTCTTTCCTTGTATCATTTTGCTTCTCTGTGCCTTTTTTTTTTTTTTTTTCTTCTTTCCCTTTTCTAGTTTCTGATTTATTTGAATTTCTATACATTTCATTTTTCTTTTCTATCTTTTACACTCACTGAGACACGCTCACTTTGTATACATATACTGAATACAGATAGTCTTCTAGGCTTTGGAAAATTTAGCTAAAGTTTTTAAAATAATCCTATGGCTCTGAAGTTATGGATGTCCTGTCAATGGAGGTGTTCAAGACCAGGCATGAAGAGGCCATTGACAATCTAATCTAGTGGGTGGTATCCCTGCCTATGGCAGGGAGGTTGGAACTAGATGATCTTTAAAGTCATCTAATCCAAGCCATTCTGTGACTCTGACTTTATTTTGTAAACCTTAATTAAATGACTAATCTATTGTGTGTCTGAAAATTCAGCTTAACTCAGCATGGGGAATATACAGTATTTTTGAAATTTTATTCTGTTTAATACATCTAAAATAATAAGTAAAATAGGTCAGGTCCCACCTTGTGCAAGATATAAACTGGTATATTTATTACAGAAGGCAGATGAAAAATTCAAAAGAATAATTAACTGGCACATACAGATTTTATTTGAACATGGTAACTGAATCTGAGATACTAATAGACAATGTAGTCACAACTTCCTGTTCTTGTACTATCTTACTGTTAACTGTTTCCACAGTACAACTGTTGTGTTATTTTCTTCAGCCAGTTATTGTTCTATTAAAGGAAGTTGGAGGTTTTTGTTCTATAAGAAGACAATGTTAAACATGTTGGATTTTATTTTCTTTATTCACAACTTGGAAAAAAAAAATACTAGACCAGAACTGTTTTACGTAGTTTCAGAAATTTCTGAGACATCACTTAAGTAGCTGGAAGGTCTTAAACAGAGTAAAAGAAAATTTGAAGTCATTACTGGTGAAGTCAATGGATGACACAAATACTGGGTGTCATACGGGCTAGTCAGCAACCAGACTTGCCTTTTAAGATGGCTAAGTACAAAAACAAGCACAAGAAAAATGTAGGAAGGTGCAACTATTTATGGAAGTAAGTAATCAGAAAGCACTTTGAACTTCTGTGGCAGGCAAGAGCTTGAGACGATTGAGTCTCAATTGATAAGCAAGTATCGACTGAGTAGAAAGAGGGAGATTATATTACTGTAGTACATTACATTAGTGAGGTCATTACCTGAATACTGACTGTGTGAAGCACTTTAGAGCAAAGATGACAGATTGGAACAGCTTTAGATAAGAGATATAAAAGTATTCAAGGTCTTGACAGTGTGATTTAACAAACATGGATTTTGGTTTATACATGGGAAGTTTAAGAGGTGACTTAATCATAAATGAAACACAATGAAAGTTGAAATGTGACTGGTTAGTGATTTAATGATCCATTTGAACAACTTATCAAAGGCCACAGCAGGGTCTGCCTTACATGATGTCATTCATTCAAGACTTTTGGAAAGAAGTGGCATAGCTCAGTTGAAATAATGAATATATCACAAGAATTAGATGAATTTATATCCTCTAAACTATGCACAATATTAGTTTAACTGCTCATGCTGACTTCTTCATGCTTTAAAATCTGTGAATCCGGTGAAGAAATAATACATGAAGTATATTCTTCTAGAGAAGTGTATTCAAAGCTTAACAATTTAGGGCAGTGGCAATACCCAAATAAATAAATAAATAAATAATTATTTCACAGAGATGAGCTTGATCCTGGACCATTGTTTTCTATGGGAATATTATTGCTGGATTCAGTGAATCAGTGTAAAGCCCTCTACAAAGCCAGTCACTTGGGAAAATTATAAAAAGAAGGATGCTGGGTGGAACAATACATAAACTGAGTCAGAGGTAAAATTAGAAGTTGCTAGATTGTCTTCATTTTTAAAACTAGGTGCTGCACTTTACCTATACCCTTTGCTGCACATTTGTTTAAGTTTATGCTTTCCATAGTCTATGCAGCTTAATGAGAAACATTGCCTAAGTTAGATATTGGATGTTCATGCTGACAAGATAATGTCACAATCAATACCAAGGAGCTTTGCTTCAAGGGTTCACCTCCAACGAGCATGTTAACTTCTGGAGATTTTCCACATTTACAGTGAGCCAAGATCTAAAATTTCCACAGTAGGAGATTTAACTGTGTAAACATTAAGTTTTTTTTTTTTGTTTGTTTGTTTGTTTTTTTATAATGATGATTGGAAATCTCTCTCTCTCTTTTAATGTTCAATAATAATCTCATCTCTGACAGGAAACAAACAAACAAACAAACAAAACAGCTGTTCAGGCACTGCAGGTACTTGAAGGAAATACTAGTAACAGGCAGCAATGATGTTACCATTTTACTAATGATTAACTATTTTAATTCCCATATAATGTAAACAGCATATAATGTAAACAGCAGTTTTCTGAGTGGGAAATATATTAAAATACCTACATTTTCTGATGCAAAATGACATTAAGCCTACAGCTCTGATTCAGTAAAGCAGTTACGTTGTTAACTTTGAGCATGTGAGGAATCTGCTCTCTGTCCCAGGAAACAATTGTATCAAAGGTATACTGATGAATTGGTCTCAGTGTAGAAAGAATATGAGAGTAATAATGTGCCTAAGATTTTAGGACAAATAATGTGTCCTAAGATGCATCCTAAGATGTATCCTAAGATTTTAGGACAAAGGTAAAATGATCTGAAAGTGCAAATGTGCAAAGATCAGAATCAGCCTTAATACTCATCTCACTAAGTGTCTTTGGAAATCTCTGTCAGAGGTGCTGATTCACCCATGGCAAATGGCATGGGCAGGAAGAAACCAAACGAGGTTTAATAAGAGCAAGTGTAGAGTCCTGCACCTGGGAAGGAACAACCACATGTATCAGTACAGGCTGGGGGACTACCTGCTCGAGAGGAGCTCTACGGAGAAGGATCTGGGGTTCCTGGTAGACAACAGGTTGACCGTGAGCCAGCAGTGTGCCCTGGTGGCCAAGAGGGCTAATGGGATCCTGGCGTGCATTAAAAGGAGCAAGGCCAGCAGGTCAAGGGAGGTGATCCTCCCCCTCTCTTCTGCCCTGGTCAGGCCTCACCTGGAGTACTGTGTCTAGTTCTGGGCTCCCTGGTACAAAAAAGACAGGGATCTCCTGGAAAGAGTCCAGTGGAGGGCCACAAAGATGGTACGGGGTCTGGAGCATCTTCCCTATGGAGAAAGTCTGAGAGACCTGTGTCTGTTCAGCCTGGAGAAGGGAAGACTGAGAGGGGATCTCCCCAATGTATATAAATATCTGAGGGGTGGGGGACAGAAGGATGTAGCCAACCTCTTAGTGGTTTGTTGGGATAGGACAAGGGGCAATGGCTGCAAGTTTGGCAGGAAGTTTAGCTGATCATGCTGACTTTGGAACTTCCTGCCAAAAATGGAAAACATGCAAAAGAACTTCTTCACAGTGAGGATGACGGACCATTGGAACAGGCTGCCTAGGGAGGTTGTGGAGTCTCCTTCTCTGGAGATATTCAAGGCTTGTCTGGACACCTACCTGGGCAGCCTGCTCTGAAGAACCTGCTTTGGCAGAGGGGTTGGACCCTTCCAACACCTACAGTTCTGTGATTCTGTGATTCTGTGAAATGACCATTTGCTATGGGCATGGCACTGTTAGACATTGAAATGGGCTGCCCAGGGAAGCGGTGGAGTCACCAACCCTGGAGGTCTTTAAAAGGTATTTAGATATTGAACATTAGTGATATGGTTTAGTGGAGGACTTCTTAGTATTCGGTCAGAGGTTGGACTCCATGATCTTGAGGTCTCTTCCAACCTAGACAATTCTGTGATTCTGTAATTTTACCTCTTAGTCCTCTATATTCATGATAAAAACTATCTTTCTCATTTTCTTCTGAAGTGACAGGAATGTGGCATGTCCAATGAGGTAAGCAGAACTATAATTTCATTTTCTGAAGATGTTAATGGGAAACAAACAAACAAACAAAGTGGGATAATACTAATAACTGAAATAAGTGACTTCCATGCAGATAATTCAAATGGGGTGATTTATTTTGAAATTTTTACTGGAGGACTTGTAAGGTAATATTCCAGTCTTACTCTTTACATGAGTAGGACCTTAAAAATGTAGATTCTGGATCCACGTATGTAGAAAATACACCTAGAATATTTTCAAAATGAAGGTGTAAATATACACCTTAAATACTTTCACTTGCAAGGTACAAAAAAAAGCTGCCCAAAATCTAGTTAGTTTTTGCTGATCAAGAAAAACCCAAGAGGCATTGAGGAGTTGATTGCTAGTGCCCCTTTGGTTTTGTGTCACATACAAGTAGTGCTAGTCATACTATCTGAACACGTGTATTTTGGTGCTTGTGAGCGTATCTGAGTGTGAGAGTATGACAGAATGAAAACTGAGAAAATGTCAGCAGTTGACTAAAATCAGTTTTATTTAAAAATGGCATTGCTTTCCTTTCCTTTCTGCCACTGATTTTTGCTACATTAATTTTCTACATTATAAAATGAACAGAGTAAAGACTAGTCTAAGTAGCCCCAAAAGCTTAAAGCTGGAGATGCAAGTATTGGAATACGAATGTAAACATGATATTTCTGTATGTGCTCTGCTCTCTCTTCAGTAAGAGTAAATAAATCTTCAAATATTGCACTCATTTGATGCCCATTTTTTCAAGCTTTTTCAATAGTTTCCCCAAAGAACCCAAAAGAGAAAACCATTTTGAGAAAATGAAAATCAGAATAAGAAAGGAAAGGTTCTTCTATATATTATCTAGGAAGTATGTATATGGCATGTAAACATGAAATCTGTATTTGTATCTCAACAAAGTTCTTAATTATATAAATTTATATAAAATGCACACTTACACAAAGTATCCAGTTTCATAAAAGATACATGTCTTTGTCCTCACCAATTTCTGAAAATATTTTCTGTGAGTTTTTGTTTAGGCATATATAATTCCAGCAGCTTCACTAGAAATAGCTTGGGGAGTAACTTCGTGGCACTTAGGAGTTTAAATTGGTCAGACAAACTATTGTACAGTCATCAGAAAAGAACAGGTTTAAATACCATATGAGTTTAAGCCCTTAGAAAACTGAGTGATTTATAAATAGTAAGTACAATAAATTGCTCTGAACTGTGTAATTAAAATGTATTTTCAGCAACTGCAGATTTAAACAACTAATGGATAATACACTTTTTAAAATACTTTTCCCTAGTTCTTTTTCTTCAACATATACAGACACATACACGGTCCTGCAGTCAACTGCAGTGCACAGTTCCTCAGTAATTGCAGAGCAGAGGTTATTCGTCTAACTAGTCGCAGCTCTCCATTCAATTCATGATGTGGGGGATATTTCTACTGTACTTTCAACAAGTGCTCTCCTTAGTTTCATCTGTAATAAGGAAATGTCAATTTTCTTTTCATTGATTTTCCCATAGCTGTTTTACGGTCTACATTTAGTTCTAAATTCTGTAGTTGGTATTTGGGAAATTAATGTCAGTTCTACTTCAAATGCCTGAATTCATTGCCAATGTGTGACAATGTCTATTTTTTATATTTTGTATACAAAAGATCAATATAGTAACCAAGCTTTGCTTCATTAATAAAATAAAATGAGTGGGACTTACAAAACAGTATAGAAAAAAACTTGTTCCTCAGTTACGGATAATTCCTGTTTAACTAAAATTTGAAAGTCAAGATGATGATGATGATGATGATGATGATTATTCTTTCTCTGCTGAACTAAATCATATTTTCTTTTTTTTCTTTTTTTTTTAATTATTATTTTATTTTTTATTCTGTATTTTTTATTTTTTATTTTTTCTTCTCATAAATACAGAGAACACATGATAGGATTCTATAACACTGTTCCTGCTCAGCTGAGTTCCTTACTTAACTTACAGAAAGCCAATGAGAACTCCTGTCTATAGAACTCCTGTCTGTATCTCAGGCTGAGGTTGAGGTTTCAGCAAAACAATGTTTCTGCTGTCCTGCTTCCCGGTTTGCATCAAGGAAAGACAGGGATACATAAAGAGTGGCCTTGACCAGTTGCACTATTCTAAACAGGCTGTGTAACCAGTAACACATATGTGCAAACTGTCACACTAGATAAGAGCTAGTGATTCACTCCAGGAGACAGTAAATGAACCAATGACAGTGATTCTATTTTAGACTTTTTAGTGATCAATAAAGATGTTACAGGCAAGCTGATTATAAAAAGAAACAAATGAGAAACCTCTAGTCTAGGTGTTTGAGTGGCTTCTGTTAGTTCAAAGTTACAAAAGAGGCAAAAACTAAACATAAAACTGCGTTTAGTTATGTTTCGAGATTTTAGAAAGGTAAACCTTAAAAGACAAGGGAAATTAGACTGACCAGACAAATGAGCTCAAAACGATCTCCAGATATGACTGGATGAAATATCATATTTCTTTATAAGTCACAGTGGAAGTATTCTTCGGAAGTAGCATTTTGAGCTCAAGGATAAAAATGACAGAGAAGAGCTATGACTAGCCTACTACAGAAAGAATATCTCAAATATCTTATACAGGATATTAAAAGTTCCAAACCCACAAGATAACATAAAAAAGAAAAGATTTACTAAGAACAATGTCATGAAAAATATGAAAGCTCAGAAATCAAGTGAGAGTAGCCAAAAATGCCCAAATTGCAGAATCATGGAATGGTTGAGGCTAGAAGAGACCTCTGGAGGTCACATATTTCACACCCACTGGTCAAGCAGGGCCACCTAGAGCAAGTTGCTTGGGATCACAAGATCACAAGGAAATCCCTTCTGATGGAGCCATTGAGAAGCCCTGTCAGAGAAGAAGGTCAGGGACAGAGCCACACAGGCCCACAGAGCAGCCACTGAAGCCTGTGAGCACTCTTGCAACTCCTACATACCATGGGAAACCTGGCATACCTTGAGAATCCAAACAGTTCTCTGTACCATTAGCCATACGACACATTCCCTTATCACCTTCCTTCTTTTGTCAGCACCAGTGAGGCACTCCCATACTACCCACACAGGGAAGAGCAGGGAATCTCCTTCTGGCTAGCCAGGAGTTTCTTCTCATGGCACTGCGAGAGTCAGGTACAGCTGAGGTCTAAGCAACCAAGAGTGTCAGGGCCCCCACAGCTCAGAAGGGACCTGATTGCCATGCTCATGGAGTCACCAGAGCTGTCACAGCTCTGGGACTGTTGTGGTTTAACCCGGTTGGCAGCTAAGCACCACACAGCCGTTTGCTCACCGTCCCTCCTCCCTCTCTGGGATGGGGGAGAGAAACAGGAAAGTGAAGCCTGTGAGTTGAGATAAAGACAGTTTATTAAGACAGGAGAAAAAAATATTATCATTAATAGTACTACTACTAATAATAATGTCTACGAAACAAGTGATGCACAATGCAATTGCTCACCACCTGCTGACTGATGCCCAGCCTATCCCCGAGCAGCCATCTCCCCCACCCCAGCTAGCCACCCCTGTATATTTTTTAGCATGATGTCAAATGGTATGGGATACCCCTTTGGCTAGTTTGGGTCAGCTGTCCTGGGTCTGTCCCCTCCCAGCTCCTGCTGTACCCCTAGCCTGTCCGCTGGCAGGACAGAGCAAGAAGCTGAAAAGTCCTTGGCTTGGTGTAAGCACTGCTCTGCAACAATTAAAACATCAGCATGTTATCAGCACTCTTCCCATCCTAATCCAAAACAGCACCCTACCAGCTCCTAGGAGGAAAATTAACTCTGTCCTAACTGAAACCAGGACAGGGACACATGGAGGAAGAGTGGGCAGAAATCCTTAACAAAGAACTGTCACAGCACGATAAACTAGAGGCAATGGCTTCATCCTCACTTGGAGTACCTGGGGGTGAGGGCCACAGAACATCTCCCCCAGCACCAATGCAGGAAGATGCAGTCATCAACTTCTTCCCTCCTCAGTGAGCTGGGTATGGCAACAAGGGCAGAGATCCAGTGTCTTACCCTGCACAGGTCTGCAGCTTGCCATGGCTCTGGAAGATACAATCTGCTCCTTTGCATATACAGTCTGGACCATGCTGCAGCTACTAGACAGGGAGATGGCCAGCTGTCAGTGGTGTGGAGGCACTTGGCGTGGTCAACTGCATGCACCTCCAGCCACTTCCATGGCAAATGGTTTTGAGTGCACTCCGGGGCTGACATCAAGAATCTGGTGGTCCTGGACTTTAAGACAGAGACTCTGGAGGAGCTGCAGTAAAACTGCCTGGCCTGAACTGTGGTGGTGGAGCCTCAAAGAAACTGTTCTGTAGAGGCAGGAGGAGGGAGTGAGCTGTAGTGGGTTTACGTGGCAAGGTTTTGGTAGCAGGGGGCCATAGGGATGGTTTCTGTGAGAAAGATCTAGAAGCTGCCCCTTTTTGGTAAGGGCCCCATTGTTTTCCAGAGATGAGCCAATAAGCGATGTTGTTTCGCGCCTCTGTGAGAGCATATTTAAGACAGGGAAAAAAACGCTGCGCCACACAGCAGCTGGGTGAGTCAAGAGAGTGAGAAACAGCCTTGCAGGTGCCAAGGTCAGTGTAGAAGGAGGGGGAGAGGTGCTCCAGGTGCCGGAGCAGAAGTCCCCTGCGGCCTGTGGTGAGGACCATGGTGAAGCAGGATGTCCCCCTGCAGCCCATGGAGTGCCACGGTGGAGCAGGGTTCCACGCTTCAGCCCATGGAGGAGACCATGGTGGAGCAGGTGGCCCTGGACCGATGGAGGCTGCCGCCTGTGGAAGACCCCTGCCAGAGCAGATTCTGGGCTGGACCTGTAGCCCGTGGAGAGGAGACCACGCAGGAGCAGGTGACCTGGCAGGAGCTGCTGCCCGTAGGGGAGCCAGGTTGGAGCAGTTTTCTCCTGAGGGATGGACCCCATGGTACGGACCCATATCTGGAGCAGTTCTGGAAGAGCTGCTGCCTGTGGGAAGCCCACGCTGGATCAGTTTATCAAGGACTGCATCCCGTGGGTGGGACCCCACAGCACAGGGGACGAGAGTGACCGAGAAGGAGCGGCAGAGAAGTGCTTTAGACTGACCATAACCCCCATTTCCCCGTTCCCCTGCACCGCTTGGGGGGAGGAGGTGGAAGAGGGTGGATGGGGGGAAGGTGCTTTTTTTTTTTTTTTTTTTTTTCTTTTGTTTCTCACTTCTCTAGCTTGTTAGTAATGAGCAATAAATCTTACTATCTTCTTATGCCGAGTCTGTTTTGCCCGTTACAATAATTATTGCGTGATTTTCTCATCCTTATCTCAACCCTTGAGCCCTTTTCACATGTTTTCTCCCCATTCCTCTTTGAGGAGGGGGAGTGAGAGAGCGGCTGTGGTGGAGCTCAGCTGCCCACTCGAGTGAAACCACGACAGTCCTTGTGCTCCTCCGACAGAGCACAAGCAGCAGGAGAGCAAGGGCAATGTTTCTCCCCAGTGGTATCAGGGCAGCTTGATGTCAGACCAAGGCAGGTGAGTGACATGAAAGGGACAGGGCTGGACAGGGGTGTGAGCCTCCCTCTGCCTGGGGCTAGCATCTGCACCGCTGCTAATGGTGCAGATGCTAGAAAGCTAATCCCCTGCTTTCCAGTCTCAGCAACCATTGCTGGAGGGTTTTCAGGAGACATTTGGCAGTGGGACCCAGGCTGCCTCCACAAATCCATCTCTCTCCTTTCAGACTGGCAGGAGAAACTCTTTCAGAAACTTGTGGAATACTGGTTGAAAGAAGTGATTGTCCTACTGCACTTAGCACTGGTGCTGCCTCACTTCAAGTACTCTGTGCAGTTTGGGGCACCACAATATAAGAAGTATAGTAGAGTGTGCTCAAAGGAGGACAACAAAGACAGTTAAAGGACTAGTGGGTGTGACTTATAAGGAGCTGCTCAGGATACTTGGTTTGTTCAGCTTATATAAGACCAGAGGAGTCAACACTTCCTGGCCCGATAGCTTACAGGCCACTGGCAGGTACTGTGTATGGAGTCCCAGGGGGACAATGCCAAACATTTTCAGGAGCTATTGACAAAAAGCTGGGACATGTTGGAAGGGACAGGTGGGATGCCTTCCACCCCAAAACCAGAGCCCCATCATGCCCATCAAGCTATCAAGGCATGTCAGGAGCTGCTGCATCATAGAATCATAGAACAGCCCAGGTTGGAAGGGACTTCAGAAGATTATCAGGTCCAACTATTCATGGGAAGAGAGAGAGTTTAGGTGAGTTTATCTACATACTTTCCAACCTCATCTTGAAAAATTCCAGTGATAGGGATTCCACCACATCCCTGGGGAGGTTGTTCCAGCAACTGATTGTTTTCACTTTAAAATTTCTTTCCTAAATCAAGAGAAAGCCTCTCTTGGTGCAACTTGTACTCATTGTCACTTGCCTTCTCCATGTGTTTCGTTATGAAAAGAAAGCCTCTGTCCTCTTTGTAGCTGCCCTTTAAGTACTGGAATATTGTAATGTGGTCCTCCCTGAGCCTTCTCCAGCATGAAGGTAGTGGAATTATTACCTCTCTCTCTATGCTAGTAATGCTTCTGTGGATGCAGGCCAGAATCTTATTTATTTATTTATTTATTTATTTATTTATTTATTTTTATTATTATTTTTTTTCTGCAGTGACATACTGCTGACTCATGGAATCATAGAATCACAGAATCATTAAGGGTGAAAAAGACCTCCAAGATCATCTGGTCCTGCTTTCACAAGCTTGTCTACTTAAGAACATCTTCAGTTTATTCACTCTCCATATGGAGGAGAGTTAGTAAGTAGGCTGGGGTTTAATGTTTCAGTTCTTTCAAGACTGTTCACTTTTTTTTTTTTTTTTTTTAATAATATTATTCCTACAGAGGTAAGAAGTAGAAAGTTCCAAAGTCTTCTGAATCGTATATTGTACAAAGGAATCTCATTATCTAGCTATCAAAAGTTTCTTTTAGAAGTTTGTATTGCAGCCTGCTAACCAGTGTTGAAGGTAAAATATATAAGATAAATGAAGGTAGAATATATAAGATAAATGAAGCAATACTTCTTAATGGTATCAGTAAGAAAGGAAGAAATATGTTCACCTGTGCTCCATATCAATGTAATAAATCACTTAGGTTTTATATTCCACCATTTTATACAGTAGAAGATACATTTAAGAATTGTATCTTGCACTCGACTTAAAAGTTGAGATTCTTGGAGCTCCTTGCTTTCATGCCATATAGCTCCCTGAAATGAAACTCCTAACACTGAAGAAGATTCTGCTGTTAGGGAGAATAGCTGACTAAATACTATAATCTCTGAGAATAAAGCCTACTTTAGAAACAATACTTGACCTTGCTACGTATCACAACATTTTTCCAGATGCTGTTAGCCAAGGGATCTTATTGTCTATGCTGTATCATTAAAAATATATGTATATATATACATAATATTTAAATTTGTGCTGAGCATAAATACTTTCTCTTTCTTCAGGAAACTGACAAGCACTAAGGTGTGTTGTGAGAAATAGTGATACTCATTCATTGTTAATTTCATCAGTGGAAAATATTTTCTTGAATGATTTTTCTTCTCCATATCTCTCTAGTATATTATATTATATTTATTTATTTATTATTTGTTTGTTTATTTATTGGAGATCTTTTATTTTTAAGTGGTCTGTAAGATGGGTGGGGAAAGATAAAAGTTGCTGTCAAAAACATCATTATCAAACTAAACAAAATCACAAAGAGTATGAAGTGAAAAATCTGTGTGGTGGGTATTGTACATAGCTGCATCCAACAGAAAATTAGTGGTATACAAGGAAACAGAGAAGATAATCATAAGAAAAGTTTCACTGTCTTATGCCCAGTTGCAACTACACTTTTTTCACTTTATAATTCTACCTTGACGAAAAGAGAAAATGACAGAGAGGATAAAAATGGGAGAGAGAAATATATATTTTTCACAGACATTACAGAATTATTTAGGTTGGAAGAGACCTCCAAGATCACCTAGTCCAACCTCTGACCTAACACTAACAAGTCCTCCTAAAAACCACATCACTAAGTTCAACATCTAAACGTCTTTTAAAGACCTCCGGGGATGGTGACTCCACCACTTCCCTGGGCAGCCCATTCCAATGCCTCACAACCCTTTCCGTAAAGAAGTTCTTCCTAATATCCAACCTAAACTTCCTGTGGCTTAACTTTAGCCCATTCCCCCTCGTCCTGTCACCAGGCACGTGGGAGATCCAACCCCCACCTCACTACAGCCTCCTTTAACGTACTTATAAAGAGCGATAAGGTCACCCCTGAGCCTTCTATTTTCCAGACTGAACAATCCCAGTTCCCTCAGCCGCTCCTCGTAGGACTTGTTTTCCAGGCCCCTCACCAGCTTCATCGCCCTTCTCTGGACTCGCTCGAGCACCTCAATGTCCTTGTTGTAGTGAGGGGCCCAAAACTGAACACAGTACTCGACGTGCGGCCTCACCAGAGGGGGACAATCATTTCCCTAGACCTGCTGGCCACACTGCTTCTTATACAAGCCAGGATGCTGTTGGCCTTCTCGGCCACCTGAGCACACTGCTGGCTCATATTCAGCCCGACTATCAACCAATACTCCCAGGTCCTTCTCCACCAGGCAGCTTTCTAACCACTCATCTCCCAGCCTGCAGTTGTTGTGCCCCAGGTGCAGGACCCGGCACTTGGTCTAGTTGAACCTCATACAGTTGGCCTCAGTCCATTAGTTCAGCCTATCCAGATCCTCCTGCAGAGCCTTCTTACCCTTGAGCAGATCGACACATGCACCTAACTTGGTGTTGTCCGCAAACTTACTGAGGGTG